>NW_027192528.1:1111756-1607772 GCF_041956765.1 Thermoascus crustaceus | reverse complement strand
TTCTTCTTCTCGTCCTTGCCAAGAGGACCGTCGTCCCCTTTTATCGCCTTGGTAGCTCCCTATAGTGGCTACCAGTGAATTAGTAGCTTATCATTGCCCCTGGCCTCTTCTTTGTTTCCATCTTCGTCTCCCGGTCTGAATAGCAGAAAGTTATCTAATGATCGTTTCTTTGTTTCTTTGTTCCACGTGTACAGAGGTACAGGACTATTGATTCTCACCTACTACTCGGTAGGTAGTAACGTCACTCAGAACCCAGAATAGGCTAGCCGACATCGAATCGAATCAAAAGAGCAGAGCGCCGGTCCCGAACGGACCAGGAATACTACCGACAATAAAGGCTACGTAAAAATGCCCACTAAACTCTCTGGCTAAACGAGCTACATGCTTCCCGAAATTGAAATTCTTAGCTTAGAGCTGGACCTTGGTGTGTTCGAATGATATCTGTCCGTACAAGCCGAGCAAGGGTCATCCCTGATATCTACCTAGGTACCTTTAGTCCACATACAGTAGCTTACCTATCCTAACATAAGGTAAAATGAACGGCTATGTTCAGTCTATCTACTGTACTGTAAGCACTTTACTGTGCTTACAATGGATACTCGTAAGACCGCAACAAACGGCATGAGAGTTAAGATGGTGTTGGGAAAGGTAGATCATAAGTTCTCATAGGGTAAACCGCTCGGCCACAAAAAAAGTGTCTAGACATCTAGTTGCAGCCATTGGTATTAGATATAGCATGGATCCTACAAGTGCCGAGTTTTTATTTATTAGCATTTGGTGAGATTATGGATGGTGGAAATTTGCATTTATGGATGGATCTTATACGTAGGACATGCTATATCTGGCACCAATGGATGATACTTTTTGTGGCCGAGTTAGGTAGTCTATGAGAATGGACGACGTTAGGCTATACTCCTTACGTACCTTGTAATCAGGCACCAGCACCTTTCTACCACATAACCTAGATAGTATTCTAATCACCTGGCACCTGCTATGATCTAGAATAATCATGAATTCGAATATTGTGTCTATTAGGCTGACAATCTACTGTGAAAATCGTTGCTGAGAGCCAGTTACCGCGAAGGGGGGTTCAAGTCTAGTCCTCTTCCCAGTCCACTTCACCAACTCTTCCAGATTTGAATTTCCACATTCATTCAGACAGACATGTCGCGCCAGTCTTCAGGGACAACCAACCCTCCCCCGCCCAGAAACCCTCCATACTCTACAAGATTCTCCTGCCCCCAGCCGTAAGGCTTCTTCAACTATTCAGGCCCCGCCTCGCTCCGCGCGTCCTGCTGCTGAGCCCAGACTACATCGTGGAATATTATCCCAGTAAGGATTATCCATCGTTCCAGGTCCTCGAAGAGGCGCACACAATAGACTTCGTTTCAAAGAACACAACAGTCCCAGTCCCTAAAATCATCACCGCCTTCCACCGGTCACAGAAGAAGAAGAAAAAGAAGAAGAAGAAAAACGGGACCTGCTGCTATCTCCCGATGAAGAGATGTCCCGGTGTTCCTCTGGATTCTGTTATCTGTACACTCCCAGCGGCAGAACAGAAAGTCCTGCAGGAATTGCGCGGTTACCTCGACCAGCTCCGCGCCTTGGAACCCCCACGGCCTGGTGGGAAGAAGGTCAGTTCAACCGACTACGGGCCTCTGGAGGATTTTCATCTGAGTCGTGGTGGCGAGCCCTGCGGTCCGTTTGAGAAAGTGGTCGAATTCCACAAGGCTTCCCGAGATGGGGTTGAGTATCCGACAGGGAATGCAGAGCTTGACAACTTGATTCTGGCCCAGGAGAGCAGGGACTATTCGATCAAGTTCACACACGGTTATCTGGCCTGGCGCCATATTTTCTATGCTGATGGGAAGATCACCGGTATCATCGACTGTAAGTTGGCGGGGTGGCTCCCTGATTACTGGGAGTATGTGATGACTTGGGATGAATGCTGGAATTGTCCCAGTCTGAGGGGTGATATTCCGGTGTTTCTGGACCCCTTTCCGGAAGAGCTGAAGATGGAGCAGGCACGAAGGACGCTGTTTACTAGAATATAATGTGTTTACATTCTTCTTCCAGGATTTTGAGGAATTATCTAGCACAGGCTCTTAGGACTGCAACTCTAGAGCAGAGTATAGCCATGATTTATATGTTACTTACTCTCTGCTAACAGATGTTCCAGGACCTCTGGCGGACCCTCCGGCCTTCTCACCACAAGTTGCACCCATCCAACACCTTTGAAAATCTCCTTATAAACACTAAACAACCATTACAGGCATCTGAGACCTGGATTGCAGAAAACCTACCTATGCAGGAGGCAATCACTCAGTGGCCTGTCTAAGACCACAAAGTTAACACTGGTGTGGATGGTATGGAATGGAATTAACAAAGTGAATGTGAGCAAACCGTTTGATATATATGATACGAATGAATATGTACCTAATATATACAAAGCCGTAGATAGATATGTCCCCTTCCTTCCTTCCTTTCAATGGCCTTGAAAGATAAAATCAATATACGTCAATAGCTGTATACTATACATAATATGCAAGAAACAAAATATACCAGAACAGTTCATCCCATCCCAACCAAGAAAAACCGGCACTTACCCACCAAACCACAAGCCCCGGCACTTTATCCACAGCCGGGACGGCTCGTACCAATAACGCCGAAAGAAAAACACCAAGCAGGCTCTATGCACATGAAGTAAGTCCATTTGCTATGGACATGGAATTTTGCAGTTGGAATTATTCCAACGCTGATTTTCTTTCGCGAGAAATTTCAGCCGACAAAAACCCGAATTTTTTTTATATCTCCTGCAAATCCAACCCCCAGATCTCCCAATGCTTGAGAACGTTCCACCCGACGCGCCGCACACGCCGTCTCCAGAGGACCTTTTCGCCTGACGTATGGTATCCAGGCTCGCTTGCGCAGGCAGAGCTAGAGCTACCCTGGCCCGGTGGTAGTCGCTGGTTCTGTTGTTGTTGTTGCTGCTGCTGTTGCTGGGGCTGTGCGGATGAGGATGAGGGTTCACTCTCCCGTGAACGCTTCCCTAGTACCGAAGGCGGCGGGACCGGTCTCGAAACCTCAGCAGTTGCCGCGGCAGCAGGAGCAGAAGCAGCTTGAGATGACGGTGTTTCCTGTTGAGTACCAGCAGTGGCCTGGTTATTTTCAGGCTGTTGCTGCGACTGCTGCTGCCCCTGCTCCGTATTCGCATTCCCATTCAGCCCCGTCACCGGCGGGAACTTAAACGGCTTCTCAGCGCTCGCAGCAGGAATCGTATAAAACTCGCCCAGCTCCCACGTCTTCCACCCCAGACCGATGAGCCTGAGATTTCCAAACATCTCTTTATCCGCGAGCGTGTACCCGATGCGCTCGTTGTGGATGTTATCGTCCAGCTCGACGATCTCGGAGACGATTCGTGCAGGAACGGGCGCATTATTATTGCTGCTGTTGTGGGAATTATTACTATTACTGTTGAGATCAGTATTATTATTGGCGCGGGACCCTGACGAGTAGCCCGAGACGGATCTGCCTAGTCTTGAAGAAGGTACGCCATTCACTCCTGCCGGAGTCGACGTGTTACTCGTGGGAATGAGGAGGCGAACCGCAACGAGCTTCCGGAGAGACGGGAGAAGAAGACCCAGGGTTTCGAGGCTGGGTATCTCCGGAGCCAGTCCGAGTTGCTCCAGATTGGGACAGGCATTGACAAGACGGGCGATCGTAGCGGCCGAGAGGGGCCAGCGTGATGGAAGCAGAAGATGGCGGAGAGTCGAGCCGTGGTGGCTGAAGATGTTGTTCAGGTAAGAATCCCGCAGGAGGAGGTTCGAGCTGGAGCCACCTGCCGGGGAACGGGGAGAAGCAGGGGTGGATGCTATTGCTGGGGCAGCGCCTGCCAGACCAGCAGCGGTTGTGTTGTTTTCGATGGGCGGAGTTGAGAGTGCTGTGGAGGTTGATAGCTCAGTCGACTGTCTCGGACTATTGATATAATCACCCGGGTCACGGATCGGGTTGACAAAGTACAGTCTCTCGAGACCGCTCCATGTGGCAAGGAAGTCACAGTGCTTCTTCGACAGCCCATCATGCCGCATTGCTTTCACCCTCAGCTTATCGGTCTGCGGATGGTTCGGCCAGCTGTTGTCGACAAAGGTGTTCATATAAGTGGCATCGTCCACTCCTGGGTTGTTGAGGACACTGATCTCCTCGACGACAGCCTGGTCGAAAGCAGTATTAAATTCCTCCGTGTGGATGGCATAGAGGTTCTGCAGGGCGAGCTTCTTGATCTTCAACGGTTCTTTCGCAGCGATACATTTGCGGAAATAATCGTGGAGCATGACACTGGGTTCCTGGGCCTCTCTCATCCGCGGAGACCAGTGCATCTTCAGCTCCTGCAGCTTCCTGCTCCTGTGTAGGAGCGTAGAGATATCATCAGGGTAACAGAGAGGGTCGATATCTGTTATCTTCAGCGAGCGGAGATGAGGCATGGGCGGAATGACGGTCATCGGGCGAGGATGACGGCTGGATGGAAACCGCACTGTAAGGGAAGTGAGATTCGGGAGCTGAGACAGCCCGACATAGACCGTCTCGAGCATCTTGGTGTTGAGTTCCCAGCTTGAAACCCGAATATACATGTCAGAATCAGCCCGACATGAAGCCAACATCGAAAATATCTAGGAAAGCATACCTAAAGCTCTCAAGCGCCCTCATCCGATCCACAGCCGCTCTCACAGCAATATTCAGCATCATCGACGAATCCGGCACCCTCCCGACCCTCGCATGCTCCTCCAAATCATGCTCCCTCCACTCCCCGCGCAACGTCATGGATCGCACCAGGGCCGCATAGGGCCGCGTGATGACGGCGTTGAGGCCCATGGAGAAGGGACTCGCGCTGCCCCATCCCTCCGGCTGCTCATCGCGGTATCGTATTCTATCGTAAGATGTAAGGGTAAGGTTCTTGTAAAGCTGGGAAACGGTCATGTAGTTGAGGACCCGACATGTGCGACATACGCGGGCAAGGTCGGCGACATTGTCCAGCTGTAGAAAAAGGATATGTTAGCTAACCGGGAACAGCCTTGACCGGACCAGCGCGGGCGCGCTTCCATGCATCGCATTCTGCAGTGCGACCCGGATGGCAAGGGATTATATAGGTATGTACACACGTACGTATGAGATGATGAGCGCGATGATGTTCAAAGGTAGCGCCATCACTGTCGGTCCCCGCGCATTAGGCCCGTCGGCGGAGATGCTGGCGTCGAACATGTTCCGGTTGACAGCCACCATGGTGCGCTTTGGAGGCGAGAGAGCGGCGGCCGTCGCGGAGAATGCTGCAGCAGACCGGAGGGCATAGAAGAGATGGGTGAGAGCAATTGGGATGAAAATGTCGAGAGCTGATGCGCGGCCGGCGGTCTCACTCTGCGGAGCCCAGAGTTGCCGACAGCGCCCAGGCAGCGGCATAACACGCGTATGTCCGACTTACACTCTACAGACCGGAAATGCTTTCTACTGCTCTTAAGCACTACAAACAATACAATTATATTGTACCATGGCCAGCGGGACAAGTAGTAATCCATACAAGCACTATATTATCCAACATGAAAAAATGCCAAGGGTATCTCTCCGCGGCGGGTCTTTCCCCGACCCATGGGTGTTCGCGGACTCCGAGAAGCGTCCGCCTACCTCCAAATAATAATAACAATCAACGCTCAATAGTAGATTAATACATCGTGATGATGTGTATATATACCCGAATATCCCACACTGTCACGCCAGATCCAAAGCCGGTTTCCCTGAATGGCCTGTAAAAAAAAACCCCCCCGGACTCCTCGCTAAATGGCAAACGCTTTATATAGGACATGGCGAAAGATGAGATGGAAGATGCAGTGGACAGTATCATGGACCCCTGGGATGTCGTCTGGGACCCAGCCCAGCTTCCAGATCCGTGTCGTCATGAGCAGCAGTAGAGTGTTCATCACGCTCAGGCACCTCAGACGGTCGTTGTGAGGGCCACCGCGACAAGGAACTATTTGATGTGCCCCCGACAATCGTTGAACTAGAATGGTCTGATTCCTGCTGCCGCACGGGCGATGACCAAGATAACGTCCGTTGTTGATATGACGCTTCGGATGATGTTCGGCTGTTGAAATCGGGAATGCCATCAGCACCACCATCACCGGGAACGCCATTCATAAACTGCTCATCGGATCCAACAACAGTCTCATTCGCGGAGAATGTTCGTCCGAGGGAACCATCTTGTGCACCTGTCTCCAAGCGCCTCTCAGAAGGGGAATGATCCGGCTCCAGTCCCACAAGCGCCGCTGTATCGGGGTCATACTGAAGTCCGTGGTCTCTGTTGCCTGCTTCCGAGTTGGTAGCTGGCCGGGGCCAGGGCGCTGCCGATCGAGGCCGTGGCGGGATGACCCTGACGGGCAAGCCGGAGCGATTCGGTGAAGCGTGAGGGCTCTGGGGTCGCTCGTGTGGATTCGAAGCCTCGAACCCTCGCGGTGACCACGTCTGCTGGCCTCGACCTCTTGCAGGAATGACAGTGACAGGTAAGGGAACGTCAGAACCTTGTCCAGTTCTGTCCCTTTCCCTGTGAAGCGACAGCAGATTATCGACCCTGGACATGAAATTCCACCGTCCATCTTTCTCCTCTGACTCTTCCGGCTCTTTTGCCATTGACGCCTGCTCCTCCACCGCCTGAGCAGTAGCAACCTCTCGCGGTGGCGATGCACGTCGTCTCCTGAATGGGTTAACAAGGGAGAACCATCGTGATTCAGGCCTTATTACAGGGACCGAAGGTTCCATATTTTCATGCGCAGCTGGACCATCGCTAGTCCCACTGGATATGTGACTCTCCTCCATAACTGTCACTTCCTTTTCTCCTTCCTCCCCCATGGGAGGCATGGGGACATTCATGACCGGCGGTGACGGGCTAGACACGGGGTGATAACGGACATAATACACAGTGCTAGCTGCACTTGTTGTATCAGCCCGGCTGATAGGCGTCACGGCGGCTGGGGGAGGAGTAGGATGAATCGCTCCTCTGCGCTGTGAATCCGCAGGGAAACCATCGCCCTGACCATGTTGATTGCCCCGTCGACCGCGGCCACCACGCTGGAAGCCGACTCGGGTGCGTAAGGGACGATGACCCAAACCCATGACGCCTCCCCAACCCGTAGACGTGCCGGTCCCACCACCACCATCCTGTCCACGATGAGGCTGACGAGGCCAGTCAACCTCCTCTGAAGGCGTGACTTCAAGCATCTCATCTCCATCGAAGATCTCCCGTCCGAGGATACCGTCCTTCCTTTCGTCCCGTTCCAGTGCCTCAATCCGTTCCACCCATTCCCAAACAACCACACTCGCCGCGGCGGCTCCAACCCACCGTATATACTCACCCCATCCAGCAACATTTGGTTTGGAGATATCAAGAACAAAGAAAACCACAGGTACCAAGACCGCACACAAGGAAAGTAACGCCACCAGACATATGTTCCGCATTTTTGGATGAAAGAAAGCAAATCGATGTTTAGAGAGAGAGTAGAATATGACCCACGCCGCGTAGAGCAAGCTGAGAGCCAGTTCGAACAAGTAGCTGAGGGCCGGGATCGCGTCGTCGAACAGCCGCGGCCGGGTATTAGTGCCGTGGGCGACGAAATTATTTAGAATGCTGAAGATCGTATCCAAGACGATCAATGCGAAGCCAGCCCACTTGATCATGACCTTTTCCTTATGCCGGGGAAACAGTCTGATCAAGGTTTGGACCTGGGCAAGCCAGAGGAAGGTGCTCGAGATAACCCGGACGATGCGGATCTCCAGTCCATCAATGACCTCATCCGTCAGCGCCTCGGCATCCATGTAGCCGGTGTTATATTGCTTCTCCGCGACCTTGAACGAATCCGCCGTCGCGATAGTCAGGGAGATGGCGACCGTCAGCGCCGCGACCTTCTGCAGCCACGGACGGCCACCCACGCCGACGACGGAAGAACTCCCGCTGTACGAGCCGCTGATCATGCCATGGCGGCCCAAGAAGTTGGTGCCGCCACCGGGTCCCCCGACAAAGAACGTCCGCGGCGTGATGAGCAGGATGATGACGAGGAGGTAGCTGACGACGGTTGCGCAACCGATCGCGTACAGCTGCGGAGAGGTCGAGGAGTAGAACGGGTCGCGCTGCTCCATCACGGCTGGGGGAAAGCCCATTGAGGAGCTCGAATTCCCCGTACATGCGGGCTGAAAGACGGCATTTTCAGTCAGGGTGATAGCGTAACTCCGGTTGATGTTCAGGACTCCTGTAAGTCACACCCGGACGGGCAGGAGTCAGTAAGTCAAATCTTTCACGACTTCTACCATTCCTCCTGCCTATTGCCTCCACAATCAATCCAAGACAGCAGGACATACCATCACTGGGGAGCAAGAACGGCGTGCAACCGGCCGACGACGTCGTCGTCGTCGTGGGCCGAGCCCATATCTGGCGGCGTTCGAGTTGGGCGTCATCGCCCATGATCGGAAGCGTTGAGTCGTCTTCCCAAGCAGATCGTATGCCACGCAACCATTCGGATCGTCTTTTCGACTCTCTAGACGTGTGGTAGGATCATGGTCCCGTCACGAAGTGTTCGCGCGAATTCGGTTGACGTATGAGAGGTAGGGAGCAGGTCGTCAGTTGATCGAGATGCGGGGACTCCGGGTCCGCGAAAGAGGGAGAGTTAACAAAGTAGAGAGGTCGAGAGAGATGTGAAACGGTTGGGATCGCGGGGCCAAATATCGCAGTCAATTACGATGGTTAGACGAAGGTCGCGATCGCCAGACCTTGAGAGGCGGGATGGTCTGTCCGCCACCGACCTCGACGTCCGGGGCTGCCAAGACTGGTCCGTTCGAGAACTGCGAACTCCTCCTTAGGCCCGTCCCACAGCCTCGGAACGGACGCTTCTCGTGTACATCATGTTTGTGGGTTGTGATCCTGATCATTTCATTTCTGTCTGGCTGTGCTACTCGTCGATGGTGACATGCAATGTTGGCCTAGACTCGTCATACCCAGCACTCAGGGAACACAGATGAGACCAATTGGCACTGTACTGCTTTATATTTGGCAAGAGAGGGATCTTCTATACAGCTGCATAACGAATTTGAGATATCTCGCATACCCGAGCTTTTCTTTCGTTGGGCCTTTTGTGTTCGGCCTGGCTGGATGTCAGCCGTCTCTGGGACATGCGCATTTGAAAAGCCTCTTTTTCAAAGGTGACAATGCCTAGGTACACCGTGTTCAAGTGTCACGCCAGTCCTTAGGATTCCACAAATACAGTACAACGAGCCGAATTTAGTACCGCCACTTTCCTAAAATGATTCAATGACGCCCTTCTTAACTTTTTGCTGTCATGGCCCCTATGCAGTCTTTCCTGGTTGCAAATATGCCTTTGTATCACACCTTCTGTGTGACTAACTTAAACTCAACGTGCGTCTGATTTACCAAGCACCAGAGACCACTACGGTGAAATAATTCATATTATGGTGGCGAATATGATTGCGTCCAGCTCTTTGTCTATGCCAATGCAGGCAGGGTCCTTTTTCTCATGTCGAACTCTAAACCGACGAGCCTCGTCTTTGTGAAGACTTCAGCTCTGTAGGGACGATGGCCGCGTAGATTCTTTGTTGTATCAAAAGACTGCTTTATTGGAGTGGATTGATCCGGGCCTGATATCCTATCTCGATGCTTCCTTCTCACTGAAAACCCATCAGCACCAGTCCAAAGAAATCTTCCTAATTTCTTCCAGTAACCTATGTCAAATACATACCTCCCACACGCCCTCCCCCTGATATGAGGATGTCTCGCAATGCAACCAGAGATATTGCGTCTCTCCGGACGATCAAAACTCGCACCAACAACGCCACGCGGGGTGACGACCGGATCTGTTATGACTGACAAGCTAGGATAAGAGAAACACCCTCTAGTCGCGCTGACAAGTCTCCTTCTCGCTTCAGGCTCTGCGCTCAGACCCAAAACCGGCTCTGCGATGACCGTCGTGCGCGCCTCCAGGCAGATCGCCGGTGTCCCTGTCCCTGAAAGACTGCCAGCCCTACGACGCATTGGCACTGATCCATCTGAAGGCGAAGAAGCTGTCGGATGATGATAACGATAATGCTCCTCAAGATCATCTCCGTCCGAATCATACAACACAACAGGACTCCAGTCCGGCTCACCACCGAAGCTGGAGAGGAGACGAAACACGTAACTTCCCGAATTGAGGCTGTCCGGAGGAATCCAGGCATATTCTCTTGTGTGGGGGTATCTCGAGGCATCTGAGTATCCATGTCATTGTTAGTATCATAATACTATAGCAAAAAAGAAAGGCAACATCTTGACTCACTAAGCACCTCAACGACCTCCCTCCCCGTAACATTCTCCACCAGCGCAATAGAGACATACAAATCCTCATCATAACCACCATTACCACCACCACCAGCATCGTCAGCGCCATGCCTCCCATTCCCATTACTATGCGCATGCGTCCACTCCAACATCGTCGGCTTTCCGCGCTGGATCTGGAAATCCTCCGTCCTCCAGATAATCGTCCCCGTCCCAATCCCAGTCCCAGAACTGGAACCGGGACCATGGTAGTCATGCCCATGTTCATGCTCGTCGTGTTCATGACAATAACTAGCATCGTAAAGAGGCGCGAAATACCGTGCCCACGGGAGCCAGCAGGCTGCCAGGGAGAGGAGAACGGTGGGTATCATTAGGTACTGCACCTAATCTATTGGCGTAAGGTATGGTATGAATTGTTTGTTGTGTCTTGATTCGATGTGGTGATATTACCTATTCCAAAAGGAAAAGAAAAAAAAAAAAACTGACAGAAAGGTAATTTCGGGCTTGGAGGAAGAAAGGAGAAAGAAGAGGAGGCAAGATGAAGGTGAATATGGAAAGGGTAGGCATGTGAATGATCACTGAAGTCCGCAAAGGTAGAAAGAGCGTGCTGTGGACTGAAAGCAGTTGCGCTCTTTCCTTCCTGCCTTGCAGGTGAGCGAAAAGAAGCAGGTTTTCAAAAATTCAAGGAAACCACCATCTGAAGAAACCTGACGTGAGTGTTATTCCTTTCACTGCGGGACTACAAACAGTCGCTGTTGCCATTAACGGGGAGATTGGCTCCTTCCCATACTGCGAGAACGCTTCATATCCAGAAGCCAGGAACAGGCCAAGATATCTTAGCTGTTCACTGTCTGGGAGACGGCTATCAATAACACTAAATTTATCAAAACGCGTAGGAAAGGATACTGGAAGATGCTTCCAGTTTCTCCAAAGCAACGTAGCATCCACAAAAGCGCTTTCAAGACAAGACATGTATTGAATTGAATTGAATTGAATCGTGTATTCTCTCATTATATATGAGATCGTAGTTTAATATGATGCGATGTAATATACATTGGGTATTCCCCGCCAGAGCTTCAGATGCAGTTCCTGCAGATGCCAACGCCCGCGCCATAGATGAAAAGGTAA
This sequence comes from Thermoascus crustaceus, assembly GCF_041956765.1. NCBI lineage: Eukaryota > Fungi > Ascomycota > Eurotiomycetes > Eurotiales > Thermoascaceae > Thermoascus > Thermoascus crustaceus. The sequence goes on along the minus strand of NW_027192528.1, from coordinate 1,596,287 downwards.
GAGAAGCTAGAGAGAAGGAATGAACGACACAAACGGTCAACAGAAATCTTTCATACAGCCAATAAACCGAGAAAAGCCAGCCAAAATGAGTAGTACATGCGTAGGCAGACAGTGAGAAGGGAGACACCAGATCGATTCGACTGTGTCTTTCTAGAAGACGAACAGGGTAAAAAAGAAGACTCGTAAACCTCCGTAAAGGTTTTCGCATGTGTAATAATGGAAGCTTAGCAGCTTACCACGATAGGTAGACAACGAAAAAAGTCGGAGACGTGGGGTATATTATTATGTCCGTGATTTGTTTTTCTCTCGGAAATTCGAACTCAACTTCAACCACCCAAGGGTATATAGGAACAATGTAATGGCTAAGCTGTTTACTTTGTAATGCTGTAGAATGCTGTGCTGCCATGACAGGCCCCGATATGGCGAGGATGGAGTCCTGGATCGTCAGCGAAAAAGTGTCCGTAAATGTCCGGAGATAATCAGTGTAACGACGAGAGGACTGCGCTCCTTTCTGTCAAGTTCGGCCCATCCCCATCCGCTCTGGGAATCTTTGACGTAAGAGCTGACAATATCCGCGACGATAGGGGTTACCCAGCTCCAGGTGATCACGGTCACCTCGGCGGAGATGCATAGGACATCTGACCCGGCGGAATATAAGGCGTGGCCAGCGTTGCCCCCGCAGCCCTGGCAGCCTTGCTCCAGTTCTCTTCTCGTTTCTTGATCTCCCGCTCGTCCTGGATAAGGGTGCAGCAGGTGCAGCAGGTCGCTCTGATACAGTCGGAGGCAATATCGCCCTTGATATCGTATGCTTTCCGCGTTCGCGTATGCTGGATGGTAGCGAGTAGCCCTGAATGCAATGTCAGTATATGGGTTTAGGAGGATATAGTTCAACTAGAGAGGTCCCGCACATTGACATCCGCACAAAAACGCCATCACCGTGCACGATGCATTGCACTTTTCATATCCCAACAGATTCGTCGGATCCTCTCTCCTCGACTTCATGTCCAGGCGGTACTGAGTCTTTCCGTAGAGGATGCATGGACACCAGACTCCGAGACAGCAAGTAACGATATCTGAACAATCACACAGGCCATGACTCCAGGGTCCTCCTTTTATCTGTTGATTAGGGTGCGTCATCTGGCCCGGGAGATGGTTTGCGTAGATATCATCAAGCCCCGTTCCTCCAGTACCAAGTGACCTGAACGTCCCAACCGCAGCAGGCGGAGCGCGAGGCGAGCGAGGCGTCTGCAGCGGGTTTGCATCTGGCTCGATAGGCACGACACGGCTCTGTCGCGGCGGTTCGTAAACATCTGGGTTCATTTTGACAGGAAGTGGTCCCGGGGAACTTGGAGCCGGTTGGTGTGGAGTTTGTGGAGTTTGGGGCCGCGGATGCTGCGGTTCTTCCGTATTTATCCCATCCTCATCGTCATATGGAGCGAAATGCGCAGGATGCTGCTCTGGTAGCGGGGGGCCGTTGTATGGGGTGGCGACACGTTCCTGTTGCATCTGCATTAGGCGCAGATGCTCCAGCTCCAGCTCCTCCTCGCTCGCTAGATTGGACTGTCGCTGTCCAGTCGTGGCAAGCGGTTGCTCGTCGGGATTGGGGGCAGGGGGTGGTGGTGACTGATGATTCCCATTATGCCTACCACGCGGTGCATGCATTTCCATCGGGGTCTCGAGGAAAGAATATCTCCGACTGAGATCCACATTGGAGGTGTCCAGGCGTGGTAGCTGCCTCATATTGGCATTATTTTCCCTGTAGTGGCACACCAAGAATTGTCATGGGCTAGCTGTCGTTTACGCAAATACTTCTTGGTTGCACAGAATCCCAGCAGTAGGTGTAGCACTGGTTGGCTTGCTGCAGGGCGTCAGCAATCTGTAGGTGATGTGAGCTTATTCAGACTGGTAACATCAGCAAGCAGAACGAAAGCATAATTATGGTTCTTATATTCTATCCATACCTCTGGTGCTGTCCAGGGTCTATTCGACTCTTTAAGAAGTACCTATCCCCGTGAGCTGCCGATAGGCAGATCCTCCACCAGCGGGGGCAGCAAGTTAGGTGCTGTACTGTACTTAAGGCGCTTAAATAAATCCCCCGCCCACCAGGAGAGAGAGGAGCACAGCACGGTGTGACTGGGGGCGAACAGACGCGATTCTTCCCCGCAAACAAAGAGCGCAGCGATCAATGCGTTACAAGTACAGAGCAGGGAAGCTCCGGAGACGGCAGAGATAAGTCTCGAGGGAAGGGAAAAAAAAAAAAAAAAAAAAAAAAAAAACTAAACGCCCCAAGACTCCGGTGCGCTCAAGGTGCAAGATGTCAACACGACCCTCATTACTCGATGGACAAGGCCCAGCCCTGTATGCAGGCTTCGTCGGACGGTTGGTTCGGCAGCCACGAGGAAGATCCCGTTGGTCGTCACAGCGCCGGCTCGGCCTCATCACAATTGGCAGCCCTTAACCGCCCACTACAATTGATGCTAGATCGACAATAGTACTCCCCAATGATGTCCGGCGACAAGGGTGCCCCGCCTGCGATGCGAGCTCCATCGGTCGGAGCAGAGGCTGAGAGCAAGACCAAGGGTCGCTTCGGTCCCAGTGTGGCTGTACGGCGTACGTAGCAGGTTGAATTAAACTGCTCTGCATTGATTCATTCGAGGATCACTCTAACGAGAGAGAGGCTGAGGCAAGCTGATCCGCACGCCCATTTTTGTCACTGGAAGTAAAAATTAAAATAGTGTCATTCAATGTAGACAAGACAGATGCCTGCGCCGCAGGGATGAGCTCCAGCATCAACCGCAAGCAAAAGCAAGACAGGATTTCGCAACAGCACCTTACTGTGAAGACAGAGTGGATATGATCGTCCGCCCACCCCCCAAACAGATCCACAAAGCCACCGATCAGACTGCAGACGCCAAATGAATTAGTATGGAGTACAGTACAGAGTGAAGGCTCGAGTACGAGGCATAGATCGATCGGCCGACTTTTCCACTCTTACCACCGCTTAACAATGCATTATGATTGCGCGCCGCGGACATCCCTGGCTAGCCCAACGGCTATCACGGACCCTACCCGTCGTGCCGTAGCTCCAAATGCCCCAACCCACGTTGATCTACTACCACACGCAGGACGGAGATTAATCCCTACAATCGGTATGTGATGACAGGGCTGGGGTCTATGCTTTTGAAATTTGCATGACATGAATCAGACTCTGCATTTTCTTTGTTCTTGGTGTTGTGTGGGGCCTGCCTTTTCTGCGCAGCAAACATCACGGCAAGAATCCATCTTCAGCCCCTTTACCGTTTTGAGGATCGCTAAGCCCACGAGCCATACTGGTGCAGCACTCAAGAACTTACAGCGTTCTACTTCATTCCGGTTTCTATAAGGCGAAAAAGGTCCCTGCAGCATGGGCGGAGTTCAATTAGCAGCTATTTTCAGTTCATCCTTTGATGCTCGCAGCGGAGGCTATTCAATTCTAATCGTTGAGTAATCGGCTCCGGAAATGAATCAAGTCTTGAAAATTTTTAGACTTAATGGTTGCCAACTAGCCTTTCCTTTTCTGAGAAATGTATGGTCATCAAATCGTCAAACGTTATCTTCGGACCATCATCAAAACGTCCGCAAGGTCAAAGGCCCATCGCTCCCAGCAGGTGCATGTGCTTCGCCATCACCGCCATCGCCATCGCAACCAACATTCTGTATATACATACATAGAGACGTCTGCTAAACCTATCTACTCCGGATCCAGAAGACGCTAAAAATAGCCGCTCTCTCTAAGACTCAGCATCCAAAGTCCTCAGCTGGGGGCCAAACGTCTTCCGGACCCAGTCCATGTATGCCTTCCACTTGAGGTGGTCGCCGGACGCCTCTGCTGTAGGGAAGGCCTTGTCCAGCTCCTTGGTGATTTTGAGGATACCCAGTGACGCTTCCTGCGCTTTCTCAAGCTCCTGTTTCACTGCGTTGTCCTTGGGCTTGAATGACAGAACTGTACGGTAGTGGTCAGAAAGCGCGTCCAAGTGGCGCTGTGTCTCTTCCGGAGCGAGAGTAATGAGTTTGGACGTCATCAAGTTGCACAGTGTACGGATGTCCTGCTCGTCCTCGATACCCGCCAAGATACGGTCGAAGAACTCAGAGACATTGATGCGCAAGAAGGCCGTATCCAGGCAGGCATACAGCGTCTCGTAAGCGCTCTACACGGCTGTTAGCACACCGATACAATCACCTTAGGTAGACATAGTAAAAACGGCTGGGCGACTCACCTTCCGAAGCTCAAGGCCATCGTCAACCTTGTGCTTGAACGGACCCATTTGCACCTCGCGGATGAGTTCAGGCTTGACGTGGGTATCACCAACGACTGCTGGAAGCAACTCGCTAAGATGCGGGATAAGAATCTCCATCTTGTTGTGGATAGCAGAGTTCAACGTCGTCAAGGCAAGACGGTGGTTGCTCAGATCACGATCACTGAGCATGTTCACAAGCATCGGGACGATCAACGGCCTCAGAACGTCGTTATAGGCGCTGCTCGAATCTGAGAGAGTGTAGCGGAACGCTGAAATAACAGTTCCGCGGACTGCAGGATTAGGATTGGATAGATATTCCTGAAGGTGCGGTATGTAGGCTACAGGATCGATCAAAGCCAGACGTCCGATACATTCTGCACCGACGGCCCGGTTGTCTTCGTCATCGGAAACCCTGACGAGGATCTGCCAGAGCTTGGTAGCGAAGGGTGAGATATGAGGTCTCACGATCTCCGGGTGCTGGAGGAGCTCCTTCACCGAATGGAGAAGCAGATAGTTAGAAGAGCTCGACTTCTCCAACCCCTCGAGAATGACTGGCATGTAAGTCTTCAGGTTGCTGGCTGCCGCATTACCGAGAGCAACGGCGGCTGCGAGACGGACCTTGTCCGATTTTGATTCGAAGTTGGAAATGAAGAGATCGGGCGTCAGAGGACACTCGGGACCCATACGAAGACCAATCTCACCCAATATGGCGAGCGCAAGACACTTGCGCTGGTGATCCTGCGTCGTGCGCAGCTCCGTCAGGAAGTCCTCCATCTTGACGCCGAGTTTAGGTCCGCCATGCACCAACAACGTTCCAATAGCTCTTCCTACGACTGAAGTGTCGCCATTGATGCCGACATCCCGCAGGAATCGTTTCATCAGCTCTGCTCCGGCGCCTTGCTCTCCGATAACCTTCACCACTAGCAGCAAGGCTTTGAGAACGGTACCAACCAAGGAAGCGCGAACAATTGTGCAGAGAGCTGTTATCAAGCTGTCATTAACCAGCAGCTCTGCATTACCTGGGATAAGCTTGGCCAAGATGATTAGCGCTGGGGCCAGAAGGTGGAAATCGGTAGCGCTAAGTAGTGGAAGGAGGAAATTCTCCAGCTCCTGTATCGTCTTCTGGTCATAATGTTTTCTTGTGTGGGGATTCATGGCCAGACTTCGAAGAGCCTCCAAACAAGAGCCTCGGAGGGTACGATCCGATTTCCGTAGCTGAGCACCAAGTTCTATAGATACTTCGCTGACCCAAGGTGTAGTGACATCTTGGTCATTGCTTGCGAGAACGGCTATGTCATCAATAGCACGGACAGCCGCGAGCCGCGTTGTCTCATTCTTGAGGCGGTCGACGAAGACTGCAAGACCTTTTGAACGGTGGTCAGGCGAGATAAATTTGGTTCCTTGTTCTCCCGACGTTCGGGCCAACAAGACACCGAACACATGGATAGCCCGTTGGCGGACTTCAAGATCGGCACTAGTATCAGTGATGCGCGCAAGGACTACATTGTATAGTCTCTCCAGCTGCATTGCAAGGTCTTGCTCATTTGCAGAGACACGAGGCGGCGTAAGCGCCTTGACGATCTGCTCAATGGCACCGAGGGCCTCACTGCTCACTTTGTAGTTCCGGTCATTCACGGACTCAACTACACCAGGGATTAGCGCAATGAGGAAAGGCAAGAGCGCCTGGGATGTGTGAGTCTCTGCAATTGCAGCTATGAGGCTCAGAGTCTCGATCTGCAGGCTTCCTGCACTCACAGCAGTTGCCGTGACTGCAGTGGTTCCAGAGAGAGATGAGGTCTTGAGAGCGTCCGCGATAGGATCTTCGATCTGCTGCAAGAAATCCTCCAGGCCACCGTAGCGGACCAGGGCTAGACTCTTCAGCAGCACAATTGCAGCCTGTTTCAGGGGCACTGAAGCCTTCTTCCACATCTTTACGAGACTTTGGACAACGGAAGGAACCAAGCGAGCAAGGTCGGCTTGAGGTCCAGACTTGGGTGTCGACGGTACAATAACCGGCGAGCTGATAGCCGAGGATGTACCAATGCTAGGTTCAAAGTCAATCATGCTGGCATCGCTATCTTGCCGTCTCCTCTTCCTCGAATTCTTCGATCCCCCGATAGAGTCGAGGAACCCGTTGGAAGATATGATCGCAGTACCTTCGCTTGTCTTCCGGACAAGGGCGGTCACGGTTGAGACCACTTCAAGCTTGACATTCTCTTCCCTCTCTTTTCCAAAGCGGGAGATTAGAGCCGGTGCCACCTGTTGATACAAAGTACCGTCCTCCAGAGCACGGCCACCGCCGTAGTTCGAGACAACGGTATGCAGCATCTTGGCGGCACATCGTCGCACTTTCCAGCTCATATCATCAATATCACTGTAGCCTGCCTCTTCTTCAAAGTCACCAAATTCATCCTCTTCTTCATCAGGCTCCTCGGTAGCACCGTCATCGCTTCCTTCGTCTTGGGTGCCTCCCATTTCTTCATCCTCCATCTCCGCCACATTCGGGTCATATTTGAGATACCGCAGAGCTGCGTTAATACAGTCCGTAAGGTACGGCTGCATCTCCTGGGTGCAGGAATCGAGCAGCGCTTCTAGCGTAACCAGTGCCGTTTCACGGAGCTCATCCGCTTGAGGGTCGTGTTCCCCGCTGTCCGACTCATCATCACGCATTTCCTGCGCCTCCTGCTCGCTGACCGCAGAGAGGACAAACGGAGCCAAGGTCTTGAGGTATGGGCCGAACTTGGCCGGAGCAGACCTAGCCAGACTGCCAACGGCAGCGATGAGATGCCTGCGGCGATTCACGGTAAGGTGTGAAGAACGGAAGCTCTCGATGAGCTCCGACACGAAGGCACTCAGCTGGCCGTCCGAGAAATGGTGGAGAAGGGCCGAGATAGCCGCTAACGCCCGTTTCGTTACCACGGTGCCAGCAGTGTCATTCTCAATGATGGCCATGACGGACTTCTGCATGGCAGCCACCTCCACATCTTTAAGCAGCGGCCCAAAGCAGTTCACCACTTCTATCAGCACATCGATCGCATCGCTGCTGAATCCCTTCGACGGATCCTTCTCCAGCATGCCCTTTGTGACCGAGCCCCTCCTCATTGACTGCGACTGAGTCGGGCCGGTCAAGCGTGGAATCAGGACTTTGGAGATCGCCGAGTACGCCACGGTGGACTCCTGGCTTGCTGGCAGCCCTGGTTGGGGGCAGGGAAGGGAGCTAATGACGACTCTCAGGGCCGTATTTGGGACTGAAGTGTCGATGGCCTGGGAGGAGGTCAAGCCGGAGAGCTTGTCGATAAGAGGAGACAAAGTCTCCGCCGGTAATCGTAGAACGAGCGGACCAAAGCTGTAGAAATGCATGGTCAGAAAGAGTCTCTAGGCAGTAGACTTATTACAGAGCCCTTCTACTCACCATTTCAGCGCCTGGTTCTGCACCTCGCCATGCTGATCGTCGAGGGCCTTGAGTAGACCGTCGACAAGTCTGGCGGCGTTGTAGTGGTCATGGGAGAGATATGCGGAGCTAGGACTGTTCAGGATCCCTAGCAGATCGTTGAGAGACATGTACCGAATGTCTGGATCGGGGTCATCGAGCTTCATCAGCAGAGCGTTGAGGTTCTGCTGGGTCGACTGTCTGTCCGCCATGGCTCACTGAGAGAACCCGCACCAGCGGGCAAGAGAAGACGACGACTGGCGGACGGTGAAGTGGAAAGGATTGACGGTCACTGTAGGCTAGAGTTCACGCGACGACAGGAGGGAAAGGAAGAGGTCCTGAGCGTTAAGAAGCAGAGCTGTTGGCGGTTTGTTCGTCGCGTTGACGGAGCAGACGTGGGGCAGCGCAGCCTGCTTGGAACGAGGGGAAAGCGGTGGACGACGCACGATGTAGATGGGCTGGGAGAGAAACGAAGGGGAAGGACCTAGGTACAAACCCCAGAGCTAGAGCTCTTGATGGAAAGAATCTGTCTCAGAGGCAGCACGACAGACCAGCAACAACAGCAGTGCCTGCTGCAGAGCATACTGTAGCTTAAGCCTAAGGTTGCCTACAGCGGGTGTATAGTTGGCGTATAGGGATAGTTACTCCGGGCTCCGTCCGTTCAGCACCTGAAGGCCTCAGGTGTCTGCTGGCCAGCTGATAGCTGGTGGTACCTGCACTGCCCGCAAGCACAGGGCGGGCGGGCAAGTACTCCGGACCCGTCGGCCTTACATCACCAGGCCCACTGGACCGGCTTTTCCCGCAGAGCTGGGCTCGCTCGTGGCCCGCAAACACCTGCCAAGCTACCGGCTGCATAGCTGCCCTGCTACTCCGGACGCTTCCTATATCCGTTGTCACGCCAGCCCTTGCCCTCCCATCTTATCTCAGACGATACTTTTTTCCCTGCCCAATTGCTATCTTGAAACGCCCGTTCCAGCTTCACGGAAAGCTCCTATCACCCCCGTCATGGCCCTCCCTCGCGCCAGTCTCTTCCGTACCATCTTCACCTCCCAGTCCGCCAGGACTGCTGGAGCACGCGCCAGTTCCCGGGTTAGCTCGCAATGGCGGCAGCTCGGACGACGGACCTACGCCGACCAGGCCGGTCAGGGTCCTACCCCGAAGCAGAGTGATCTCCCTTGGTCAGTTCTTCCCTTCTAGATAATAGATGATAATGGATTTCCATATCAACCCATTTGAGACTTGGAATCTTGATATTTAGCTGCCCTTTTTGCGTTCGATGGATTGATTGATTGCTGACAGCATCCGCACAGGGCCATAACATCCGTCGCCATCACCATTCCGGCGGCTGCCCTGCTGCTCAACTCTGGACCCGAGAAGCATCCTCACGGCCACATCGGTGAGGAGCACCACTCTCCGGAGGAGATCAAGGCGGCGGAGGCGGCGAAGGAGCCTGCGCCCGAGGAACCCAAGCCCGAGGAAGCACCTCCAGCTCCAGAGGCCAAGCCGGAGGAAGAAGTAACGATGCCCAGAGTGCATGAGTACGAGCGTGTGGAGCGGAAGCCGCCAGAGGCCGACCCGGTAAGTCTGCATATCTATATATAGTTGCTCCTCCGGCGCCAGACCTAACTAACATTTGCACACAAACAGACGGCTGGTATGAGACAGGTGGGCGGCCCTAACGTCGCGTCCAGTGCGCAAGAGAATGTTGCCAATGCGGACACTTCGAACCCCTTCCTTGCCTCCCCGGGCAAGAGTGAGAAGTCCGAGGGCGTCACCGAGACTGCTAGGTACAAAGGCAGCATCGATCCCAACAGGCCCGCGCACTGAAACGATGTGTTTGATAATCCACACATCTCCCCTTGTACTACCGAAGCCGCTGAGGTCGGGGCCTTTGTGGAAGAAAGGGGTCGAATAAATGGGAGTGGTGCAGGTGTAGACGAAGATGAACGGACAAACAGCACGATCAAACGACAAGAAATTTTCAACGATGCTTGCGTTGCAGGGAACCGAAAACGAACAGAGGCATCTAATACTGATGAGAGATGTAACGATTTTCAGTCATGTCCCCCGCATGATGTAATATAGCTCCTAGCAAATGATACATTCAACCAGAAAGCTGTTCTCAGAAAACAAAACGCACACGGAGATATTATGCGACATATTGCGCAACCTCACCAGCATTCATCAAATTAGTAATTATATATGTAGCTACATGCAGTCGCTGCACTACCTTCTTCCAGATGAGCCACACCACTGCAGAAACGTGAGCCATCCGATCCCGCGCCCACACGCTGGGTTTCCGGAGAATAAAGCAAGTTATAAAATATAACAAGATGGAAGAACAAAAAATATAACGACACCCAAAAGGGCGCCAGGGGTAGGCGCAAAGGGTCAAGGGATCAATCATAGTCGCATAGCGAAAGGAAGCGCCAATTCTCATCATGACTGTCGACAGTAAAGGGAAGCCGACGGAAGAGAACTCAAAAAGTCAAGCGAACAGGAAAAAGAGAGAAGAGCCAGAAGAATATTATTATAATTCGTAATAAACAAGAAAAAAATGGCGCCTTACTAAGGGAAGACAAGACGGCCGTCACAAGTCTATCAAAGACGGACCGGGACTTCCGTCGAAGTATTTGAACCCATATCGTCATGTACACTCACGCCCGGCTCAAGGACGTGGACTGTTCCAAAAGAAAATTTAAGCTGGAAGAATTGAACGAATGCCATAATCACCCTTCATGGACACCCAATGCAAAAAAAGATCCCTAGCGGCGCTATAACAGAAGAGCGCCGGGCTCTTGACCCATAGCCAGGACCGAAAATAGAACAGTACAGTGGGTAGTCACGTAGCTTTTCCCAGACCGCAAGCCATTGATGCCGAAAATAACCACAATAGGGTCCTAGTTCCGAGATAGCCTCTCTTACCGGTCTTTTTTGTTGTTGGCTGTGGCCGCAACCGGTTCCCCATTAATCAGAACCTCAGGAGTCTGGTTCTCCTTTCCGACATTTCGCCGTGTCACGGGGATCTCATCACCGTTGGCGATGGTGGCAGTTCCGTTCGAGTCTTTGGATGGAACTTCTTCTTCCTCCTCCTCGTTATCGCTCCTCTCATCCTTCTTCACGCTGTTGAAGAGATAGTTCTTCAAGATCCGCAGAATCAGGAAGAGCCAGAAGAGGTTCACGGCCTGCAGACTGGCAAGTAGAGCAAAGGTGATGTACTGGCTGATCCAGCATTTGTACTGCTGCGTTTCCCAGTTCAGCTCGAAGGGTCCAACGGTACGGAATTCAGTCAGGACAGCCCAGAGGATCTTCAAGTTGATATAATGTCTCAGATAGATCCACACAGCAACGAAAAGTCCAAAGTAAGGTCCAATGATAACGGAGTCGAGATAGTTCAAGGTTTTAGAGGTCTGTAGATGTTCGAAGGACGCAAGTCAGTGAATTGGTCTGCAGAAACAAGGAGGAATCTCAATTTGCAGAAGCACTTACCGCGAGGAAAAAGTCAGAGATATCGTGAGTGATGTAGACCGCCAGACCCATGTAGGTAAAGTGGAACCGATAGCTCAGTCCGATGAGCGCCAGTGTAATGATGTGGTGTCCCACAAGCTCCTTGAAGTCCTTCCTCGGCTTCTCAAGCTGCAGCAACAGAACGATCGCTTGTTGGGCCCAGTAGCTCGCCTCGAGCAGATAGTACGCCTTGAAAATTGCGGTGTGTTCCCGGTGCGGGAAGCCCTCGAACATCGCAGTTGTGTTGAAGTACCAAATGTTCGACTTGCTCATCACGTACAGTCCAAATGGCCCAAGCACACCAAAGTACATGGCGGTGTAGACCTGCTCCATGAAACGGGCGACCTTGGCCTTTCCCTTGATGCCGCAGTAGTGTGCCCATGGACGAATGACGCGCTGCATCAGGAATTCGCGGGTGAAGGACAGGAAGATCGTATAGAAGGCCACAAACGCAATATCCTTTTTGCCTTTGCCATACATGGCCAGCTCGCCCGGAGATTTTGGTTCTTGGCGGTAGGACAAGAAGATCGCGCTATGCATTGGGTTGGACGGGGTCGGGTTCACAGCGTAAGCGGATAGGAGGACTGTCAACATAACAAGTGGCAAGAGCCATGTGTGTTTTAGACATAGGTCTTTCAATCGGCGGAGGGTAGAGCGTTCTCTGCGCCGTTTCGAGTGCGGCTTCACGGTCTTGTCGGGCGAGGTGTTCTGACGTCCCTATAGGGGAGAAAGATACGTTAAGCCACACCGAGGAAAGACAATTACGATATGGATGCAGGTAGCATACCTGGGCCTGCTCAGGGAACTCAAAAGACTCAGACACTGTGGGACTTGCGGCGTTGTTCATGGTCGACATCGCAGGCGCGCTGGTGTCGCCTCTGATATCCACACCCAGATTGCTCGACTTCCGTAGTCGAGGCATGTTGGACGAAAATATGTGTGCCGGACCGTGCAACGGTTCAACCTATCAGTCTTGCAAAGCCCTCCTTCCGTACCGTGTACGGGGGAAACCCAATCCTTCCTTCCTCGCGCCTGGAGTTCCGGCGTCCCGCAAATGTGAACACGAATATTGGACGCAGCGAGTCCCGGAAAGGATGGATGCAAAGTAGAGGGCAGCCAGAGAAGAATTGAAAAGACCAGCCTCTTGCAGACGAGGCCTAGAGGCTTTCTCCGTCGCGTAACTGCCAGCTCGTGCAGCGGTTGAACAGATTTTGATATAAATTTCCGAGTCAGCCAGGGGTTTGTCTACTTTAAGCCGGTGAGCGGGTTGCTCCGCTCCCGGTCCGACGCTAACCACGACTTCATCTCACCATGAGCGGGGCGGCCTTGGCGGACAAGAGATCCGTTGGGGAATCATCATCGTCGTCGTCGCTACTACAGCATATATACACGCATAGTTATCCACTGCAGAACGCGTATCCTGCATATACCGTCCTACTCTGACGCCAGGTTAATGGTGGGCAGCTCTGCCATGTGCAGCTTCGCGCTCCCGTACGGTACCAGCGCGATGTCGAATGCTCCACCAATACACGTTCTCTTTCCGCTGCTGGGCGGGTTCGGCGCATAGCCATCGACAAGCTCCCATGCGATCTCACATACAGTCCCAGTGATCGATACCGGCGGTGCGTTCAACGTCCAGATCGGATTCGCAAGCGTTTCAGGATTTGTGCCGGGTAATGCATTATTGAACCGGAGCGTCGGCGGATCTATTGCCAAGGCCCACTTCGTCGATGGGGTCATTGTATACTCCTGGACCCCAGGCGGAGCACCAGGATAGGCGGAGTGATTGCTGCTGATATTTTCACCGACAGGCACAGCATAAAGAAGGGCACCGTGATAGATCGATACGGTGTCGTTGGCTCTTGGCTCGATACGAATGTTGGCTGCCAGAGTGTAGGCTACCGAGTTTGTGCCTGCGTCCAGAGGAATCCTATGCAAACCTGTTTCCGAATCAGGATGAACCGGAGTCGGAAGCTTTCCGTTAATTGAGACTTTGGTGTCCTTAGTCGCCCACAGAGGGACCCGAACCGCAAAGGTAAAGGGCTTGTCAGATTGGATGAAATATAATAAATCAAGGTTGAAAGGATAGTTCGTCCTACAGAAGATACTGACCTCGGCTCCGGACTTCGTTGTCGTGTTCACTGCACCAGGACCCAATAGAGCATGAGCGATGCCATCATCACCTACTTTCACGAAGGAGGCGGAGACGAATTTGGGATATCCCTGTGGGTGATTGACCGTACAGCAGGGATAATTCGGCTCCAGTCCGTAGGTCTGACCGACCTTGTTGACGTTCCAGAAGGGTGAAGCTTCCAACACATGGGATATTGGTTGGTTCGTCTGCGCAACGTATTGATGAGCCCACCAGTCCGGCGTGAGCATAACCGGGAGGGCGTTGTATGCAGCTAATTCGCATCGATCCGCGAAGGTGCGGTCACCCAGTGCCTGGTAGAGATAGCTCAACGAATACATTGTCTCGACTACGGAACAAAGCTCCACCCCTCGAACGGGGCTCAGACCGGACAATCTCTCATCAGCGATTACGACGCCCGATGGTGTCCCATGGTATAAGAAGGTCCAGTTGACACCTCTGCGCGCGCTCCCTGCGACCCTATCATCAAAGGTGAATCGTCGAATTGCTGCGCCGGCCTTGAGTCCTTGACCAACGTTAACTCCGTGTTCGAAGGGGAACATCTTCTCCGCGATGTTAACCGGCACCATGTCGAGATCCTGTTTGATGTAGATTCCCTCACTGTACCAGTACGACCAGTTATACGCCTTGTCGTTCAGGTATTGCATACACTCGTGCAGCTTCTGCGTATTGTCCCGTGGATCCCTCTCACGAAGCCACTGCAAACCCACGATCATATCCGCGGCCCTGGAGCGGCCCCATTGCTCGTCAAAGTCGTCCCCCTCGTGCGCGACAAAACCAGTGTAGTTGTCCGACAGCATAGAATGCATTAGTTCAACGAACCTATGCATCGAACCCAATATCCTCCCCTCCATATCCGTCCCGGCCTCCGCCTCCACCAACTGCGCCAGGCCCAGAAAAGCCGGATACCTGGCCCAGAAATTCCTCCTGCTGAGATTCGTCTCGGGACCCAACCACCCATCCTCCTGCTGGTGCGAGAGGACGTAATCCGCGGCGCTGAGAACCTGATTCTTCAGCCGCTGATCATCCGTCGCGTACGCCAGCGGCACGAGCCCGTTGAACCAGTACGGGAACGCCTCGTTCAGAGCGCTGTACTCCTGATCTCCTCCCAGCCACGGGTTGTCGCGGACGATGCGGTAGAAGTCGTATTCATGGCCGGCCAGGCCGTCGGCCATTAGCTGGAGCTGGTCCTTCAACCAGCCCTGGGGCTTGATTGAGCCGAGGGGGAGAGGTTCCAGTGCAAATGGAAGAACTGTAGTCACTTACATTAGATTGATCCTATCAAAAAATGGGAGGAAGACGGGGACTCACGAGTAGGATTGTGACTCGCCGCATCTCCTCTCGTCTGAGAGCCCTCCAGAGTCCGAATACCATGTTGATCAACACCACATGATGACAATCCCGTAAACTCCACAAGCAACAGAGTAGCAGTAGTAGTAAAGGTAAAGAGCCTAAAGCCCGCCCCGCAAGCCTGCAGCAAAGAAGCCCAGAGAGAAGAATGCATTGCGGATTTCTTCTTTCATAAAAGCGCCTACTCTTCCAAAAAGAAGTTTTCTCACAGTGCCGTTGTTAAGTAAGGCTTGACCAAACTCAAGCCTCAGCTAGCTGTCACGCAAAGGTTGGGGAGGGGGGGGGGGGGGGGTAAACCCGGGGGATGTCACATCATGCTCGTACTCGTGCTCGTTGATGCTCGGGGGATTAGGTCCCGGGATATGCAGGCTAGGAGAAAATGAGTAATGGTTCCTAATAAACCGGGAACCTAGAGTGGTCATCTGTGCTCTTCTTTTTTTCCATGTTCCAGCGCCCTTCGACTAAGACTACCTCCCCCACTCTAGACTTGTAGCCGTTAGGAGAGAAGTCCGGGGAAACTGTGGGTTAAAAAGTTAAAGCTGCAAATCGTTGCCGTATGAGATCTAATAATAACCTTCGAATATGTTGGCTGTATGTCCTACGTAGTACTTTGTCCTCCTACCTATACCTACTTCCTATTCCCTAAAGCCGGTACCGTGGAGGGTGACGGTCCAGAAGCTGACCGGCAATCCAGCTCCAACACTTCTAATTCGATGATAGTACGGATATAACGTTCAACAGGGCTCAATACGACTTGTACGGTGCTGAAGTTAAATTCCTGTTCCACGTGTAGCAATGTTTTGAAAACAAACAAGGGAAAAAAGAATGTGGCCTCTATTAACCATTCACGCCAGGAATAATGGCAAGTGCTATAACCAAAGTAAGGAGACAGGAAAACGTATCATTAGGTAGACACGGGTATGTCCACTTTCGATAGAAAGAATGGCAAATCTGAAGCTCAACGACCACAGATTCCCGACCCTGAAAGTTGATGCGCTGGGTAGAACACCCTTGGCAAGCCTTGGTTCATGTTCATTGGGATATTCCCGTTTCCATCCACAGTCACAGTCGAGCATGACAAGACTTCGATAAGCTGCTGCCCGCTCGTATAGCCGGTATTTCCGAGCAAGAATGTGTAGCTTGGACCGCTTGAGCCTTGGTTGTTCAACACAGTGATGACCTGGTTTCCATTGAAACCCTTGCGCATAGCGATTGTCGTCGGATCGCTATAGATTGGCTCGTTCTTATAGGTCAGGTACGTAGGGTCCATGAAGGTCGCCCAATTCCGGATCCTGTTTAACTGCGCGATATGTGTGTAGAGTGGCGCTGAAGTGTCGTAGCCGGAAAGCCAGATTGCCTCACGGTTTGCAGGATCATTAGCGCCAGCATAATGTTGCTCCTGCCCGGAGTAGATGATTGGAATACCGTCAGCAAGTATCGTAAAAGCGATGACATTCTTCGCGAGAGAGAGGTCAGAAGTGTAGGAGGCAAAACGCGGCAAGTCATGGTTCTCTACGAAAGAGCCCAGGACGGTCGAATCCGCACAGGCAGATTTAACTGCATTGATCTGATTGACCAGACCGCTGATGTTACCTGAGGTCGAGTTGAAGGCGGTGATAAGGGGATAATAGCTGCGAAATGTAAGCCAGAAGTATGACTCAAGAGGTCACGGAAGAAAACTTACACTGGGTAGTTCAAGACGCTGTCTAGATATCGCTGATACGAACAGGTGTATACAGGGTCGCCATAGAGAACCTCACCCATCGAGAAGACCCCAGATGCCGCCTTAAAACCTGGCCAGAAGTCCTTTTGGACATGTCTCGCGGTGTCTATTCGCAGACCATCCACTACAGAAGGCAGCGGTGAGACACTCCAGTTATTCTTATAAAAAGCGTAGACAACGTACCAGAGTAGTTGGAAACGATCATGTGTATCCAGTATTTACACTCGTTTACAATAACAGATGACTGCGTATCCAGATCTGCAAGAGCAACATGAGTATCTCCAATCCAGCAGTTCTCAACCTGTGTCTGATTTGACCAGTCGACTATGGGGCAATACGGGTGATAGAATTCCATGCGGTGGAAAGGACGGAACTTTGTATAATCCACAGGACCACGGTCTCTGTCCCAGGCGAAGTGATTGACAATGACATCGAGCATTAGATACTAGGTTCCTATCAGCGAGACATTCAACATGGATCATGTATGAACGACGAATATACCATGCCGCGATTATGAAGCTCGGTGGCCAGCGCCCGCAGGTCGTCCTCGGTTCCAAAATGTGGGTTCAGCTCGTAGAGGTTCTGCTGCCAGTAGCCATGGTACCCCTCTCCATAGGCTGTCCGCCCTTCTATCTGACGGGTGATAGGAGAGATCCATATCTAGTAGCAAATGTCAGCTTGTATTCAATCTGGCTCAAGGGACAGGAACATACGGCATCAAACCCCATGCCCTGAATGTAATCCAGACGGCTTATAATACCCCGGTACGTACCGCCGCAATACCTGCGGTCTTCTGTGGGACAAGCTGCTGTCGTCGAGCCATCAGTGCGCGCAAACCTGTCTGTGAGGACCTGGTATATGGATCTAGAGCGCCATTCTGCAGGGCTGGCTCCCAGAGCTGCACAAGCATACGCGGCACCTGTGAGGAGTACGGAAAACTTCATAATAATATCCGGCGAAAGAAAACGAGAAATCAAGAAAAATCCGAAACGCCTGCACGCGGCAGGCGCCAAGCAAGGAGAGTCAAAAGCTAATGCAGAGTATAGTCTATGGAAATATGAGAACGAGCGGAATTTCTAGATAATTCTTGATAATGAAAAAGAAAGGAAATGGAATTATGCTGAGCGAGAAAGATGACATAGTTAAGGTACTTGGACCAAGATGAGACGCGCAGGTGCGATCCAGGACCAGTGCCCAAATCGCCAGTGAGATCGCTGGGAAGAGCGACCATGATATGACGCTGTATGAGCTCAAAGAGCTCCAAAGCGATGCCGCCGTGGTCTCGTGCAGAGTGTCCTATCCGTTGAGGAAAAACTGAAGTTTCCGGGGCTCGAGCAAGGAGTATGGAGAGTGGCCCAGTAACCTGTTAGTCAACGACCAACACTACTGAATCACATCTTTCGTCACCTCTCTCTCCCCTACTCTCCATTTGCTTGCAAATTTGCTATTCTAAAAACCATGTGGTTTTGAAGCTATTGGAAGGCCCACCGTGACCCCTTTCTCATCCTCATCTCGGGCCATTATCCTCATCACATCCGCTACATAACCACTTGTCACCATGTCTATCGCGCCCGGCAACGAAGATGCTGAATTGATGGACTCCGGTCCATACCAGAGCTCATACTCAGCCAGAGACCTCACTATTGAAACAACATCTCCAATCAAACCTTCCCCGACAATGAAAGACCTCATTGACGCCTTACCCCCCGACACAAAAGAATATCTAGCCCCATCGACAGCAGCATTTATGAAAATGGTCAAACACCACCGGGACAAACGGCCAAAAGGGAAACTACAGTACATTCTCTTCTCCCACGTGCCGCCGGAACTGATCGAAAAGATAGTGGAAAAATAAGAGGCCAAGAAGCTTTCCTTTTGTCGCCTGACCTATGACATGGACATGGATGATGTCGGAAGAATCATCGTAAAGCTCCCCGCAGAACTCCATTACATAGCAAGCCGCGAATTTCGAGGCCTTGTACATGAGAAGAAGGTAGGTAGCAATGGGTCTCTGGACTGAGCTCACGGCCACTGGGTCGAGTACGTTTCAAGGCAACAACAAGCCGTGGCAAGCAGGGAGATGAAACGTTTACGCCAACAACAACCATCACCACCACCACCATTAGCAAATGGCCTACGTTAGTTGCGAAAGTCAGGTCTTCAGAATCCATTGCGCAACTACATCTCGACGCGAGGTGGTGGTTAGCACAACTCCAGCGGCGACGTGAATGTCGTCATTCTTATCTCTCTCGCAAGCGATCAGGCTGCCATTGACATCGAGGCCTGGCGACTAGTTGCCGATCTGGCAGCAACCTACCTCGCGCCAGCTTTGACCCACCGGATCACCTTGCGCCTACGAGGTCAGGTCCCCAATTTCACGATAAACACGACGGGTGCCCCGCTACGGGTCGCCTTTGCGGACGTCCTTCTGCGCGCTCCTAGCGGTCCTCCTCCGGAAGGGGACTTTGTTTTCACGCAGCAAGAGCTGGAGGTTTGGGCCGGCGTTGTCTGGACAGAGTTTTATGTGAATGCAACGAAAACATTGAGGCTGTCTTCATCATCATCATCATCATCATCATCATCATCAAAAGCTGAGGGGGAAAGCAATATTGTGGGAAAGGAAACGAAGAGACATGTTATGACTGCCTACCTCGCCGCTTTTGACTACATTGCGATCTAGGGCTGGCTTTTATCTAGGGTCTGTGACCTATTATAGTGCCTGGGTACCCTCCGATAGCTTCAAAATCAATAATTTCCTTTTTGTTTTTAGCAAATTTTCGAAGCTAATAGCGAGTAGGGGAGGGAGGGGTGACCTAGCAGAAGTGTGGGGAGTTTCGGCATTCCTATCCCTCACACGTGAGATCCTTGATCTGATGTGATCTGATCTCCATCTCATTGATATGATGTGAGACCAGACAAGATAAGATTATGCGACTATGATCTAACTGCAGAATGATATGACAGAGGTACCCGTGGACGGCGGTACTCTAGGGAGTTGCTTTGCTTCGCTTACATAATACATATGATTCAGTCCTCAGGACCTATGACGAATAATTTCATTCCATTGATGCCCAGAGGGGATAGATATTTCTCAAGAGCCGTTGTTATTGGCAGCTAAGCTATGACCAAGAAGAGAGAGAAACTCCGTGAATCAGAGAATGATAAGAAAAACTCGTCCCGAAAAGAAGGGTACCGACTTACCCAAGAGGAACGAATGGTTTTCCTTTTCTAGGATTATTGACAAGTGAAGAGCAAAGGGGTATCCAACATGATGATGATGATGGTGGTGGTGGTGGTCAGACCTTTGGCTCCGTGGTCTCGTGGTGAACGGCAGTGGTGGCAGCCTTCTCCTCGTCCACGCCGGTCTGCTCCAGCACAGCCGCGCGGGAGAACGAGCCCTGGGTCTTCCAGGCTGGGATACCAATGTACGGGATCCCGGTAGGATCAGTGAAGATATTCTCGACCTCCTCGAGCGTCTTACCGCTGGTCTCGGGGAACATGAAGAACGTGTGGATACACATGGCAGTGCAGAAGACACCGAACAGGATGTAGACCTTCCACTGGATGTTTTCAAAGGCCGGTGGCACGAAGTAGCCGAGAGCGAAGTTGAAGGCCCAGTTGAACGAGGTCGCGAGGGCGTTGGCCTTTCCACGGACGCGGAGCGGGAACAGCTCAGGCGGGTAGATCCAGGAGACAGGGCCCCAGGAGACGGCATATGAAGCGACGAAGAGGTACGTGCATGCAATTACGCCTTTGCTGGCTGGGCCAGAGATCTGCCAGGATACCGCCTTGATATCGTTTGTAGCAGGCTTGCCGTAGACAGCCATCATGCCTCCGTTGGCAAACATGAAAGTAAGCATACCAATAGCGCCTAACATCAAAGTAGAACGACGGCCCCAGCGGTCAACCCAGAGAATAGCAGGGACGGTACAGAGGACATTGATCACGTATTGAATGCTGGAAGAGACCAGAAGGGTATTTCCCTCCAGACCGGCCATAGCGAAGACGTAACTGCACAATTGACGTCAGTTGTCGAATGCGCACCATAAAGACCGGATGACAGGGAAGATTGGACATACGTGATATAGTACATCATGACGTTCATACCAGTCAGTTGGGACCAAATCTGAGTGAAGATACCAACGTGGGTACGGTTGATCATGTTGGGTTTGAAAAGCTCGAGATATGAGACGTCGGCGTTTCGGCGTTCGAATTCGCACATCTCCTTGATCTCCTCGAATTCGCGGTGGACGAAAGGTGACGATGGGTCGCCTTTGCCGTGGACAAGGGTCAAGACTGCATGACAGTCCTCCCAGCGGTCCTTGCGGGCCAGCCAACGGGGCGACTCAGGAAGCATCAACATGCCTAGGAACAGCAGGACAGCGGGGATCATCTGCAGACCCCACGGAAGGCGGAAGGAAGCAGTGCCCTTAATGAAGCTGCAGCCGTAGGAGATACTGGAGGGATGTCAGCAACAGGACGGACTCCAGCTACTAGAGATGTGTATATGCTTACTAGAACATGATCATAATACCCCAGGTAATGGCCCATTGCTGGAGACCAACCAGACGACCACGCTTGGAGGGAGGTGCGATCTCCGAGATATAAACAGGAACCTGAGCAGAGCAGATACCCACGCTGAAGCCGTTGATGATACGACCAACGATCAGCATGGGAACGTTTTGGGAGGCACAGATAATGATAGAACCAATACACCTGTGGAACGCACACTGATCAGATTTCTGCACAAGTTGCGGCTAGGAATATAGAGAACACCTACCAGATGACAGAACCAACCATGATCGATTGTTTTCGGCCAATCATATCCGAAAGAAAGCCCGAGACCAGAGCACCAAGCCATGAACCGCCAGCCATCGAAGCAGTGATGCCACCTTGGACATCGGAGCTGGGACCAGGGCAAACCCTCTCGCCTTTTTCATTAAGGTGGATGGAACTCTTGGCGAAGTAGCAGAGGTAGGGTTCGGTAGTGATGATTGCAGACATCGATGAGATATCAAAACCAAACAGACCACCGCCAATTACGGCGATGGCCGCAATGACGTAGATGTTGCCCACAGCCATGGTGACCGCTATGCCACCCCCTGGCTTTTCTTCACAGATCCCCTGACAAGAAGTCGCCAGCTAGTCAAGTGGTTTTGTTAGTCGGGGAGAGGCCTGGGGAGAGAAGAACGCCGAGAGTACGACACGGATGCGGACTCGGTCCTATATAAAAGGTAGACATGCAGATCCAAAGCCCCTCGAGCCCAAGGGCCCACGACCCCAGCGGCGTATTTATTTGGGTCTACATGGGACAGGACCGCAGCGTCGGACAGAGCTAAAACAATTGACGGAACCGGGGTCAGCGCAGAAGAACGATCCCATTGAACGGGGCAGGCGAGGGCCCACCCGTCGGTCTGCCCATTCATATTAGCAGAGGCCGAGAGATGGCCAAATGCGGGACAGGATCTGGAGATGCCAATAGGGCACATGGCCCATGGGGAAGCGCACGACGCTTGTAACAGGCGGATGCTACCTCGCACGGAACCAAGAGATGCGGCAGGCGGCGGCGCTGCAAAGCGTGATCCGAACCGTCGGCCGTTCCAACCCTCCAATCGACGAACGTTCTGCCTACTAAACGAAGGTATTGTTGTTGGTCTCTGCGCCGCATGACTTCGAATCAGAGAGTCTGGGGAAGAAAACCACGCGGCAAACTAGCGCAAAGACCGCAGGAACCAGAACGGTGGCTGCTCTGCCTGACAACGCCAAAACGCAGCACAGCGGACAGGAAAAGAAGAGGCAACCTTGACGGAATACGACTTGACTGGGCAGATGACAGGATGGAGAAAGGTGGTGCTTTTGCTGGAGGTGCCGCAGATACGAACACCTGATCATGACGAACCGGTGGCTCGAAGCAGGAGTGGTAAGAGTCCACGGTGCCGTGGAGTTTTCCAGAAGATACAGAGGCGGCATCGCGGAGCTTTCTCGGGGGTTATGCCGCGGCACTTTCGAAAGCGATCGACACGGTGTTGAGCCCGTACCGGAAGTGGCATACCACATCAAGCGCTTTCTCCGCAATGAGTACGGAATTGCCCCGGGACCGTACATAGGTTCTAAGTACCGAGTCGAGACGAGATCCTGCCAGCCACCAGCTGGCATGAACACCTCACCAAGAGATCCGTTGGTTGCTTTTGGTAAGCCTCGTATTGCGGTCCTATCAATGGTGCTTTCAGCGGTACTGTGTGGAGTCTTTGAGAGGCCTTTCTGGCAGCAAGTGCCAATGTGCTCATGACCGGAAAAGCGAGTCAGTTGTCCCTTTCACGGTTGCACAGTACGGTCGAGCGCCAGCGGGACAATGCGTACTGGCCGGACGCCAGCTGCATCTTTCCGTCCACAGGCGAGCCAGAATTGTTAGGTGGTGTGGGTTACTTCGCCGTCAGGGTGCGCCGACCGCCGTAGCGAGAATCTGGGGCACCTGGAGACGCGGAGAGAGGGAAGCACGTGCAGAACCGCTTGCTCTGCCAGAGGTTAAGAGAGAGGCGAGGAACAAATTCACCAGCAGACACTTCCTCTGCCAGTAGGACAAGCCTTGGACCAAGCTCTCCCGACCACGCGCCGACAGAGTCCAGTCTGAAGAGCACAGCTTCAAGCTCCGGCTCTGCAGAGTACTGCAGCCAGCAGTGGAGCCGCGACCCTGGTGACACGCATTTCCCGTTGCTCACGGACAACACCCCGAATGCTGGAAAAAAAAAAGCTTGGTTCCCAACGCCACTACTTCCAAGCCACGAGTCGCGAGTTCGCCGGTCCGCGCTAATATATCTAGGTTGATATAAATCTCCAATGACGTCGGAGGCACAGAGGAGGGGGTTGACAGGTCAGAGCAACGTTGCAAGAGCATGCGGCAATAACCAGCAGATTGAGGGTCAGAACCCAAATTCGTAGTGTAAATGCGTTCCTGCTGACTTACTTTATTTAAACTTGGAAAATACAACAGACGAACAGTGCGTCCTATTCACCTTGCTTATTTCTATATTTCAGTGGGATTATTGCTTACCTATTAGTGGACACAATATATTATGAGAGAGTGAGAGAGTTTTTTTTTTTTTCTTGACCTTAGATAGATAGACGTAGTTTCCAGAAGAGACATCAAATATTAATCATGTCGCGAATACCGTATATCGATCGATGATATCGATACACAAGATGAACACGGACAACCCCGTGGGGAGGCGTGATCCTCCACCTGACTTTCCCCGGAAGAATACCGGGCGGATTAGTATCGGGCCACATCAACTGCGTACGGAGTAGGGCTAGCCACGGCTCAACCTTAGACATCAGCTCCATCTAGGCCCGGGCAGCTGTTCTCCTACCTAATCTGATTGATTCGTTTTGTGGTTTACAGAATGAAGTGATTTAATTAGACTGGCCTTAATTCATATTCAGGTCCTTGAATAGGTAACTACTCCATACTTGAATATTTCCTGTTGATGTGCCAGTCAGCTTTTTTCTTTTCTTCCTTTTATCCTTTATGAGCGGGGATGTTCCCATCCATAGATCATTTGTTAACAGATTTAGGTATCTATGGCTATAAACCCCCCCCCCCCCTCCGCTTCTCTCCTTAAATGGATCTAACCGACTACTAACTACATAGCTATACCGTTATGTACCGCCAGAAGAGTAAAAAAGAATACAAGACTTTAAGAAATGAATGCCAGAAATTTGACTCATGACACATCATGAGTGACGTGAAATAAATCCATTAACATCAGATATCCTTGCCATGCTAGAATGGAGATCTACCATCACCGAACTCGGAGCGCTTTGCCAGTAACCATTATACACATAAGATCAACCGAAACCCTAGGGAAAGAAGATACTCAAGTCAATCGGAGATGGTTATCTTCCAGATACTTATCAAATCGTTGAGGGAGACCCGATGGCTCCGCGACTGCAACATAAGTATCAGGCCGCACCAGATACGCTGCATCGTTCCCCAGCCCAACTCCCTGATATTTCTCATTCCAAGGGAAAACGTGCAAGGGAATCCTCTTGGACCGACACCATTCCGTCAACTCCTCTTTCGCCACACCGTACACATGAACCTGCCACGTGATAGCCTTTAGACTATCGAAGTTGTCAACCTCTCCCACGGGTGCCCAGGGTATACGATCGCCACCCTGTACGCAACCCGCAGAACCGGCCGACAGGACACTATCCCGATAGTTGAGCATGATCTGAGATACTCCCCGAAAAACTCTGTGCCTGAAAAGGTCGAACTTGGTCATCAAAGGCACAACACGAGGGACGAGCCACGTCCGGATAAAATTGGCGATACATCCTTCCGCGACAACGGCGTCGAAGGCACGATCCGTCGTATGAACCAGGGTGCTCGCGAAGGCGCGACGTTCGACTTCATAGCTATCCAGGAGAGAGAGATCGGCTCTTCCCTGAAGTACCGCCGCAAGCTTCCAGGCTAGGTTAATCGCGTCTCCGATGCCGGTGTTCATGCCTTGTCCTCCAACCGGGCTGTGGATGTGCGCGGCATCACCGGCCAGGAAAGCCCTTCCTTTGCGAAAAGCTTCCGCCACGCGATGATGGACCCGGTAGGTGGTGAACCAGTTCACTTTGTCGACCTGCAGCTTCATGGTTTCAATGGCGTGAGGGGCAACGTCCTCGAATGTGACGTCGGAGATATCTTTCGTCATCGTCTTTCCATCCACTGCACCAGCGAGACGCGCTCGATCGCCTTTGTCACATGCAAGAAGCAAGAGGAATTCAGATTGATTGAGGGTGACATGGGCTTCGCCGTTCATTACCGGTCCACTGCCCTCGATGTCGGCCACGAAGAAGAGCTGGGTGTACTTTGCGCCTGCAAACCCGATCTCACAGGTCCGACGGACAGCGGAATGCGACCCGTCACAACCTGCGATGAACGTTGCTTCGCAGGTCTCGATATCATCGTCATTGTCGGTTTCGCTCTGCTGCTTTCTTGCATCCCTGAATCGAGCTGTGATGTAAGAATCGTGTTCGGTGAAATCGATCAATTCTCGATTACGCTCAACATGGACACCCAACGAATTCAGCCGTTCCTCTAACAACCTCTCGTGCCGGTCTTGAGGGTAGATGTGGATGAATGGGTAGGGAGTCAACCCTGTACCAATATCCCCGATGGGTATATGTCCTCTGTGGGTTCCTTCAGACCAGATATTTGTCGCCTCGATCTTGTGGCCGTTTGCGACAACGTCATCTGCAAGGTCTAGTTGGCGATACAATTCCAGGGTTCGGGCATGGACCGCCAGAGCTCGGGAAGTTGATGCCTTTGCCTCCGCTTTGTCGGTGATGCGAACGTTGACGCCTTGGCGGGTCAGCCATAGAGCCAGAACGAGACCTGTAGGGCCTGCTCCGACAATGAGGACATCGGTGCGACTCATGGTTGATGACGAGAAATATAAGGTAAATGCGGTGTCCCTGAAAGGATGAACACGTTGAAGAAAACTAATTCTGAAAGTGAAGAAATTGACACCGATATATAAGTCTTTGAAGAAGCCTGTTCTCTTGGGATTGGAAGCTTCAAGGAAGGTACGAATTCGGCGTCTGCCTGCTCGTATTTAAGGACAACACTTTCATTATCGTTGTAAGTAACTGCGGAAGTTCGCAAATAGACAACGATCCATTGGAAAGTGAGGTCACCGCCGTTCAGCGTAGACAAGTCGGAGAACTACTACAATGACACAGGATGGTCCACATGGCATGTGATCAGATCACGGGTGCCTGTAGAAGGATGAAGCCTCCCTTAGTATGTACCCAATGTTAGATCAGTAGCGAGCATTAGCTTGGCACAGCCACGAAAATCAATCGGGTAATTACATGTGACTCGCCTCTGCGGACCACCAATTGGCGACCGCCGCGGCCTCCGGACCACAGGAGTCTTTGGACTGGGCCAGGTACCTAAACCTGGACATAGGACCACATTTTTAGGCGCGCAACTTTTTTCGGCTTGCAGTGTTTTTCACGAAAGAATTCAGCACAAGCCAGAAGTTGTGAAGTCAATTGGCCTACCAGAGATGTTCTTCAGTTTGTAGATCATACTTTCCAATACGAGTTTACGAAGTCTACCAGGTCTTCTGGACTGGAGGTGCTCGGTGAATCTTAGGTACCTTTCTCCCAACAGGTACCGGGCCTTCGGCCTTGTTTGGGGGGCCTAACCGGTTGAAGGGAGAAGTGTGTGACATGTGTATCGGGGTATTTGTACTTTGGTCGCTGGGTGCCATTGGACGGTTGGATAGATATTCATAAGTAGCCCTCGTTGTATGCAGCTACTTTGTTACTGTTCTGTTCCTGGAGTGCACGAGAAGGTGATGATTTCATAAAAATAATTACGATGTGGGATCATGAGGTTAAGAAGAAAAAAAGTGCCAGGAAAGTCAAAACCACAGAACATTTCCTCCAAAATGGATATGAAACCTTACCTATCCATAACAAGGCCAGGCCAACCACGGGAACGCATCCAAAAGGAAACCTGCACAAGAAAAAAATATCGGGATTGGGAAACTCCGGGAACGGAAACCAGGGTATCAGAATCATGTATCGTGGTAGAGTTTCCCTTCATATGTACCTTGCTTCAAACCAGCTCCCATTCTGCGATGTGAGCCCACGCCATGCCAACTCTTCCCACCTTATCCCGATACTCCTGGACCGTCAAGCCCCGCGCGTCCTGTCTATCTCCAAAGTTTGTCAGAGCCGCAACGTGCAGCTTCTGACCCGGGGCGCCCAGTATCCTGGGATCCGCGATGTCCACATACCAGAAATCGCCGCCCCCGCCCGGCGCGGAGCCACGTACATGGTTAAAAGGGACACGGTCATCTTGCCTCCCGTCAATTCCGTGGACCAACAGCAAGAAGACACATGAGCCGCTCTTCTTGCTGTGTCTCTCCAGGGTCCAGTGCTCACAGATCAGACTGAACTGGAAACGGATGGGCCCGGGTTGGTAGACCGAAATTCGCTTCGCCGCAGGTAAGAACGTGCGTTCCCCGATGCCATGTTCATCCCATGTAGTATGATATACCAAGGGTGACTCCGAAGGCTTTAAAGGGTCTCCGAGAATGTACTCCTCCCAGCTGATGCTCGGCCGACCATCGTCACGGTAGAACTGGTTCCTGTTCGTGGGGTAGTGTCGCAGACCAAACTCGTCGTTTGACATTGTGAAATGGTTTGGGTCAAATCGCTGATTATACGTGTGGTTTTCGCCCTCGAGTGCACCTGCTCCCCAGCACGAGTCGATGAGCTTCCAATAACCGCCATCAATCTTCACGGCATTCCAGGCATGGTTCGACTCGAAAGGTGGGAGAGGGGACCCAGGAGCTAGACCCTGGTAACCGTAGCCCTTCCCATGGCCAGATATCACAATGGCCTCCAAGCCAGCATGGGTTGCCAGAGCGGCAAACAGACCAGCATAACCTTCACACACCGCTAGACCCGAGGCGAGCGTTTTTTCCGGTGTGGATGGTTGTACACATCTGTTGAAGAAGGAATATACGTCGTATCGTATGTTGTAATGAAGCCAGGTGAAAATAGCCCTTGCTTTGTCGGTTAGTGAAGGAAACGGCCCCGTTAGCTGGCCTGCCAACCATCGAAGGTCATGCGACGGAAGGGACTGCCGAGGGAATTGAGCTGCATGTGTATCCGGACCCGAAAAGTCCCGACATTTCATACAAACTGTACTTGACGCAGCAGGGACAGACGAAGGAGACGGGGTGAAACGAGGCTTTGTTGCCAGAAGTTTGGAGAGATCAGGGCGTGATGCCGTTGGCACCGGCGGCGGCATATTGTTGGGGACTGAAGCGTGCTGTACAGCGTTGGATGTAGGTCTCGCGGGTATCGGTGGCGCCTCGTCATGCTTGCTCAATCCAGCAAAGGAAGATTGCCGGATCTTGTCAAGAGCGGCTGCCGAGGGGGGAGGAGGAGGGACCTTCCTCGGTGGTGGCCTAACACCGTTGATATTTGTAGAATTGACTGACTGACCGGGTCGGTCGCTAGATGGCCTTCGCGGCGGCAGCTTTGGCGCTGGAGGCTCATTTCCTTCCGCTCCATCGTTCGATACCCTCCGAGGTGGGAGCGGCGGCACTGGCGACGTAGACGTCCTTGGAGGTGGCTTTGGCTTCGGGGCAGGAGATCTCGCCTCTCTCTTCGGGGGAAGAGGTGGCAGTTCCGCTTCACCGAACGCTGGCGCGCGGAGCCGATCCCTACTTGTACCAGTAGAGGTTGTTGAGCGCGACGCAGCAGACGTTATCGACTCTCGAGACTCTCTGCGTTCGAGCTGCGCGGACGGTCTGCGTGGGGGTGACCGCTGACTTGACTTTGGCCGCGATGGGAGTGGAGGTGGATTTTCATTTGGATTATCCGGCGTCTCCTGGCCAGTTCTGGTGATGACGGGCGGCGGGAGGAGTTCTTGACGGAGGCCTGTCGGCTCGTTTCCGATGGATGCTCGATCTGCAACAGAGCCGTTCGCCTCATGCGCTGGTTTATTCACAGTCCACTTCCTCACCACTGGAGGCTTCGGAGCTGGCTGTGGGCGCAGGGGACCATTTGGGTTCAGTCCAACCTGCGCGCTGTTCAGGGCCGCGATTCGCTGCTGGATCGTCTGCAGTTGTGGCTCTTCCGCCATCGCCGTGAAACGACTGAATACGTGGACAGGGTCGAGGGAGAGGATGCAAGAAATGCGACCATGGAGTGACGCCGGATGCGGCGAGGTGGTGTCAACGTAGGACTAGAACGAGCAGGTGGGCTGCGCCAGAAACACGAGGGGCAGTTGAGTTTTATGTTGGCTTCCCAGGTCGAGTGGAGCTCAAAAAGAACTCATGCCAACTACGCCTTCATGCGAGGCTGTGACTGCAGCTTTGCCGTTGTCTGTGTCCCTTCGTATGAAAACATGGTCGTGCAGCAAGGGCACAGGAGATCATCATTTCCGTAACGAGGGGGCTCTTTTGGGGGCCATCTGCGCCGTCAGGTCCTATTCTTAAACCCACGATGCGGGGCCGGCGCGTGGCCAAGCATCGCCGGTGCTGAGGCTCTGCTTGTTTTGGGGCCCCTCAATCCCGTATTGATACCCGTCACTGTCTGTAACTCTTAGGCTGCACCCCCCTGAAATCTAGAGCCGGGCAACTTCACAGACGCCTACTTCAGGCCAACTGTATGCCTCTGTCATCTTGTGATGGGGAACCACTGTCATACAAACGCTCCTGGTCGTTGAGCGCAAACTCCAGACTCAAAACCAGCATTACTAACTTGGTATCTCGATTCCTGCACAGAAACCTGGCAGTGTGTGATTATTTAGACAAATGGAATAATGCTATTTCGCACAAAGAAAGTCGAAGACAAGCTAGAAACGAGACCACTTGCCAAGTCCATCTTCCAGCACCTAGCTCCAATCTGATGCGCTCCCTCTAAAGTCAATAGAGGGGTCTGAGAAACAATGACGGTTGAATACTGACACGAAGTAGAGACCAAAGACCTGAAACAAAAGAAAGCAGCCCAATGCCGAAAAGAGAGAGTACCACACAGACGAATAAGAGCCACTGCTACCGGGCGATCAGGACTCGACACGGTAGTTATGCCTGTCAAGGCGGACACAAGACAAAATTAAAGACTCATGATTCCATCATTTCATCCAGTGTGCATAATCATCACGCCATCACCTCCACCATGCATGTCGCGCGTTTCATCATACGTTTTGGTAGAGCAACAGCGGCTCACCAATGTTCTCGATCTCCGGGATGGTGCATTTGAGGTCAAACGCCTTGCTCAGAACAATCTTGAATATCTATCAACTAGTCAGTAGGGCATATCATCGGCCAAGTTGCAAGGCGCCAGAGCCCGACCTTCTGAACATTGATACTGTGACTTGTGCTGCTGAATATCAAGCTTGCTCTCATAGCTTTGGCAAACCGCTTGGCCTTCATGCTCGTTAGTAAGTGCAGTATCCCATCTTAGCCCATGACCATTCCATACCTGGATAGAAATCTCTTCCTGTTCCTCGCGCGGGAAGTTGACGAAATGGTCATACTTCGTGCCGATCAAAAGGGGTATAGCAGTCTTGTTGAACCCTCGGCCCTGGCGATACCATTCCTTGATCGAGTTCAGGGTACTCTTCCGGGTGAGATCAAACATGAATAGAATGGCAACTGCATCATTGCAGACAAGCGGAAGCATGTTGACAAATTCCCGCTGCCCACCAAGGTCCCAGATCGAGAAAGTGATTTCCGTATTCCGGATTGAAATGGTCTTCTCCATAAAATTGACACCTTCACACCGTCAGAAATCAAACCCGGATCTTTGGCAGGAAGATATTCCAACTTACCCAACGTCTGGATGTAGTCCTCGTCCCAGCTGCCCTCCACATACTTAACCATCAGGCTGGTTTTCCCAATCTGAGCATCTCCGACCATTCCAACCTTTATCACCACACTGTTCTTGGCTTGTTGTGGTTGCTGCCTTTGATTCTGCTCCTGGTAGGAGGACTGGGGGTATCCATATCTGTCACCGCCACTAGACAACCCGGAACTTGGCCTCGAGCTCGGCTGGGTTTGCTGCTGATACGCCGTTGTGGAAGAGTTATACCGAGAAGGGTAGTCGCCATCATGTTGGGACGAGCTCGGGTTCGAGGGAATGTGCTCGGAGGAACGAGGGGAGTGGTGACTGCGCTGACCATTGCTGTACCCGTTGCTGTAAGCGGGGGAGGTGGCCGGCGCCTCGTCCGTGCCAACGCTCTCCTGGTCAGTTGAGCTAATAGACTGATGAAGAGTATGCTGCGGCCGCTCCTCAGTAAGACCTGGAGGGTCCGTCTCTTGAATCTGCGGCGTTTCCATGCCTGGGTTGTGGGGATCGAGCTCCGGTTTATCTGAGACCATGGTAAAAGACGGACCTAGTGCCAGCGTGGGGAAGCGGGCGCCCAGTCAGCGCGGAGAAGGGCGAGGGAACAGACCAACGCCCAAATCTATGTAGATTCAGAGGCAGGTCTCCGAAGATTTCATGAGATGCGATTGGGCGTCCGCAGCTGAAGAGCACTCGACTGAGAAACAGCCGCGGAGTGACACAGACGGGAAACTCGCAGGTGGTCAGAGCTGGCTATCGGGCTGCGGTGTACAAGGGTGGATAAAGAGGATAGACGCGGTGGGAGGGGAAGGCAGGCAAACGACTGTGAGAAAGTAATCAAAGCTGGACGCTGATGATGGGCGAAAGAAAGACAGAGGGAGAGGAAACGGAGGATAGTAGATAGTGAGGCGAGACCCTCCAAGTTGGACCCTCGCACAGCCAGCCCAGAAGGCCGAGCGGGCATCGAGATTCAGCCCTGGCGAGCGGGCGCCGGGGAGTGGAAACAAACTACGCGCTAGGCCACATCGGGACTAGCCCCACTCACGGTCGAAAAAGTTCACGGAAGCCCTAGAGCCCGCGATTTTCATACGGCCGCAGAGAAAACAGCACACTTCTTCCCAGCTGCGCGACTAGCTTGCTGCAGGCCCTTTTTTGCCGTCGTCTGCGATAGACATCGTCCAAAATGTCCAAGCGAACAGCAGACGACGTCGAGGAGCAGTCCGCCGCCCTCAAGGCAGGCGAACGGCCGCTCGCCGATGCCCCTCCAGACGAAGTGGGGGAGTTCGAGGACGAGTATGAGGACGAGTTCGAAAGTGAAGATGAGATCTTCGAGGCCGGCGTAGATGGCCGTCCGGATGAAGAGCGAGAAGCTGAAGAGCAAGGGGGTACGTGGCTGCCCTAAACCCGTGTCGCGGTGGGCGCATCCGTTGCCATGATTATACCGGACAGAAGACTGATGTCGGCTCTGACAGAAGCGATGGACGTCGATAAACAGGCCTTTATACCCGGAAGGACGAAGCTGGCGCCAGGAGAAACACTGGCCCCTGATCCATCCACTTACGAAATGCTGCATACTCTCAGCGCGCCTTGGCCCTGTCTCTCCTTCGATATTGTACGGGATTCCCTGGGCGACAACCGAAAAACGTTCCCTGCGACTGTCTATGCTGTTGCAGGTACACAGGCAGAGACCCCCCGGGCAAAAGAGAACGAGCTGTTGGTTCTCAAGCTCAGCGGACTGGGCAAGATGGAGCGAGACAATGAGACGGACTCCGAGAGCGATGACGACTCGGACGACGAGTCGCCGTCGGACCCCATTCTCGAATCCAAGTCAATTCCTCTCAACTCTACCACAAATCGGATTCGTGTTCACCAGACGCCCCCTCAGTCTGGCGACTACTCCAAACCCCCGCAGACCATCACAGCTACCATGCTTGAGAACTCTCAGGTCCTCATCCACGATGTAACCGCCCACCTTTCCGCCTTCGATGTTCCGGGCACCGTCCTTCCCCCATCCGCCTCCAAACCCCTCTCCACCCTTCGAATGCACAAATCTGAAGGATACGCGTTGGACTGGTCTCCGCTACAGCCCTTGGGGAAGCTGCTGACCGGAGACAACGACGGTCTGATCTACGTCACCACGCGCACTGAGGGAGGCGGATGGGTGACGGACTCCCGACCTTTTGTCGGCCACGCCTCTTCGGTCGAAGAGCTGCAGTGGTCTCCAAACGAGAAAAACGTCTTCGCCTCCGCGAGCAGCGACGGCACTGTCAAAGTGTGGGACGTGCGCTCCAAGTCGCGTAAGCCGGCCGTGGACGTGAAGATTTCGAACACGGACATCAACGTCATGAGCTGGTCGAGACAGACGTTCCATCTTCTCGCTACCGGTGCGGACGACGGACAGTGGGCCGTCTGGGACCTGAGACACTGGAAGCCCAGCTCGTCCGGCTCGTCGCAGCTGAGACCCTCGCCTGTTGCCTCGTTCGATTTCCACCGTGAGCCAATCACTAGTATCGAATGGCACCCAACGGATGACAGTGTCATCGCCGTGTCCTCTGCGGACAACACGCTCACCCTCTGGGATCTGGCTGTCGAGCTGGACGACGAGGAGAGCCGGGATGCTGGAATGGCGGATGTGCCACCACAACTGCTGTTTGTGCACTACATGGAGTCCGTGAAGGAACTCCATTGGCAGGCTCAGATGCCTGGTACGGTTATGGCAACTGGTAGTAATGGATTTGGGTACGTTGACTCCTTACATCTATCACCTGTCTTCCCTCAATTTCGCTACCAGTTACTTTCCAGTTCCCAATATAGCCTAACTAACCACCTCTCCCTCTCAACAGAGTCTTCAAGACCATCAGCGTCTAGACCGACACCTCCAGTCTCAAATGAGTACATAGACCAATACCAAACTAACGTCTGCACGATCTATATGGATATATTGTGTGATTCATATCTTCGCCATGGGGCGGTAGCCAGGTTAGGCAGGGAAAAAAAATCAATAATTGTACGATGATCACGAAAAACAGGTCTCAGAACTCTCTTCGTATGCTCTCTTACAATCTCCAACATGTAAATTTAACCTCTGCCAGCTATGTGTCGGAGCATGGTCACCATTCCTCGGAACTCGAGGGGATGTAGGCAGTGCGAAACATCTATTAACTCCCCCTGTGCCTCGGCGTTCACATTATAGCAGCCTGACAGCAGAACCACAAAGCCAATAGACATCTCCGGATTGACTTCCTGCTATGTCAATTACAACAGCCCGCTCTAGAAGCTGCCTTTTCATCCTGAAGTCATGAAAACACTATGAAGAAATATAGTATCTAACTTGTACTGTAGTAATTATGCGGATGACAGTCGTCCCCCTCCTCTGAGGATAAGATGCAACGCAACCAATCCCCTTCCCACCTACCTCTTACCTATCTATCTCTTTGGAACGACAACAGACTGTTTACTTGTATGTTTAGGTAATTTCCCCGACTTCCCTGGTCGATAACCCAATTCACCAAGCAATCCCGCCCACCCTCCTCCTCTGAAGGAACAAATAGGGGACAAAGGAGATTTAGGTAGGTAGGTAGGTAAACCTTCAGTCTGAGATAGGTAGATGGCGCCTATAGAATCCTGGTCTCGAGATATTAGGATAATCCAGTCAGTCCAGAGGTCCGCGGTACATATATGGGGTCATCTAGATGTAGGCACTTCGTCTGGATTGATGATCCTCTACATAAACTCAGAAAGCGGAAGGTTCATGACAATGAGAATGTGACATCATCGCTGTTTTTCTTTGAAGGTCTCTTTGTCATCTGGTCTGAGTGGCTACGTATATGTGTCTCCATCGTCCTTTTATGGGAAGAATCACGAACGATTTTATCCATGTCCACGCTTAACGAAGTATTCGAATTCTCGAAGGAATCCGTGGATAGGATCGATCATCTATGCATGCATGAATCCAGCATGTACCGTACAATACATCATATGTCCGAGGGGTAAATAAAGCATATCCATCTCCGTCTCTCTCTATCTGCACTACAGGGTTATGTCACCCAAAATATACATATGTACACATAGATATGGATATTTATCCCGAAAGCAATTCAATAACTGACCGGTCTGGTCCGGAGAACGCATGGAGCCAAAGTATAACCCCCCCCCCCCCCAAAGAAAGCAATTAAAGAATCAATATGACAATCACTAAACAAGACATGAGTAGATTAGGTTCTAGCTAAATGATGATCCTTGCAGAGCAGGTCATAATATCATATTAATCCACTGCGGGGAGCAGGGAAGGGAGGTGTGGTCTACTAATCAACAAACGCTGTTGAGTAGTCCTGAATGGGTAGATCCGCTTAGATCTCATCTCATCTCACTGCCTCAGTCTCTGGATCAATGGAGATGATGTCCATGAAAGGCTGGTTATTTGGGAGAGATATATATATACACAGAGAGAGAGAGAAAATCCCAAATGGATCCTGGCTAAAAATCTCATTGCCATCACCTGTGTATACTGTATTAAAGATATAAAGCGGAGACAATATTATATAGATTAAAACAAAACGAATCTTAAATAGGTAGGTGAGGAAGGTGCGCTTTGGGCCATTGGCTGGAGGTGTAAGTAGATAAATAATGTCCCAGGAAGATGATAGCGCGAATTTCTATTGGTTGAGATTCAGCGTAGTATTTGTATTTCGAAGTCCAATAATAGCATCGGGAAACCTGAAAGATATGGCGACCGGGGTTGTTTTCATTAGGTGTATCTCTGATAAGAACCTTGTGGTCGCAGCGATGCCGACAGCCCTTCGGAAGGAGGACCGTAGATAAGGAGCAAGTACCTACCTTGTATTACTCGTAGGATAATTTGCAGCAGAGCAAGGAAAAGATACCCAAAATTCCAGCTGTATATATTTTCAGAAAAAGCAAACAGAGGCAAGGGATGGCATATGGAATAGGCACTGGTTGTCAAGGTGTCAAGGCATCAGGCACCGCTCCGGGGCTGACCTCACGTGGACGGAAATACCCTCGGGCCAGGCGCCGGGACGTTCGCTATCGGGCTCGTATCGGCTCGTTATCGCGAAAGAGGGGGAGGGGCAGCGCCGTCTTCTCGGAAACCAGATTCGAGACTCGAGACTCAGCCTCGAGGATCGCTCGCCGCTCTGGCCCAGTTTAGGCCAACCTACCTCTCCGTTGGAGTGGTCCAGTTATTCTTTCGAACTGCTGCTACTGCCTGCGCTGCATTGCGATGCGGACGGCCCGCAGTGGGTTCGCAATTCCCAAGACTGTATGTAAGGACTGTACTGCGCTGGAAACTCGTCGAGCGACCTGGTAAATTCCTACTCTAGTAAGCAGCTGCATGCATGGATGACGACCCGTTCTAAGTTTACTTCGCTGCAGCAAGCCTCCTTGCAAATGCGTGACGGCGGATCGCGTCGGCGCGCTGCCTCTTGTCAATCAAAGGGCA
Source organism: Thermoascus crustaceus (assembly GCF_041956765.1). Classification (NCBI taxonomy): domain Eukaryota; kingdom Fungi; phylum Ascomycota; class Eurotiomycetes; order Eurotiales; family Thermoascaceae; genus Thermoascus; species Thermoascus crustaceus. The sequence continues at coordinate 1,560,023 of NW_027192528.1, read as the reverse complement.
ATAGCCACGGCGGGGCCCACATCACATAGCCCAACTGATTGGCGGGTCGAGGCGAAGTCGCATCGCTCGATAAGCCGCCTATTTACCTGAAACCTGCGCCTCGGTGAAAGGTGGTTGGCCGAACGGTCTGAAGCATGCAGAGAGTCGCAGTTAGTTTAGTAGTGGTTTGTGGACTAGATCATGGTTTAGAGGAAAGGAGCCATTTTTGGAGCTCCATAGTTAGGGAGTATTATTCCTAAGGCCTTAGGGCCTCTTGTCGGCTCGCTAGCTGTAGCAGAAGTTGCAGCAAACTGGGTCGCCTGTTGAATCCAGCCCGTCCCCAGCACGGAAGACCTGGCCTATGTCTGGCACCAATGGCGCGCCTGGCGCTGCGAAGCTGGGGGTTGTTTCTGTTTTGCCGACACGGTGCGGCTCTTTTGCGGTTTTGCTGCGTACCTAGGTACTTATGAAGGAGGGAGAACCGTAAGGCCTTTGCGGTGCATGAAAGAGAGCCACTGGTAAAGTAAAGTGACGAATTGAGCAGAAGGAAAGACCAAAATCGCTTCAACGAAGTATGGAATACGGTATTCGATATCATTTTGGCAGGCGACTCGTCATTCTGTAAGCTCTCTGCGTCACCAACTCTCCAGCTAATAGAGCCTAATATTTCCGACAACGAAGAAATCTAAGTATGTACCTCTCTTACGTTCACTCAAGGTTCCTTCAAAAGGTATATTGTAGTAGACCGGTGCCCCATGCTTTCCGCGCGAGTGCGTCTCTCAAGAACAGGAGAGCTTTATGATAAGCGTCAGCGTAAGATTGTGGGACGACGTGGCACGGGTCCCCCCGATCCTGATGATTAACCTGCAAGTAATATCAGTTTTGTTCCGATATCCAGGCCCACTACTATCGCTCTACCTAACTTGAATCGTACAAAGGAAAGAAGGTCATTTAACTTAACTACCCTGTGCAGATTATTAGTAATTGCAATTGTTCTGGCCGTCCTCCCGTAATACATGGGGATAGCGCGTGCGATCGTCATGGGCTGAGCGCCCCGAGCCGACCTCAGCGGCACAGCTGCTCCACAAGGTTAGTATGCTTCACGTCGAATAATAGTGACAAAGCGATTGTTCGACCACTTCCGAGCAGGTGTAGATGCCATTTTAGACTCCCGGAGCGGCCATCCTCCTGCGCACTATCTGTGCCATCAGTTTCCGGAGATGCAGCAGTAGGATCAGCGGGATGAGTTTGTAAATCAACAAAGCTTGGTGCATACGCTGTGCGGGCCGACGACAGGTACTAGAAGGCCGAGATCGTAAGTATGGAGAGCGCATAAAATTGGATCCCCACTGTGCCTGGTAATGCCTGTGTGATGACGTCTGGTCGGAAGAAAAATGCGCATGTCGCTTATGAAAGATGACGATCAGAGGATGACGAATCCCGAGAAGGGAATTACCATGGACGGTCACGGTGGGATCAGAATCTCTTCCACAATCATATCTGCATAATATCATCACAACATCATTGTCATCCTCATCTCTTGAATGCAAGCGATTGAACAAGCTGGGACCCTGGAAGTGTTGTTCCTCAGGACGAAGGGTTATAGAGGGATGGAAAATGGCTAGGTGTTCGCTAGGAGCGGTAGAAGTCGTAAAGCAATGCGAACCTGTCAAGAACGCGTTCACGATACACGTGCCCACGCAGGTGAGACGAAGCAGCATTTCTTGTCCTCAACACTACACAATTAATCGTTACCTAGAAGGTCAGCTAGTCGGATTATTACCCGCGCTATGCTCTGGATAAAGAAGTCCTGACTCCTGCGACAACTAATTAATGCGCGCAGACCAAGTGGCAGTCGACTAAATAGAAGTAGATATAGCTACGAGGAGCTGATCTACGTCCCCTAACTCAGAAAAGCTACTAATGATCTTGAATATCTGCTAACAACCTTAACTCAAGTTGAGCTTCCAGTTCGAGCACGAGCATGAATTGGGAGACACAGAACGGTAGGCCGGGTAGGCCCAACAGGGCGGGGATATATTTAATTGAGTGCCTGGCAGCTCCAGAAAGCTCAGACGTATAAATTTGACAATTTCTACTACCCATAAAGCACTTACCGGCGTAGATGGCAATAAAGGTAGCCTGATTTGTAATAACAAGACATCTGGGGCAACCTTTTTACGGTTGGTAGACATCTCTTTGCTTTTCTACTATACAGTAATTAGATTGTTTTGTTCTAGCCACTAGCTGTGCGCCAAAAGGGCTCCAGACTCCAGCTCTATTATTGGGTTGCAGCCTGTGCCAGGCACGGGCAAGCGGATTTTCAGAGGTTAAAGCAGCAGCAATGCGGACTAGCCTGTATGAAAAGGCGCCGAGAAAGCCGCCTATACCCCAGCCCGAGGATCAGTTCGGCGGTGACCGTGACCTGCCGAACGTGGATTCGTGAGGATGATGGGATCAGCCCAGAGCGTCAGAGCTGCAATAGAATGCTGTGTAGTACCGACAGGACGTCGAGCTACTTGATCGGACGGGGTCGAGGAGCGTGACCGGACCGTGACAGGGGAACGGCATGAATGCTCTTTCTGTTGTCGGCGAGGCTGTTGCGTTTTCGGTTAGCGGTTGCCTGACTGTCATGTGGCACGCTCTTCATGGGTCAGCGTGCAAACCCAGCCGGGGTCAAAGCGTAGACATCGTATCGGAGATCTCAACAAAAAGTCAGTGGGAATGGGTCAGTCGGCCCTTTTCCTCGCCGATGACCGCACGCAGTGGACTCTGCGACGAGACAATTGATCATCTCCCGGTGGACAGGCTAGCTCGACATTGCCCCTGGAAACATCTGCGCTGGTCCAGCAAACTGACCAAATGATGTAACTGTCGTCTTTTCGAATTGAGAGCTCTGTCGTCTGAGGTCATCCATGCCGAGGCGGAGTCGGTTCCGTCACCGGGCCCAGCGTGTGGCTGTGAAATAGGGCAGATGAAACAGATCAATCCATGTAACTCCGTATTCTGTGCTACCTTGTACGGACGGACGCCTTTCCACCAAGAAGCGCGATCGCCCTGTATGTAAACAGTGAGACGCTGGGGGTAGGGTAACAATAATAATAATACAAGCTCCCGTGAAATAATTTCATCGTCTCATGACCGTTCTGACCCGCAACCCCGGGTTTTAGGTCTCCAGAAGCGGGTTGTGCCGAACCAAGGATCGCTCGAGCGGCCAGTTGCAACTTAGAGCTAAGTTACTCGCTACCCAGTCCATCAGTTACCCACTCAAATTCCATGCAGTTCTGGTTTGCTGTGCATCTCGTGCGCGTGAGTTTCCGTTTTCCAGAGACGAGGCAGGAACTTTGGAAGACTCACTTTTGGTAGGACATTCTACACCAGAGCAGATGACGAATTTCTTGAGCTTCGGTCACAGAGAACTCTGGTTCAAATCGTCACTTTACTGCCGCGGTCAGCCGCAGCCGCAGCAGGCCTGGCAGCTGTTCAGTCTGCACCCTCTGATGTCGATCGCCAAAGACGGTTGGTTTCTAGAATTTAGCATTCCTGGGGGAATGTCCAGGGGAGAACAACGGATCTGGAGAAGCCAAGGCAAGGCATGGGGTCCACCGGCCAATTGGCGGAGCTCGAGCTGGGAGCTGTGAAGAAACGCCGAGTCTTGCCACTTCTTCAGTGGCTGGACTGGTTTCGACACATTGACTCGTCTGGCGCTTGTTGAGGATTTTCAAGACGCTCGCTGTACGCAGCAGTACGTGGGAGACCGGAAGTCAAGAGGACGACGAAGCAGTATCCAAGAGCACTAGACCGGGGATTTTGGCGCAAGTACGGGGCGCACGATTGGCGGGCAGCTCTCTTGCCGGACCTTCCTCCACACAAACTCGCGGTCCCCACAGAAATGGCGCATGTGCTGGGCCGGCGGGCCATCCGCCACCACACGAGCAGCAGGCGGCCGTGGGTTTTGCTCGCCGCCTCAAGGCCCTCAACAGACAGCAACCCGGCTAGCGGCGCTCACGGACCATGCCCCTGGTCACAATTCCCGTGGACCCTGTTCTGGTACCGTCTCGCCCGCTCACGAGATCCCGTTGCGGGCGCGTATGCGTCCCATACCGTACCGTACGCCGGTGCGCTGCCCCCCGTGATACCGGTCAGCGTGGCTGCCAAGTAGAGTGTATCGATGCTTATCTGTACTCGCTGTTCGAGCAAGATGCTCGACTGATATGCGCTGCTCCAGTCATCAGAAACACGATAAAGAATGTTGAAATATCACCGAATAGAAGAGTTCTTATGCAAGACTCATCCTTCAACGGCATTATCCGGGCGGGCTATAATTAAATAACAGTCCAACGCGGCCAGTTGGATGGGAACGGGACAAGCCCTCCGCTGCAGATAAGCAGTGAGCACTGTCGGATAAACAGAAACACCTATTCAATTAATATATTATTTACCAGCATTGGCGCGTCCAGAGCTTCTCTTCCCACATAGCAGTAGAGATGCTGCCTCGGTTACCCAGCTTGGGAATGATCGGAGGTTATCCGATGATCATGCTGCTTACGGAGAGACGGGGGCTCCAAGGTGCGTGCTTGTCAGAAGACGGGCGTGGCTACAGAGCCCCGGAGCTCTACCGGCTATGACGGTAGAGAAAGTCGCTGCGACATGACGTTTATTCGACTAGCGGGCACTTTGGCGTCCTGCGAACACCGGAAAGCAGCAATTGCGAGTACACAGTAAGAGTTGCAGAGCGTGGGCGTAAGAAGTGGTCGGTCAAAAGTCCTGGCAATTCGCTGAGCGGGTACCTAACGGAGTACGGCGAGGTCGAACATGGTTTGGTACGGTTTGCAGCCGGTATGGAGACGGCGCCGGGGTCGTCACGGGTGTTACCAGACGTTACGGCCTGTGCGCGGCGGGAGCCGGACTCGACGGCGCTGCGGTTCCCGGGGTGCGGGCTGGGCAGTGATTGGCCCAGGGCCGGATAGCGTATTACGGATATGGGGGATATGTGACGGACGAGACTGGCTCTCAGCAGCAGGTACGCCGTTCGGTGGCCCGTCCGCCAGTGGAGCGGATGTATTCTCGTACTAGCCCATCGCCCATGCTCTCGCAGCCTCCGTCAGTTGGTGAACCCCCCCGGGCGTGGCTTCCCACTGACGTTGGTTCGTGCTGCTGGTCGTAGTCGGTAGTCGTAGTAGGCGTACGAGTAGTGAACCTTGCCGCGATGGGCCAACTTCACCTTCAACACAGACTCTGTGACTCCTGTCAACTTCCGTTCTCTGCGATCACTGCTCCCCGTCACCGGCAGTGTTTATCGCCCTTCTCGTACAATTGAGTCGCAGCAACCTGTGTTCTCTTCCTCCGGTCGTCCCCCCGCTTGCCATGCCTCGTGCCGCTGGATGAACGCTCGCGGATCGAACCACCATAGCTGCGGAACCTCCAGAGCTGGCGACCAAGGCAACCGACTTCGCCAATAGTCCCTGATCGAGACGAGGACCTGCCCGACAATAGTGGATGAAGCGATTCCACGGACCTCACGCCTGTAGTCTCCTCCCAGTGAAGGAGCTATCGAGAGCTAGTACCGTCTCCTTTGTCTGTGCTCTGGCAGATACGGGACTCGTACAAAGACAATTACAGCCTGGCCCTTCCAAAAAGGATTCGTTCCACGAGTACCACAAAGATTAGATAAGTCGCTGGCCTTGTGGCAAAGCTAGATCTATTTCTTTGCCCAGCACCTGGGAGCTTTCCCAGGTTTGCAGCTCGTGCAGCCATTGCGGTCACTATATTCACTTCTAGTGGGCTGGCAGTGGTTTCACTTCAGCCTGCGCTTCACTAATCTCCTTACCCTGGATCACCGTTAGTTCTCTTTTTTTCTCTGGTTCCTGTAGGCATCACTGGACGTCATGCTAACCTGATGTCATTAGTCTACAAGCTTCTGAATCCAGAACCGGCTATTGTCTCGAGCGATTGTTGCTGCATTCTGTTGTGACCGCCTATCGGAGCTTTCCGTGACGCCCACTTTGCAGCACGATTACAGATAATTGTTCGAGCGCTATCTATTTCTGTTCCTGAAACCTCGTTCGACTCCTAAACAGATCTTCTTCAATTGTTTCTGACACAAATTGGGTCTGGCTTGCGAGGGACGTTGAGATAGAATGCTATCAGATACCATGGCGAGTCAAGATTCAGCCATCAGTCCTAAGACTGAGGATCTCACATCCATCAGTGAAATTCCTGGAGACATGACGGGTAAGTCTTAACTGTTCAGACTGCATTGAGTTGTTACCGTCTGTTCCATTTTGTCTCCTTTGCTAATATATCTGCAGCTTCTGGACTTGATGACGACTCCAAGCAATCAGATTCAAACAACCAAAATGCGTCGTCAAATGCAAACGCACCTCCCCCCAAATCTGACAAGCCGCGACCCCATGTCTGCACTACTTGTGGCCGGTCCTTTGCGCGGCTTGAACATTTGAAACGCCATGAACGCTCCCATACAAAAGAGAAGCCTTTTGAATGCCCAGACTGTGCACGTTGTTTCGCGCGTCGGGATCTCCTTCTCAGACATCAGCAGAAACTGCACATGACAGCAACCCCATCATCCCGCCCAAGGAATGGCAGGAGGGAGAGTACAGGTGCTGCTTCAACTGCAACAAACAGAGTCCGAAAAAATTCCATTGCCAGTACACCAAGTGCTATGCGACCTAGAGCAAACACCATAAGTCACATTGATGATGCAGCTCTGGGGATGATAAACAATGCAAGCGCTTCGTCTACAAGGCCAGGACAGTCTGGCCACACTTATCATCCCAGCCTCAGCTCTGTATCTGGGGCTTCTGGTTTTGACTTCCGCAATTTCAGTTCTGGACATCCACCTGTCAATGGTCTAACCAAGCTGGACACATCTGGATTGCCAATGGACATGGTTGGCGGACTTCGCACTGCGCCTGTATACGGTAGCTTTACTTCTGACTTTGGTCTGAGTGAAATGCTTCTAGGCCAGGGCAGTACAATCAATCCTGCCCAGCTCCATTTTACAGGCTCTCCCAACACATTTGGCAATGACTCTCAATCGTCGCCTTTTAACCAAGGTTTTCATGGGATGCCTTCTGTCACAGACCCAATGATGGAAGATGATACGAACTTTGACTGGATCAACGGATTTGATACTACCGGACCACTTGGCAATCCAAGTGAATCGGCAATTGATGAGTCGTCTCCTTCGGCTATGAGCACTGGAAGTCAAAGTGGTATAAGTGAGGCAATGTTGGATGGCTCTAGTCACCTTTCCATGTCTTCGTCCGGCTGGCAGAATCCCTTCCCCGCTCACTCTGCAGCGCCGTCCACTCAGTTCCCAATCGACTTCTCATCCCCTGCATTTCATGACTTAGGTGTACTACCAGAGACGGTGTCTCCGAAGTCCCTTATGGCGCAGAACCAGTTTCCGGACCCCTCTTTTGCAACCCCACCACCTATAACACCAATTGGTCCATCAGTGTTGGGCGGACAGTCGCAGAGTACGTTCTCATCCTCAATGGTAACCAACAGAGAATCTCCTAATCCTCTCAACGTACCTTTCACAAATAGTCCCCTTGGAAACTCCATTTCCTCAGGTTCACCCGATACTGTCACAGATTCAACACGACAGGCTCTATTAGCAAGCATGTCGCAGCCAAACGGGTTCCACCGCCGAAAGTATTCTCAACCAGCAAACGGAACGTTGTGTAACCGCGAGCTCCTTTCCCGTCCCACTGGCTTTAATAGCTCCTACATGCTTCCAAGCACCTTCGACCTGCAGCGTTACATATCGGCATATATTAACTATTTCCACCCGCATCTTCCATTCCTTCACATCCCCACTCTCGATTTCCGGGCCCCCGAATATACGAGCAACTTGCGGACACCCAGTGGGCACCTTAACCTCAGCTCAACGGGTGTTACTGGTGGAGGAGGCTGCCTAATACTTTCAATGGCCGCAATCGGTGCTCTCTATGAGTTCGATACTGCCGCTTCCAAGGATCTGTTCGAGTCTGCCAAGAAAATGATCCAACTCTACCTTGAAGAAAGACGAAAAGCGGACATGTCAGCAGCGCTCAGCCGCGCGAACCCTGGACGTGAGAATTCCGTGCACAACACTCCTCTCTGGCTAGTGCAGGCGATGTTACTCAACGTCATATACGGCCATACCTGCGGCGATAAAACCTCTGCTGATATAGCCAGCACACATTGTGCTGCGCTGGTCAGCCTTGCACGGGCGGCGGAACTAACTCATCATCTCGAGCCGGAAAGTCTTCCACGGGATTACCTGGGCAGTAAGATTGGCAAGGATGACATACAAATCGATGGCGCCAGCTCCGAGAACTGGAATGCACAGTCCTTCGAGCTGCCCAAGGAAAGGAAAGACTGGCTAGATTGGAAGATAGTGGAAGAGCGGAAGCGTACTCTTTACGCTATCTTTACTCTGTCCAGCTTCCTTGTATCAGCTTACAATCATGCACCAGCCCTCACAAATTCGGAGATTCGACTCGATCTGCCGTGCGAAGAAGATCTCTGGGCAGCAGAGTCGCCGCAGGCGTGGAAGAAGATGGGAGGAGCGCAGGCTGCGAAGACAGCAGTTTCATTCTCATCGGCATTAACAACGCTCCTCACTGCTAGTCAGCGCCAGCAACTCCATTCTCAGCCCTCTAATCCCTCTTTTGGTACCAGCATTCCCGCAGACGATTTGCCGCACAGCGATCTGAAACCCAGTACTTTCGGCTGTCTCGTGCTAATCCACGCTCTACACAACTATATATGGGAAACGCGGCAGAGGCACATGGGCCGTCAGTGGACTACGCAAGAGACTGATGCGATGCAAGCGCATATAGAGCCTGCTTTGAGAGCATGGCAGGCTGCCTGGGCCAGCAACCCACTTCATAGTCTGGAGCGGCCGAATCCGTTTGGCGCAGGTCCTCTCTCTGCTGACAGCATCCCCCTTCTGGATCTCGCATATGTCAGGTTGTTCGTTAACCTTGGTCGGTCCAAGGAAGCATTTTGGCAACGAGACTGGAACGCCATGGCAGATGAGCTCGCACGAGGAGCTGAAATAATTCAGCACGCAGATGAAAGTGGCTCTGATGGTTTCGATTTCAATGTCAAGCACGGAGGCAATCGGCGAGACTCAATTGCGGACTTGGGAGTGGGGGATCTCAATATCTCTAAGACGCCCACCCAGGAACAGCCTACACATGTGTCAACTGTATATCGACCAGGCCAATCCAAGCGCGAGAGGCATTTGCGAAAGGCTGCATTCTATGCAGCTGACTCCATATGCATGTCCGACAGGCTGGGCAATACTTTCGCTGAATTCACGTCAAGAGAACTTCCACTGCAGTGCGCTATGTGTTCCTTCGACTGCGCTCAAGTTCTTGCCGAGTGGGTGACCACTGTCCAAGAGCGAGTCGGTCCGTACCTAGGCATCCTTGGCCAGGATGAGGCCGATTTGACGCAGGTTCCCGGGATAATGCTTCTAGAAGACGAGGACTGCAAGCTCGTGGAAAAAATTAAGGAAATCCTTAGTAGCATTGAGACTAAAATGCAGCGTGAGGCGCAGACTACAGGGTCGATCTCTGCGATCAATAATTTGCAGCGACTACCGAGTGTAGTCGAAGGGGGCTACGGTAGCAAGATCTTGGTTGCTACAGCATACTTGCTTGATAGGGCCGCGGTTTGGCCAGGTGAGATGATTCTACTACTGGGCAAGAGAGGCAATTGCTAACCTCGGTACTTAGTCACTAAACTTATGGCTCGATCGCTCGAAACGCAGGCGATACGTATGAGAGAGCGCGCTGAGAATTCAGTGATAATTGCTAACTAACTGAGATCGGTGCATGACGTTGACTTAAGACTCACCAGCGATACCCGGACTGATACCCTTAGATGACATGACGTCGAACACTTCTCCCTGCTATTGTAACCGGAGCCTTTGTGTCTACTGGAAATATCACAAAACATCTCTTTATCTTACGGCCTGTTATGTGTACGGATTTTTCTTATCGACTCCAATCTTCAGCCATTTCTATGACGTTGGAAGTGCTTTAGCCTTCTACTGTATATTTGAAGTATTTCTGCACATGCGGTCACGAAGTTACGCCTTTCTGGTTGAGCTCCTTGAATTTCCAGAGGGCAGGACCCAGCTATCGAAGGGAAAGAGGCATGGTTGGAAAACAAATACCGAAAAGGCCGGAAATTTGAACTGCTGGCCATGATGCATGAATGAAGGTGTTGAAGCATCTGAATTGAAGCATCTGAATGGAAAGGAGAAACAGCTTTTTGACACCTTTGCGTGCACCTTTTTTGCACTGTCAACCTTCTTGCCACAGGGAGCCTCGAGCAATCTTTTCTTTCTGGATTTTTTTTCTGTATTCATCATCTGCCCCTCGTCCTTAACTTATGCATAGCCCATTTCCCTTGTTGATTGACTGCTTTGGCGGGATCCTTACGTTCTTTTTTTTTCGACCAGATCAAAATGACGGACTCTTCATTAGAAATGCTGCTCAGTTACTGTGATATGAAATGAGACGGCCTCTTGATGACACATTTTGCAGACACTGTTTTTGCAGATGACTGCAATTCACCTTTTTGATATCATCACCTTTTAATGGCTCTGCTTATCTGCTGGTGCTTTCCCATTTATGCGTGACGGAAGTGACGGCCGAACAGTTTTCAAGTCTTGCAGTTTGTGGGGTGATTGATTTCTTTACTAAGGGCAAGGTATTCTCCTGCATGATGTTTGTTAGTGTTGTGATTATTACGACCTGATTGTTTTCTATTTCGCTTTAGGGAACCAGAAATTATGAATAGGAAGGAAATGAAACAATCTAAGACACTTGTAACTGGAAGGGGATATTTATATTTTCTTGTTTCCCTAATCTAGAGACTGAGACCCGGTGCAGAGGAATATCTGTGTAGACTCTAATAGTAATAGTGAGAATTAGCAAATTGGGCCACGAGGAAATAAGTCTAGAGTGAAGTATGAAAGCAAAAGGTTAAATTTTCAATGCTTTTCACATTTTTAGACCGAACTTCTGTACGCCTGCGTTTTTGGGAAGCTAGAAGAAACATCCTGACAGGCATCGCGCTATAAGCATACCATTAGGTATGATACGATGGCGCCTTGGGCTGAATAAAGAAGAAACATGTACGTCTTATCCCAATATAGCCCCCAAATAAACAGATAAAAGCCATCATCTTTACTATTTTATCTACACTTACACAATCAGTCTCTCAAACGAGTACTTGCCGACCTGCTTCCGTCGGAGATATCCGATCTCACGGCTACTCCGTGTCTTGACCTCGCCCGTCGACTTTTTCACCTTGGTCTTGCTCACTTCGCCCCCTTCGCCGATGCTGCCCGGAGCGCCGCCGGTCGTCGCTTTCAGCGAGAGAGGAAGCATCTTGCCGCTCGGGTCGCCGTCTCCGCTGTCCGCGGGGGCGAAGACCATGAGATCCGCGCCGTTGAGCTTCTCGTGCTTCACGCGCGCAGCGGCCGCCGCAGCGGCCGCAGCAGCGGCAGCGGCTCTTGCCGATTCATCGTCGGAGGAGACGGCGGTGCCTGCGTAGCGGATGAACTCACGCAGGATGCCTTTCAGATATGTTGCCTCCTCGACGCCGGCTAGGGCCGCGGAGACTTCGGACTTCATGTCCGCGATCACGTCCAGCTCGTTGGCGGCCGTGCCGGCGAAGCCTGCGGCGGAGATCCAGCCTGAGGGGCCGATGGCGTCGACGCAGACGGTCAGGAGGTCGATGATCGTGTTGAGCGAGAGGGGAGGCGCGGTCTGATAGGCGGCCACGGGGACGGGTGGGTCCTCGGTGAAGGGGGAGGTGTGGCCGCCCGTGACGAGGGAGAGGCGGAGGTGGTGGATCACGGAGAGGGTTTCGGTGTTGGAGAGGGTGGAGCGGAGGGACTTGACGGCGGCGGGGAGCGGGTGGGAATGCAGCTTCGTGAGGGCGAGGTTCAGACCCGTGAAGGCGTCTGCGAGGAGCGCCTCCGGAGTGCCACTCTTGACGACGTCTTGCATCTTCTGATCTTTGTCGTTGGTCCGCGTGCCGTCTGTGATCTTCTTGGCTGGCTCGTCGAGCGCGGCGGAGGGAGACCGTGCCACGTCCAGGAACACCTTCAGTGCGTAGGCCAGTTGGTCCGGATTTAGAACCACACGCGCTCTCAGGAAAACGATCAGAAGCGCGAGAGACGGGTCGAAGTCGACCAGCGCTTGGACGAATGAGGCGCTGGGGAAGGGTGGTAGCAGACGCGGCTTCGCGGACCGGCGGACGGCGATTTCGACATTGTTCATGGACAGATGTCCGGTCTCGACCAGCCACTTGCACGTCTCGTTTGGCCAGAATAAGATTGTAAGCTGCGAAGACGGCAGCGCTGCGACTTCTCTCGAATCCTTGTTCTCGACGTCCTTGACGGAGAATATTTTCGACAAAATGAAGAGGATCTTTTCTGAATTGACAAACTGTCCAGGTGGAGGAAGAGTCTTGGATTCACCGGACCCAAAATATGATTTCACTGCATTGTCAAATGCATCCGTATCCTTTGACTTTGAGGCAGTGTCCAAGTCCTTCGTCAGCTTGTTCCATTTGTCGACATCTTCCTGGCTGGTGAGACCCAGGGACGCCATATGCTCATTTTTGTGCTTCTTTCCAGTGGTGTCCCACTGGGCAGCGGAGGATCCGATGCCGCGTCCAATTGCATCAATCAACAGACCGTCCCTCGACCGTTTGAGAGAGGGTCCAGAAGTCGTGTGTAGCGAACTCAAGTCGAAGGCAACGAGAGTGCTTCCCTTGATTGCTACTGCAATTCCCAGTTTCGCAAAGTAGTTCACGAAGATCGTTGGTGCCTTGCTGTTGTCGACCTTCGACGAGCTACCGGACAAAATGTCCTTGATCCCAATGCTCCGCTGGATAGACTGGTATTGCGTGTCGTATAAAGCGACCATTGACTTCCCAGCACCGATCACGGAATGTGGAGAAATGCGGATAAGAGAGAAGAACCGTTCATCTTCCAGTATAAACTGGGAGGTCAGACTGGGCGAGTACTGCGAGAGGTCAATGTTGACAAACCCTCGTTCAAACGAGAGATTCAGCCCCGCAGATCCAGAGTGGAAGTTCCATTGCAGAGCATGACCTTCGAGATCACTTTGTTCTAGCGGAGGAAGATCGACGGTCATGAGATGCCTCAGCTTTTGACTTTCATCCAAACTAAAACCGTCTGGACGTGTGACTGCTGAGACAGAAAAGATCTGTACCTTCACATCCTTCAACGAGAATCGCTCTGAACCAACAGGATGTAGGACCAGGAGTAATACTGAGGTTTCCTCAACGCCAGTGCCGACAGCATCACCGGACGCCAGAGCGACAAGATCCTGTCTTCTCTTAAACAGGGACTTTTTCGCGTCTTCGAACTCCACCAGGAAAGCCGTATGAACTTCATGACTGGAAGAAAGCGGTGCAATCTCGCTGTGATGGATGTTCCATCGCTGGGTTTCGAGATCTGGTGCAAGTCTGCGCACACGACCATCCTTGTGGACAGTCAAGATGTCAAACGAATCCTTCGCATCCTCTTCTGAAGCTGTAGGAACAATACCAACAAAGACAGTGGGACTTTTCGAGTCTTTGAGCGCAAAGGACGAGGAGGAAATGACAGGCGCACTTGTCACAGTGGTTCCAGTCTCTTCGAAGAAGCCCTTGATCTGCTGCTCAGGGCGCTCCACTGCGCAGTAGGTCTGTCTTTTCACAGTCGATCCGTTGGAGACCTTTCGACGAACAGAGCACGGTCGACAAGCGAACGACGACTGCGGGGGAACAGCGTAAGACGTAACCAGCTTGGGAGTTTGCACCTGGAACCAATCGTTTAGCGCAGATTTTCGCATCGCATTGGGACGAGTCGTACATTGTAAATGTTCACAGCCTCGCCATCAACTGCGACTGCAACTTCATATCTCTTCCTTTTTTTCGAGTCGGCAAAGCTATAGACTTCACCGATCTGGGTATTGCCCGCTGAACCCTGCAGAGGCCGGGGCAATTGGGCCAGCACGGAAGGAGGCTGCAGGTCCATGGCGACGTACGATCCTTTAGGATGGAAGAATATCCCTCTCCTTTCCAGGCTGTATGCGCCGCGCTGGGCCTCAAGCTCTCAGGCGCTCTTTTCTCGAGAGATTCGCTATCGCGGAAAATTCGCCGGGGATACTTTGCGCCGTTCCGGGGTGCCAAGCCCTATCTGGCACGCTATGGCTTTAGCGCGCTCCGTACAGACAGAGCCGCCTGCAGTAACTGACGTACCGCCCGAAGCACGTGAACGCGCGCTTCGCGTTCTCTCCCCGGGATGTTAATTATTGCTAGTCCGCTTCCTCTTGCTCCCTCATCCCCTGCAAATAACAATGGACTTCTGATGGGATTTTCCTCTTGTTTTATATTGTCTTCCTCATTATTTATTCGTTAGATAAATTTAAAAACGACATTTTGCCGACAACGGGAGATGAACATCCACTAAATCTATGGCTACTGCCAGGGTCATGGGCCAAGGAGAACAGCGAACCCTCCATCCCTTTTTTGGAAAATGTCAGAGATTTCTATGATACTTCATTCTAAAAAAAATACTGATTTGTAGCAGACCCTAGCAATGTGACAAGCTCGATTCCTCCCCAGACTCACAGTTCAAAATGCCCTACTCCGGACCGAGAGCTCGCCGTACCAGACGATGTCCCTGACCAAACTACAAACTCCGTTTACAGTGGGTTAGAGTCTCCGAGTCGAACGTCTTCAACAGATGACGTTGCACCTCCTGTCAAGGATTGTGTAGGAGAAAGTGCCTGTCAGGGTTTAAGTCGCCAGGGCTCGCCTGCTGCATGTCCAGCAACCCCGCAGGATGCCACATTGGACGAGGATCCCAATTCGAGCCGGAGGAAAAGGAGAAAGACAGAAGCGTGGGATGGGCTTGATTCGACCGAAGAAGTACCGTCCTTGCAAGATGTCTCCGAACGAGGAGTTTCCGATCCTCCGGTTGAAATGACTGTTGTTGGCCAGCCAGACGGGTCCGCATCTGAAGGCTTTGCTGGTGGATTGGTTACTGGAGTCACAGACGGCCACTCTGTTATTGCAGGAGCTCCTACTGCCAGCCCAGAAAAGAAGTCTCCGAAAAGGAAGACGCTGAAGCTCAATCCCAATGGCAAGCTACTGAGTTCACCAATCTCAGATCGATTTGAGGATAAGGACCAGAAGAAGAAAGGAAGGAAACGTAGATCTGTGCCGAAGAAAATGAGATCGGAAACTAAATTGGCTGTCATCAAATACGGTGCTGCCGAAGGTGCAAGGGAGACCTTCGGAAAGCTTATAGACGATATTCTTACCGGGCAACACAGACATTCTTCCTCAAGACGTTCTACTGCCCCCAAAAATGATGAAAAGCCTCCAAAGCCTACTCATCCCTTCTTTCTGAAGAAACCGACCCGCAAGGCGGAACCTCCCGCTCCTTCCCAGGAGAAAGGCCAACATCCAGTGACAGTCGCATCGGAGAAGATACGTGATGCTAAAGAAACGTCAAAAGACTCTCGTGAGTCGCCCCAGACTTCTGCAACAAAGGACTCCAGAAAGTCGTTCTATCAATTTGTCAAACCACGCTTTTTAAAATATCCCGATCCCATTGAACCTCTCTGGCCACCTCAAGGTTTAGTCCATATTCGAGGTCTTGAAACAATATCGGATAAGGATCTCGGTGGCGATTTAGGACCCGTTGAGCGAGATCAGAGAAAGGCTAAATCTTCTGTTATCCGCATTCACGATTCAGAAAACGTGCTTCTGGCTGAGCTGTGTTGGGCTCAATGTGATGAAAGTGACGGTTGCCGTCTACGGATACCAAAGAGGCATCTTGCCAGTGGACGGGTATTGCAAAAAGCAATTACGAGCCAACTGTCTCAGCAGAAGGCACGTCATCCTGCTATTTCCAAAGTCAAGTCTTTGATATCATCATCTCTTAGTGCCTTTGATAAAGGCGATTTTGATTCGGTACCGTGGACTCAGAAATATGGGCCGACCTCTGCAGAAGATGTTCTTCAGACCGGTAGAGAGGCTCTTATGCTACGAGACTGGTTGAAGAATCTCATGATCTCTGCCGTGGATACAGGTAGATCAAAGAAAGAAGGACAAAATTCGAAGCATTCAAGAACAGACGACGGCGGGAAGCGAGCCAAACGACGCAAGAAGGAAGACAAACTCGATGGATTCATCGTTTCAAGTGGTGATGAAGCGTCTGAAATGGATGAACTCACTGACCCCGAGGAGGACGAACTGGCAGGCGGTGTCACTGTCTCTTCGAAAAGAACGGTCGTCAGATCCGGAGATCTAGCTATTAGCTCAAAAGGCGCTGCTGATAAAGGCCGAATGGTGAACGCGATATTACTCAGTGGTCCATCCGGCTGTGGAAAGACAGCCTCTGTGTACGCAGCGGCAAAGGAGCTTGATTTTGAGATATTCGAGATCAATTCTGGAAGCCGTAGGAGTGCCAGGGACATAATCGAACGTGTTGGGGATATGGCCCAGAATCATCTTGTCCACCGCTTGAATGAAGCAGGCGAAGCGGCAGGTAGTCTCTCGGAGGACCAGTCTCACACCCTTCGCGACGAAGATGCAAAGCAAAATACAATGACCAGCTTCTTCAAGCCGGCTACTACGAAAAATGATAAACAAAGGAAGGATAAGAGGCATTCTGAACAAGAGATGGCTTCGAAATCTTCTCGAAGTCACAGGCAGTCTTTGATTCTCTTGGAGGAGGCTGACATCCTTTTTGAAGAAGACAAACAATTCTGGACTGGAGTTTTGACGTTAATTAGCCAGTCGAAGCGGCCCATCGTCATCACATGCAATGATGAAAATCTTGTTCCTCTCCAAGATCTCTCCCTACACGCCATACTACGATATCGGCCTCCTCCCCAGGATTTGGCGGTGGACTATTTGCTTCTGCTCGCCGCGAACGAGGGCCATATGCTCAATCGGGATGCCGTTAGTGACCTTTACTCCGTCACAAACTATGATCTCCGGAGGTCTATAATGGAGCTCGATTTTTGGTGTCAAATGGCGGTTGGTAGTGAGAAGTCGGGGCTTGACTGGATGATTGATAGGTGGCCTCCTGGATCAGATGTTGATCAATACGGTGACACGCTCAGAGTCATCAGCTTGAATACCTATGTGCGCTTTATGGGCTGGTTCAGCCGGGATATGGTCGTCAGCAAAACCGATGGTGACAGAGATGCTGAACTTCGCCTTGAAAGTCTGAATTGGTGGCAGCTGGGCATACAGGACTCGCAAGAGATGGCTGGGGCGAATCCTGTTATAACAGATGGCTCACATGTGGAATCTGCTGGAACAGAGTCACGATCAACCCACATCGAATTCCTGCGTCGTGAAGCTGAGTTTGCGGACATGAGAAGTGCTCTTGATGTCTTTTGTCCCAGTTGCTCATTGGAGCAAACAAAGGTAAGCTGGGAACACTGCGGTTCTCTTATGGCAGTGGCTAATATAAACAGGATGTCCTCGATACTTCTCTACCTTCTCTGCCCGAGAAACAGAGAGCAAGCTACGTTGAAGGCTACCCGTTATTACAGGCTGATCCTAAGGCAGATTATACAAATCTCTCAGCTCTTGTTGGATCGACATTTGATGTCCTTTTGAACAGAGTGTTCACCAGCGACGGTCAACCAGAAAGCGAACGCTTAGCCGCCGAGAAGGTGATGAAGAAGGCTGTGAAGATCAAAGCCCCCACTATGTCGAAGGCTGAGTTCCGGTCAGCATTCGAGCCTATTATGCGGGCGGATCATATTTTCCCACCCCCTACTGGACGCCTAGCGCCATCCTTTGAGAATGGAATGGCTCCAATTTCCGAAGACCTTGCTCCATACGTTCGCGCGATAGTGGCTTTTGACCTTCGTCTGGAACAGCACCGGTTGGAGCTAAGTGGCCTGTTGTCGCAAGGTGGCGGCGCCAAGAGGATGAGGAAGACAAGAGCAAGTAGGGCTGCACTCGAGGGCGGTGACAAGGCTAACACTCGAAGAGAGAGATGGTTCACAAACGACACAAATCCATCCCGGGTGCTTGCTACTGGGGGTAAGGAATGGCAGGACGTACTGGTCCAAAATGGATACTTTAAAGTTATGCCAATGGTAGAGCAGAGAAGGGGATCTAGTCAAAGCATTTCTGAGAGTTCTGGAGACGGTGGGTTTTAAAGAAGACAAATGGTTGCACTGGTGGGGTTATAAGGTGTATTGTTTATGAGTTATAGTGCATTTATGAGGGTCCAGCAGTTGTCTGTAGTCTAATAGCTATATAAATCACGCTGGGGGTCGTATAGCTCCCTGAACTTTACATAGAATTTAGAATTTGAAGGCTCTGCCCCTGCTTGACAAGGCTGTATTGGTATGACTTAGTAGGGATCGGATCATGATGTTGTGATTTCTGGTGTTGCTATCGCCTATCGGGCATTAAAGCCCCGTGGTCCCGCGCTAACGGGACCCTGCTACAATCACCTCAGTCTCCAGCTGCCTTCTTATCATCGTGGAAAGCCAGGCTTTCTCGCGCAGGCATGCAGGCATAGACAACTGCATGTGTTGCTTAACCATACTAATGGTCGATGTGCATTGTCAGATTGCTTGTGCAGCTGCCAAGAGTTGATTGTTTCAGTGCAACTCCAGTCGATAATAGGGAACGCCCGACACCTCCACCCGTGACGCAGCAGCTATCTACCACGTCCGACACCGTCCTCCATGTCCTTGTTCGGGACATCCCCGGAGGAGTCCTCCACGGGCAATTCAGCCCACAGGGTGAAATCCTCCCTCTTCGCTGACGATCCAGCCTTTGGCACAGGGTCGGTCTCTTCGCTCTTCGCTGACGACAATTCGGGCGACTCGCCATGGAGCATCCCTGCTTCGAAGAGGACGGCCAGACACGAGCTTGTGAAGACGCTCCTTCCGGCGACTGATGTTCCAGAGAGCTATATCGATGCCTACGATTTGGTATTGAACTCTGGGTATAAAGTCGGGGCTGGTGTCGGCCTGACAGGTGTGAAGGAGATACTGTCTAGCAGCGGTCTGAGTCCGGCAGAGCAGGCCACTATCCTCGACCTTGTCGTTCCTGGCCAACAGGAAAATCCAAATGGCTTGGGACGCAGCGAGTTTAATGTCTTATTAGCACTCGTTGGACTGGCCCAGGAAGGTGAAGATCTCACGCTTGATACAGTTGATGACCGGCGGAAGAGTAAGTCTATCATCAGTATACTTTTGATAATTTTTATCTCCTATAGTAAAGGAACTTTTACTAATACTATATAGAGCTGCCACAGCCCAAAATCCCATACCTCGACCAATTGAGAGCCCAAGATGAGCAAGGGCCTACCCAGCCACCGGAGCGGGCGATAACACCTGAGCTGAAGACCTCACTGCAGGCAACCAACTCATCTCAACCTTCACGCATGCGACAACCATCCTTGGGAGTCCTGGAGGCTGATCCCTGGGGTAGCCCTGACCTACATCGCGATCATAACCACACTCAAACTGGTGGAAATGGGCCCCTGTTGAACGGTTACGGCAGCATGCGGTCAACAGCGTCGAATGGCTGGTCCAACAAGACTGCTGAGAATATTAATCAGCCGGAATCTCCGAATGGGGTTCGTCCGAATGGTCGAGCAGACGATGCGCCTTCAAGCTCGGGGTCCGGATGGGGTTACAATAGCGGCGCGAGCGGTGAGTTTGGGAATCCAGACCAGCCGGCCTTGGGAGGATTTGGCCAACCTGGGGGTGATCAGGGAGGCCCTGGCCCTCGAAGGCGGTCACTTGGCGGAGGACGGGTTACGGGATCAGGCGTGGAGGAGGTAATCACGGTCACTCTTCTTCCCGAGAAGGAGGGCATGTTTATGTTCCAGCACCGCAATTATGAGGTTAAGTCTGCGCGAAGAGGGAGCTCCGTCATTAGAAGATACAGCGACTTCGTCTGGCTGTTGGACTGCCTTCATAAGCGATACCCATTCCGTCAGCTTCCTCTTCTTCCCCCCAAGAGGGTTGCAGGTACGTTGTTGCAGCACGCTCGCTGAACTCCTAAAACTCCGCTTACTTCTTTAAAAAGTCAATGGCACTCACCTTGCAGCGGATTCAAATTCCTTCCTCGAGAAGCGCCGTCGGGGACTTGTCCGCTTCGTAAACGCGCTCGTCCGCCATCCCGTGCTCAGCCAAGAACAGCTTGTGGTCATGTTCCTGACCGTACCTAGTGTGAGTCAATAATCATTTCAAACTGTTCTGGAACCTTTATTTTGACCGATTTCGACAGGAACTCTCGGTATGGCGTAAGCAGGCCACGATATCTGTCCAGGATGAATTTACAGGAAGGGCTCTTCCTCCTGATCTTGAAGACTCCCTGCCTTCGAATCTCACGGAGATTTTCGATACTGTCCGAGCGGGTGTAAAGCGCTCGGCGGAGATCTATATTAACCTCTGTACCTTACTGGAGCGTCTGGCTAAACGCAATGAGGGGCTTGCTGCAGACCATTTGCGATTTTCCTTGGCTTTGCAGTCTTTGACCGAAGTTACGAAAGATACCTACGCAGTGGACACGAACGATGTTCCTCTGCTGAATGAAGGTATCACTGCTACAGCGAAGCATCTTTCGGCAAGTCAGACTCTACTGGAGGACGAGGCCAAGGCATGGTACGACGGAGTGTTGGAGGACCTGAAGCGCCAGAGGGACTGCCTTGTCAGCGTGCGTGATATGTTCGACAGGAGGGATCGATACGCCCGGAACAACATTCCGCAGCTAGAGCGGCGCATCGAAAACAACGAAAGGAAGTTGCAGGACCTGAGGGCTCGACCTCAGGGTACTGTGAAACCCGGTGAGATGGAAAGGATTGAGGAGGCAATTGTCAAGGTGAGAGCTCATCTCTACACCATCTTCAGGCAAAATAATAGTCGCTCGTTCTACATAATGGGATGAGGTTGGCTGACATCTCCACCATCCAGGACAAGGAATCCATTGTGCAGCAGCACGCACGTGGTGTCTTCATCAAAGAATGCATCCGAGACGAACTCCTCTACTTCCAGCAGAGCCAGTACCATATCAGCCGCTTGCACCAGGACTGGAGTCAGGAGCGGGTCAAGTACGCGGAGCTGCAGGCAGACAACTGGAAGTCCCTTAGCGAGGAGGTAGAAGGGATGCCTACCTCTGAGTAAAGAGCAACGTGGTGGATCCCGCCGGGTCTGATGAACATGCGATCGACACGATTGATTATCAACATGCCACCCGAGACATGAGATTTTTGGAGATGGACGACAAGCAAGCGATGATGTTTCCCCTCTTTTCTATCTTGGCCATATTCCCCGGTTCAGTTTGCTGTGGATTGGTTATGCTCTGTCATTCTATTTCCGGGACGCTTCTAGAATCGGTCCGTCCCTGATCAGCGCTTACGTGGCTTTTGACTGTGTTTTTCGTTCTCTTGATATACTACAGGCGTTGACTTTGGTTGATTGATCGGGTTGACACACTTTCTTTCTCTGTCTCTTTTGTTCTATAATGATGTCATTCGTTATGTCCCATTGCCCGACTTGGACACGATCAGAACGCGTGAATAGGATAGGTCAGATTCGTTTTCGGTGAAGTACGCACCGCACCGTACATAGCCTAGCGGGAAAACAAAGACTGCCCCGTTGCGAGCCGTCATTGCTTGACGTTGTACCGCGTCCCTTGCGGGATCCACCCTATCCCTGGACGAGGATCCAGGAGAGAGTGCAGACTTGCGGGCATGGGCCCGGGAGGACTCCGTACGGCGTAGATCCTCTGGTTGTTTGTTATTTAGTTGGGGAAAGCCGTTCCGGCGGTCAAGGTACGTGTCATCTGCAGTCACTGTCAGGTACCCGTTCCGAGTCGCTTTCCCCGCAGAGTTGTAAGTACTGTACAGTACTTCGTGTACATGGAGTACAGACGGGCAGTATGGCAATAGTACTACTGCGTACAGTACTTGGTAAGTAATGATACTGCGTAAATGGAGAAACTTGTTTCGATCCACGTGAGCCAGTGCAGGAATCGATGGGATTGCTAGCGGTCAGTCCAAATCACATCATGCTTGTCAGTAGTAACTTTCTTGTGTACGAAGGACATAGCCACAAAGAGGTACTCCGCAGAGGGAGCTAGGGCGTTGAGAACAGACAGAAGAACCGTTGCACCTAGCCTGGCTTTATGGTGGATCTGTTGGTTACCCAAAGTAGAACGGGGACAAAGGAGATAAGAGTTAAACAGGATATTCTACTACTACACAGAGTTTATCCTTGAGTTAAGGAATCAATCCGTTTCGTACGTTCTTCTAAAATGCTCCATGACGATGTTATCTATCTATCCATCCCTTCTATCTCTGCAGCTGTGTGTTTACTTCTGACTGCTCAAGTTTGAGGCGAAGAAAGAAAGCGGAACCGGCTATCAGGACCCGGCCCCGAGGCGGTCACGATGCGCCGTCACCGTCACCGGTGGCGACGATCCGGTGGAGGCAGAAGACGCTGTGCGGGGGCGGTTTCGACGGCGCCGTGGGACCCTGTGTACCAATGATGAGGTCAGCTTGGGCATGGTTGGTGGTCGGCTATAGCGGCCCCGGCCATATGGAGTTCCACTGTGGATGTTCTTCTTCTATACTGTGTTTGTACAGGAGTTCGGTCTGCAGCGGAGGAGTGGAGGATATCGGAGGTGGAAGAGGTTAGGTAATCTTCAGTTAGTTACCGTATCTGTGATAGTCACGGTACGGAGGATTACGCGGGACTTATCGCTGGCAGCTGCATGTACAGAACGGAAATGCTCCGGTTACGTGACGGCGCGCCTGCGGCGGCTCTGTCTCAGCCTTGCCAAAAAAGCGGAGTACGGAGAGAGCTTGCCGAGCCCGCTGGGCCCAGCCGGAGTCGGCTGACTTTCTGTCGCGAACGTGCATGCCGCCTTTCTCGATAGGCCGGAGAAAGGCTCAACGGACGTTTTGCTGCAGTCAAAGCGTGCGGCACACTCTGTTCCTGGTTTGCCCAGAAAGCAGAATGCTTCTCCCAGGCTTATGCCGGCCTGACTGTGCCGGGCAGATTTCTTGACTGCCATTGAATTGGATCCGCGCGTCTTGGGGCGGGTCGTGAAGGTCTGGGCAGGACGCTGCGTCCCGGCCTGTTCGTCATCGTCGATGGAGCTCAGATCTAGCCTGCGATAACGCTGCGTGACTCGCTGAGCACTGGGCGGCCTCCCCACACTGCTCGCCTCTCTCAGTCTCTCCTGGACCTGAGAGCTAAACTTCCCTGCATCAAAAAAAAGAGTTAGAGAACGGACAAGCTGCCCGGCCTCGTTGGCTCGTTCCCCGTTCCGCTGCGTTCTTGGCCTGGATGGTGGGTCGGGTGCCTTAGAGAGTCCAGTACACAGCGTCTGGTCCACCTCTCTCTTCCTTCTGGCTGTCTTCTATTTCCTTCTTCTTCCTTTGCCTCTCCGCTGCCTGGCGTGGTCCCTAACCATCTGGTTCCTTTCCTCTTCTCCTCTTGATCTGGGGCTGATCCTCTCGTCTCCCCTCCTTCCTCTTTTCGTCCCCGCATCCCGCCCCTCCTCGACGAGAAGGACCACCACGCCCCGTTACGAACACCCATCCAAGATCGTCGGATCTAACCACAAGGCATGCAGAGTGTCGCTGGTGAGTGTCGAAGCAGCGGTGAAAACAGGACCTCTGAACGACCCTCGAGGTCGTACCCTCGATCGTTTCACGGGTACTGAGTGGCGGAGGACAAGAGAGAGGGAATCGGTCGTTCGTTCTACTTGCGCGACATAGCAAACAACCTGGCGGGTGATCATCGCCATGGCGTGGGACCACCTCGATATCGATAAGCCCCATGTGGCCTACATGATCCTTGGAGGCTTCACAGCACTGTTCATGCTCTGCTCGCTGTTCGTGAAGGAGAAGCTCTACATCGGCGAGGCCACCGTTGCAACTCTGTGCGGTATCATTTTCGGTCCCCATGCGGCCAACCTCTTCGTTCCGGACTCGTGGGGCAATGTCGACAAGATCACCCTGGAATGCTCGCGGATCGTCCTAGTCGTCCAGTGTTTCGCCGTCGGGGTCGAATTGCCCAAGGCCTACATGGAGAGACACTGGAAGTCGGTCGTCCTGCTCCTCCTGCCCGTCATGACCTGGGGCTGGCTGGTGACCAGCCTGTTCATCTGGTGGATGGTCCCTCCGCTGACCTGGCTGGAGAGCCTGGCGTGTGCGGCCTGTGTGACCGCGACGGATCCTGTGTTGGCCTCGTCTGTCGTTGGTAAGGGCAAGTTCGCCAGACGTGTGCCGAAACATCTTCGAGATCTTCTCTCAGCCGAATCGGGATGCAATGATGGCATGGCGTTTCCTTTCATCTATCTGGCCATCTATATCATTCGGTATCTTCATCACCCCAATGAGGTCGCTCTCCACTGGATCTGCGTCACGATTCTGTACGAATGCATTGCTGGCGCCATTTTCGGCTTCACTGTCGGCTACGTCGCCCGACATGCGATCAAGTTCGCTGAACGGAAGAGCTTGATCGACCGGGAAAGTTTCCTGGTCTTCTACTTCGTCTTGGCTCTCTTCTGCGCTGGTTCTGGAAGTCTGCTGGGCATGGATGACCTGTTGATTGGGTTCTCGGCCGGTGTGGGCTTTAGTAACGACGGCTGGTTCACTGAGAAGACGGAGGAGTCGCACGTCTCCAACGTCATTGATCTGCTACTCAACTTGGCTTACTTCGTCTACTTTGGCTCGATCATCCCGTGGGGCCAGTACAATGCTCCAGAAATCGGCCTCATCCCCTGGAGGCTCGTTATCATTGCAATTTTCGTCATTCTCTTCCGTCGCATACCGATTATGCTGATCTTGAAGCCCATCATCCCGGATGTGAAAACATGGAGAGAGGCTCTTTTCGCCGGCCACTTCGGTCCCATCGGTGTCGGTGCTATTTTTGCTGCAATCCTGGCAAGAGCCGAGTTGGAACATGAGTCTACCCAGCCCCTGCCGATACAGGAATGGCCCCGTCCAGGTTCAGAGAATTACTACGTGGTTCAGCTCATTTGGCCCATCACTACCTTCATGGTGATCGCGTCTATCATTGTCCATGGCTCCTCGATAGCGGTCTTCACACTTGGAAAACGGATCAACACGTTGACGATCACCATGTCGTACACGACAGAGGACGGTCCGTCGTGGATGAACCGTCTGCCTCGCGTCTCTTCTCTGTCAAAGAGTTCCATGTCGTTGCGCAGGGCTGATTCTGAGGTTTCGGAGAAGATGCCGGAATTTCCCCCTGGTACCTTGCCTCCCGTTGGCTTGCCTCGCAACTTCCTCCGTCGTGTTAAGGAAGAAGACAACGACTCTGCAAGCCGAGCGTCCAGTCTGCGACCTTTGAGACGACGGAAGCGGGAAAATGGCGCAGGCGCTGGGGGTCCTATCAGTCAGTCTGCGATTGCGCCTGTGAGACGGCCTGAAGCCGAAGAGGAAGAAAAGACGACATCGGATGAAGACAAGGAAGTACAGAAAGAGGAGGCGCAGGAAGAGACCGAGGAAGAGAACAGAATCGAAAGGGGGAGGTCTCCGCCGAGAAAGGAACGAGAGAGGTTTGGAAGAGAGCCTGAGCTCGAAATCTACAGGGAGGGCGACAACCTTATCATTGAGGATGAGGAGGGTAATGTCTTGAAGACGGAAGACGTCCGTGACAAGTCTGCCGAGCAACAAGAGGCAGTTGTCATGGAACAGCACCGGAGGCTCCAAAGCGACAAGTCTGGGCAATTTGCGAAATCCAAGAGTCGACAGCACGGTAAGACTGAAGGCAAACAGATCCAAGAGGCTGTTGATGAGAGGGTGGGACATCCGTACGAGAAGCTTCGGAAGCGTTTGGAAGAATGGGCCGCTGCTCGAAAGGAGAAGGAGGAATCCCCAAAGGGCGAACCGTCCGAGAAGAAACCCAAGGACCGCACCCGCCGCTCTGCGCATGCATACCAATTCGGCAATACTATCATCGTCGAAGATGAGGATGGTGAAGTAGTCAAGAAGTACACCATCCCGTCTGCGGACAAAGCTCGAAAGGGCGCCGAGGCGGCTCCAGAAGGTGCCCCAGAAGGCGTTGTTAAACGAGGTTTGTCGCGCATGGGAACGTGGGTTGGCATGGGCGAGAAAGCGGGCGAGCCATCCAAAGATGGCAAGAAGAAATCAAAGGACGAAGACGAAGACTCTGACGATGGTCTCCGTTTTACTTTGGCCCGCGATGTTGGGGAGGGAGGTATCGGCCATCAGGGACGCAGAATGAGCAAGCAAGATTTTATCAAGGAATTCCAGAAACTGGACCCCAAGGCTCGACGTGAGATGGTCGATGAAACCGATGCCCCCGGATCGGTTAAGCAGGCTGCCCACAAACAGGCTAAACGCGGCACGTCAACGCAAATTCCGGAAGACCTAGAGATGACGGTTGAGTCTCCCTCTGAAAGCAGTGAGTCGGAACGCGACATCCCGGCTCCCGATATCGCTGCCTCCTTGGCCAAGTACAGCGGCGACTCTGCAGCGCAGGAACGACGACGTCGACTCAGTGCCGCCGAATCCCCTTCTCCAACCTCGAAATCTCGCAGGCGCCGTGACTCTGATGACGACGGAACTGAACGTATCCCGCCTTCCGAGCGTCGACGGGCAGCCGGTCTTCCCACTACCTCTGTTTCTAGGTCCGATGACCTTGACGAAGGGGAGACCCCTGCTGAACGCAAGCGACGCCTGGCGGCTCTGGGTGAGCTCCGTGGCGATGACGAGAGTGACGAGGAAGCTGTTGTCTCTGATAGCGAAGACGATGGCGAGCCGCGTGTTGTCAGAGGCTCGGTTGTGTTCGCAGATGGCACACGGCCCGCGAGACGTAAGCAAGGTGCGGGCGGCGTCAGCTTAGAACCCACTGCATCTGGTGCTAGTGGCGATGACAACGGAAATAGCACCACAAGCTCGTTCAGCCGTACTCATCGTCCACGAGTCTCGTGGGGAGGAGAGAGGAGAGAGGGAGAGGATGGCTTTAGTCCTTGATCCTTGGCTCCCTTGGAATTCCGGCCCGCGAGACAAGGTGGAATGTCCGCGTTATTTATTTTCTCTGTGTATTCTGAAACGAGATGTGCCCCATGCTTGATGGCTTGGTTATACCACTTTTGTACGGTATGTCTTTAGATGAGATACCTCTTTCTTCTGTTGCATATTGCTTGTCTGTTGTTTACTTCCATTCGTGTGTGGATATATCCTAGCAAACGGATGGATGGATGATGAGAAAGCTGTTGGTGTGTCAGCCTTTTTTCTTTTCTTTTTGAACATACGGTAGCCGACTTGGCTATTTTATGAGAGTAATATAAGACTTTCACTTCTCCTTGATGTCCTGATGGGCTGGGCGGCTAAGTCTTTTGTTTTGTTTATATGATGTGAGTCGTGACCGGCACGAATGTCCATGTACGTATTGCGTGTCCAGTTGGTTGATGAGCTACCTGGCATTCAGATAAAAGAAGTTGAAACTGTTATGGTTGAGAAGGAGACTTGTTGCGTTCCACATTGATTTCTTTAGATCGTACAGTACACATGTGCCTAATTCATATGCCAGCGTATGCATATACATGCATGTAGATAGATTATTAAAGATTAGATACCAGTGACCTAGGTACCTAGATAGTGTGACGGCGCTCAGTCATAGTATTATTAGCTAAAACTATGGTAGCTTGTCATACAGAATCGAAAGCATGAGGGGAAAAGAAAGGAAAGAATTCGCAGGGCTTCGTGTAACGTGATATATATAGGCAAGTAGGACCGGCAGTATCCCAGAGACAAAGGAATGCTCAACACCGCCTACCTTACCGCCTAGGTGTCTGCCGCGCCGTCACAGATAGAGGTAAATAGATGGAGAAGCAAAGACTACACTGCTATAAAAAAAGGCGTCAGTATGATATGATATTATATGTTATTGTCATTATCCAAGCTCTTGGGGATAAAAGTATAAACTGATAGAGCCTTCTCAGACATTGATTTGTGACTGATAAGAAAGTAAGAGAATCTGTTAAAAAAATGAATAAGAAAAAGAATGTTTGGCATAGATCCACCTTGCAGCTTTTACTGTATCTTAATCTGGTCTGGCTTTGTCTAGAGTCTATGACCTATTATAGTGTCTAGATACTCTCCAATGGCTTCAAATTATGTGATTATAGAATAGCAATCCACCAAGATAGTAGGTAGTAGGGGAGCGGGTGCCAAATTGAAAATATGGCAACCTTACTGAAAGTTGGCTATCTTCTATCTCCCCTCCACATTATGTACCTTTAGGTGGGTACCTACCTTAGTAGGTTAGTAGTTTCTACTACCTTCTCAAAACATAATGATCCCTTCCGAGCATCTCCGTGGCTCACAGTAGGAGTCTGAGCCCGGGTGACATGGTGATAAGGCCGCGCTGGGTGATCTACATACACAAGACCGCGGGTTTGATTCCCGCCACGGGGTTTCCACATCGCCCTACCCATGGATTTGCTCGGGGAGGATCCTGGACTAATGACTAATACTCCTTGATTCTCTCCCATATCATTAATTTGTCGGATTTGTAGTATACATGTGTGGAGCCTACATATTGATAGTACCGTACGGGTCTTGGATATAGGGCTCGCCCTGGCAATGCATTCTTAATAAAATGAGCTCTTATGGATGTTACTAGTATTCTGGACTTCATGGTGTTGGCTCCCTTCTTTATATAAGGGACTTTATGCCCTTATTAAGTCTCATATATAGAGGGCATGAGATGGGGTTCTGGACAGAAACATGTTAAGGAGGAGTGATAAGAAGGTAGGAGTGTCAGTAGTACTACTCTCAGGGGTGATTCCTCTTCGAAAAGATAGGACCCCCGGCCTCCGGGCCCGCCCTAAGGGCGTTAGCTTGGGCTAGAGTGGCTCCCATATCTCTCCCCTTGCAAAAATAATCAAAAAACAAATCTCGCTGGCAGTAGGAATCTGACATAATACTAGGTACACATGCAAACACACAATTTGCTGTAACATGGGTGTATAAAATTTTTTGTGGGCTATTTAGGTATGCACTGGAACGTATCATATTCTTGTCTTGAGTAGCTAAGGACCTGATTGATAGGCATAACAGGACCTGAGAGAAAAGGCAAGATAGTAAATAGAAGAACGAGGGTTGTGATTGTGATGTGATATCTAAAATAAATTAGAAAGTAGATCGGTAATTATTACTAAGTTAGTAGGATAAATACTTAGGCGGCAATTGTTATAAGTAGTTGAATTATGTAGGTATTTATCAATCTTCGGCTTCGGTTTATAATTCATTATCTTCCTTCGCGTGTCAAGCCATTCGTCTGTTGAAGTATTGCTTTGCTGCTATTCAAAACTTCCTGCTAATTAGGAAAGATGACTTACCCTTCTCGAGAGGAAATCCTGACTGCCTTCCGCAGTCACGACATCCAACCACCTGATCTGACCCGTCTGCTCCAACACTGGCCGGCTGGAATAAGTCCTCATCTTGAACTACTTCGGAAGGACATTGATGCGTGGCCGGAATGGTACGTTACTTGACCTTTCTCCCTTCTTCTTCTTCTGCTTCTTCCCTTAGATAGTGAAGACCGCGTCTTTTCCAATAAATCTATAATACGAACCTATCATTCACATCGCATCTTGATTGATTGTAGGGTCGTTCCACCGGGAAAGACTCTGGAAAAGTCCAAGCAGGCCGACTGGGGCTTTATGCATGCGATGTGGTTTCCCTACGAGGGTTATGAAGGCATCTGGATTGCAACGTTGCTGAACGTTTGGGTATGTGGTTCTCTCTTTCTCTCTTATTGTTGAACTAACGATACATACCTGAATCTACGTACTAGCTTTTCCTCTGGGACGATGGTTCGTATATAAGTTACATTACCTCTTTCAATTTGTCTGCAGCTAACAAGCTACTTTGTCATTGCCATGGACGTATAGAATTCGACACTCGAGCGGGATCAATGTGGGAAAATTTTCCTGCCGCTGAGAAATTCCGTCAGGAGACAATCAACTTTGTCAGATCTGGTCTTGGGCTTGCAGCATCTGATGATGACAACCGCAACCCTTACGACGTAACTTCCGACAAGAGAATCTACGGCCTTGGAGAGATTCTCAAGGAGATTCGGGGGACTTATAGCGTTTGTGAGTCACTAAGTACTTCGAGAGAATAACATCATTTATTATTGGGGTCGGGCTGACATCTCCAAATTTACGCTCCCCCCCCAAAAAAAAGTCCAGAGAAAGATACCCATGCGCGAAATCGAGCTGTACATCAGGGAACAGGAATACGAGCAGAAGATTCGTGTCTCTGGCGTGGTTCCCTCCGTGGAGCAGTTCTGTGAGTTCCGGATAGGAAGTAGTGGTTCTGGGATTTGACTGGCTTGTTTACCGTATGTATGGAACAATCACCTTTCCCCTTCCCCCAATAAATAATATTGCAGGAGAATAATAATTCTTATCATCAGACTCGCCTATGGCTACCCGATCCTGGAGTTGCCTGCTCCTGTCTTTGAAGATCCTGACTTCAAGATCATCTGGCACCATGCCGCTGGACTCCTCGCTGCGTATGTCGTTCTTTGTTCTTTGTTCTTGCTCTTGTCTCCTAGGTATTATTCTTCTACCTTGCTAACACAAAAAAATAACAGGGTCAATGACGTGTACTCTCTTCGAAAGGAAATTGTAAGTTTGCTCGTTGATTTAACTACCTTTTCTTACCCCCCTCATGTCTAAATACAGCACATAACTAACCCATCCAAACCACAACAACAAAAGGCGAACGACGACGCAATCGACAGCCTCGTCGCTATCTTCTACGCCCAGCTCGGCAGCAACAGGAGCATCGACGCGGCCTGGCAAGCGATTGTCAACCTCATCACGGATCGGATTAAGGAATTCGACGAGGCTGCGGACCGGCTGTGTGCTCGTTACAAATGCAACAGCTCAGAGTTGATAGTAATTCAGGCGTCCTACAGAAGCTACAGGACTTTGTTCAGGGGTGCAGGTATATTTGTAGGGGGAATTTGAGGTGGAGGTATGTATTGTATTTCGTTGTACTGTGCTGGACAGCTGACAGTCGTTCGGGCGGGGGGGGGGGGGGGGGGTTTATTAGTAGTGTTTACCAGGGTTGGGCTAATTACTTTTTTTTTCTTTTTCTAGTTCTACTACGAAGCGGTACAACGATATCGAAGCTCTGTCGGACAATAATGGTACCGCGTAAATCTGCTTGACAATTCAGCTCCATTCTAGGGAGTGGAAAGAGAGAGAGAAAAGATAGGACTAGGGTAGGGATGACGATCCTGCAATGTCTCATTTTGTCCTTTCTCCTTCTGGTAGTATTCAACATACTTACTGTACATATGTGCAATTTTACGTACTGTACATCATCACCATGATGTCCAAATGTGACGTTAAGTAGGCGGGCTTTTTTTTCATAGAAATCCTTAATTCAAATAGGGACTACAAACATCCTCACAGGTGAGAATACGCGCGCGCAGATTTACCCAAAACTTGGCCTGATTATTATAATAACCCTCTTTTCCATTTCCATTCCCTATCCATCCAACAGAAGTTCAACCAGAAAAATTACCCAGAGAGATACAACCAACTGCAAATAGGGGATGCGTGTCAGGGTTCTCAAAAGCCGGGGGTGATATATCTCTATGCAGATAGAAATATATGCCATACCAGCCGTCGTGAAAGTGGGGGGGGGGGGGGGGGGGAATAATATCTTTCATCATCTCCAACCCGGAGGGAGAAGTAGGGTAGCTAGCCACAGAGAATTGGAAATCGTGAAAGAGACATCATAATCAGAGGGGGTTGTAAAACACTTTCAAGTTTTCCATTGCATCGCCAACTTTTTTTTTAGCCATGTCAATTAGATGTCCCTATGTCCTCAGCATTTCGGCTAAGGTAAAGGGAAGGGGACCGTTGGTGTCTCATGGAGCAAACATAGTAGAGCCTTACTCGACAGACTCATTAATAGATACCGCGATAGACATGGCAATGTCATCCATGTCTATCGGGATAAATTCTAATGAGACGTCTTCTCAGACAACTCTAGTGGCCACCACCTCGACGGCTGTCATAGTGCTGTAACAGCATTGTCAGCGGCTAGTTCATTGGCATCCGTGGTAGACTGCATACCTTTCTCAGAGCTTCGAGACGCTTCTTCTTGGTGTGGGTGTTGACATATGTTCCGATGATGAAAGCGATGATGTTAAAGAATGGTACCCAAGCCTGTTCTGGCAGGAATCTCTGCGCAAAGGCCAGAGCCAGAGGCGAGGTGATCCAGCTGACCTTCATGACCGGCATGAAGCCAGCCCTGACGGTCGCGCGGACTTGGTGGAAAGTCCGGGCGCCCGCGATTACGGCCATCGAAGAGAGATAGACCGTGTTTTGAATGGGGGAGACCTGCGATGCAGCGGGTCAGTATCTGTTTTCTGATGATAGAGTCAGCTGGCAGTTACGGGGACTGTACAATCAGATTACTGGCAATGATCTGCAGGAGCTTGGCTTTCAGGCTCTTCCGCCCCGCGAAGACCTTCTGCAGAATGCTAATGAGCAGATGGCCGAGAGGGGCACTGATAAACATCCCGTAGAGGGCCATCTTAGGCACACGTGAGCTGAAGTAATGGCCATGCTTGCTGATATCATTCGCGATCCACGAAGCGAGAAGCTCTTGCAGGGCAGAAAGGACACCAGATGTCAACATCTTGGTGCGCAGCGGGTTCGACTGCAGCTGTCGGAAGTAGGCCTGCAAATGTCCGTATCGGTCAATCAAAGCGCCTCATCATGTAAACAGGCCAAGGAACCATACAGCCAGATACCCCGATTCGGTTATTCCACCTGTCAAGCGCTCACCAACCCTGTGCGCTAGGACCTCCGACTTCTCCGCCGCGCGGACGGTCTCCTGCTGGAACCTGACCGTGGCCATGTTGGACATGTTGGACGGGTATGTGGGGAAAGGTAGCGGTTCTCGGGGTGTGCGCGCAATCCGGAGAAGTCAAAAGGCCAATGACTGCGAACGACGAGGTCAGCGGAGTTCTTTTTCTTCCCACGAGGTTTCGAGAGCTTGGGGTACTGGGAGATCTCCAGAGATTGTGTCGCAGCAGTGAGACCGTTGGGGAAAGGGGGCTGTTTGTTTATGATGCACGGCAGGGTACCGAGGCAGCTCACGGCAGGGTTGCTGTCGCGTGTGGTACGGAGTAGTCGGTACTGTACAGGAGCAGTAACGCAGCACGAGGGGAGGATGGAAGTTGATGGGTGGACTCACCAGAATAGAAATATGTCGTGCGTCGGAAGCGCGCAATGCGGAGAACGAAGGGGCTGAGACGGAGAGCTGGGGAAGATATACCGTGTACAGCCCGGGACAGGGCCGGCGGGTATGAAGCCGACGCAGGTAAGCTGCGCTGGCTTTGGATGGAGGAGCTTCATGTTCTTCCCGGGGAGCGCAGCCGAGCCGCGGGGTGACAGAGCGGTCCACTGCTGCGGTTCGTATCTCCGATCGCAAGGCAAAGATCTAGCCCGCCGTGTCTCGACAGGTCGCGGAGAGCCGTTATGGAGACTGCGCTGAGATAAGCTTGCTGTTCATCGTTGGACCAGAAGTACGGTGATACGCTCGGATGGTTTTTCCACAAAAATCCCATCGCCCATCCTGTACCTAAGCTAGATCTAGGTACCGCTACTCCAGACCCAGTATCCAGCGAAGTGTGTGGATCCGTAGAAAGAAGCCTGTCGAAGAAGGAATTTTTTTTTTCTTTCAGACCTTTCTTAACTCCAATTTTTCTTTTCTTCCTGTGTTCTTCTATCATGACGTGCTCGATGAGCATGGACGGGAGCTCCCAGCTGCTGGCTTCCTCTACACTACCGTAACGGGAGTCCCCTCGAGAGCGCCTAAGTCCGTTTCATATGCCCTCCTCGCCCTCCATTAACTACAGCACCTCTGGGAAACATCAAACAGCTTCTTTTCTCTCTTCCCGCGGTTCCGCAGTATCTCCCATCTGCATTCACTGCGTACCACGGTTTGCGCCACCCACAACCGCCAACCTTGCGATCTCCCCACCCATGTCGGCGTGAGGATGATGTCGACCCTCCTGCCTGAGGCTTCATACAACAACCGTGTTGCTGCCGTCACAGAAGTCTCTCTCCTCTCCTTTCTTCCCTGGTGACGGGCCAGATGGTAGCCCCCGCGGCCCAGCTGACGTCTTCTCCTCTCCGGATCATGGCGGATCCTGGTGGGAAAGACGCAAAGCTGCCCTCGTCGTCGCCATACAACGCGTCCGCCAGGCCAGGTACCGAGTCGCTCCCCAATCTGGCCTCTCCTGGTCTGTCGTCCATTTCAGACGCGCCAGAAACATCCCCAAGGCATATTGCCCTTCCGTCAGACTGGCATCGTAAAACCAGCGGTTTCCAGCATGTCCATGCCCCGCCAATTGCTCCCCATGCAAGCATCCAGCTGCCTACTTGCACACACACGACGATGACACGCCAGTTCGATACTGAAAAGGACCAGACATGCGACATATGCCACCGCAAACCTTTCCTCGGATGGCTCTACGTCTGTACGGAAGACCATGGTGGTTTTCTTCCAAATGACGATGACCTTTTATCTTCCGCAGAAAGCTATCAGTCCCGTCACCCGGAGGCTACGGACCAGATCTCTCTCAGCCCTTGGATCAGCAAAGCCATAGAACGAGGCCACTACACTGCCCAGGAGATCGAGCTTTTGAGACTTCAAAAGGCCAAAGTCCGCGACGCTGTTGCGGCAGCCAGAAATCCGACTCCCGCATCCACTCCGAGCCGTCTCTCTGATTTCTCTTCGATCCCAGAAGGTCCGGACGATGAAGCGTGGACGGAGACGGTCGAGGACATTAATGATAACAGTGGTGATCTCGATGTCGAAGATGATGAAGCTGACACGGCAGCACTCCCGATAAGCGATCCATTGCCGCCACCCTGTCGTTTGAAGTGCTGTCACAGTTGTCGACCTGCCAGCCGTGAGCGGTCCTGGGCCAGTCTCAATGAGATATGCAGCGAACCAAGTGTCAAGTCTCCTCCAGCATGGGATGTTCTGAACAGACGCGTCTCTGATGTGCATCTCATCCGAAAACTGGGGCAACTCAACGTTTCCTCCAAACGCGCAGGGACTCCCTGTTCTCCTGAAGAAGATAACGCGAGAATTAGGATTTTCCGCCGCAAAAGGGTAGGCGAGAATGGCGATTCTGTTGACCAGACACAGGCCGCAGCTACGCAGCCAGGTGAGATGGAACGTCACGGCATGGAATCACAGTATCCGTCTCGGCAACATGGCGAGACTACTCCGGAAAAGAGAGATAGCTTGTCCAGGACTGAAAAAGACAAAGACGCGGAAGCATCAGAAATCCAGCATGAGAGCGGCTTTCAGACGACTCGAGAAATTACACCCAAGTCGCGCGCGCCCACTCCCACGCAACGTGGCGGGATCTTCCTGGTTAAGAGGAAGAATCGATCTCTTTGGGCTCCTCCATCTGATCAACGTCGGACGAGGCCCGAGACCATGTTGCAGACAGCCGCAGGGGCTGCACACACTACCATCGCTCAGAAACAACTACCACCAACCGGAAAACATCAGCGTCCTGACTCCCGATCGGACGACGACGAGGTCGGAGTCAGCGGAGGGGTCGCTTTGACGGAAGAAGGGGTGACGAGCGGCACCAGGGATATCATCATGGCATGATGAAACGAATCTTTAGGGCGCATATGGACTGAATTATGATTTATGAAAGGCGTTGTAGGTACCGGGACCAAGGGATACGCTAAGGCGCGGCAAGATGCTAAATTAATGTACTTTACTGTATGTAAGACACTTCTTCATGTGATGCAGCGGAGACCGATACTTGCTATGGCCGTACTTTCAGCTAATGAATTCAATCTGAATATGCAAATTACTTCCAGACGGTCTTTGATTAGCTTGCTAGACGGCTGCATCCCTCAATTTCTTCACTACCGCAGTATGCGCTCCGGTTTTCGCACGCCACGTGACGTCAGGAGAAACTCCCGGAGTCCGAGCCTCGGCTCCGTTGCACCGGCGAAACATCAGGTGCGCAGAGCTGGCGACTGTACGACTGTAGATAAGGCGAACGCAGGCCTTTCGCCTTCTGGAATCCTTTTGAGAAGCCGGTTTTTGCGAGACAACCATGGCGGAGCCAGCCCAACCCGCAGATCCCCCTCAGGAGCCCGTTGACCCTCTCAAATCTGCGGGGAAACCGACAGACCCCGCAGGGTCCGAGTCACCGCCGCCTCCATCCCCAGCGAATCTCCGACACGCGCTGGGCTCTGCGCTCTCGACCACCGATATCACCGTTCGGCGGTTGGATACGTGAGTCAATTGCCTTGTCTGGTTTCTGTTCTTCAGCCTTATCAGATCTATATGTGTCTATCTACGGATCTAATCGCTAACCGTGCTGGTTCGCCCCATATGTAGTCTCCTCTCCACAGCCGCCGGTCAGGAGTCCGTCCTCGCGGCCATAAACTACTCGTCCCATGCCTTGCATTATCTTCTCGCATCAGCGGCTGTTGCTGCGCTTCGGACCCGTCTCCGTCTCATTCTGTTCAGACTAGCACGGAGAAAAGCAACTGCGCCGGAAGTCCCGTCGCAGCCGGCGTCATCATCACCATCCAAGCCTCCCCTCCTCGCCCTGTCCTCCCTCATTTCTGAAACCCGCTACACTCTCCGCCTCTTTGGCCTCCTGCCACTATGGACCTGGGGCTCTGCGACCCTGCGATCTCCCCCGGCTGATCCGGTCATCCGGAACATCGTCCTGCTCCAGGTCCTCATGAATGTCCTCTATCAGACTCTGGAGAACGTGGCGTACCTCGCCTCGAAGGGCATTCTCCCAAAGCGTATCCTGGACCGATGGGGCGGGATCGGGAAGTGGTACCTCTGGAGCACGCGCGCGTGGCTCGGGCACGTGGTACTCGAGTTCGTGAGGCTGGCGCGAGAAAGCGCGATCACCAAGCGGAAAGAGCAGGAACAAAAGAAGCAAATCTCCACGGAAGAGGGTGATGACAAAGAAACGACAACGGTGGTGGAGCTTACTGAAGAGGAGCGGGAAGCGCGGAGACTCGAGATCCGCAGATGGCGGAAGAAACTGGTCAACAACATCTGCTGGGCGCCGCTGTGCGTGCACTGGAGTCTGGAGCAGGGGGCTGGAGTACCCGATAGCTTGACGGGATTTATCAGTTTCCTCGCGGGAGCGTGGGGATTGTATGATTCGTGGAATGCGACTGCCACTTCAGCGTGATTCTGATTCCCAACCCACGTCGGTACGATGACGGGTATGTATGTTGATTTCCTTTTCTTTTTATTTTAACCTTCCTCTGCTTGAAAGAAAGACAAACGAAGATTGTCAGGACTTACGGGCCATAGAATGTGGGAGGATATCACATAGACCTATAGAACTATTTCTGATCTGGTCCTGCGTTATATATTTTTGGGTGTACTGTTCTGAGCTTATTATTATTCTGAGCTCTGGCCTTCATGTATGTGTTTGATGAATGCCATACCCTCCTTTTTTCTTATGTTTCATAACGTTCCCTGCAGCGTATATTTTGCTATATAGGAGAACATAGACTCGATTTGTAGAACCATAGGGGCTTGCTTGCTCACTTTCACACACGGACCAGAGAGCCTGTGTGCCCTTTTTATTTTTATTTTTTTATTGATTAGAATCTCTGTAGTAATGATATTCACATCTTAGGTGCATCGGGATAGCTTGAAGTGGTTAGAATGTTCTATATGCATTAGGAATCAGGATCCGATCATGCCCGCCTCCCCCCCCGCCTGCGGGTCTCTTGTGGTTAACGGTTACAGATACAATATGTGGGGTATTCTATTTAAGCTTGAGATCTGGCTCTGGGTACTTCTGGGGTTTGAAGGCACTTGGATACGGATCCGCACGGTTTCCGCGTTACGATCGATTGATTGATTGGTTAAATTGGTTAACCAGACTAGGAGATTACCGCTCCCAGTTTAGCGGTCCCGTGATATTACCTGATAAGGATAAGAGCCCTCCTCGCCGCTTTGTTGATAGAAATCCCAAGCTATATAAACCGTCTCCCCTTCCCGGCTCAACATGCCCTCTCCTACGTCCCTATTTTCTCTCAATTTGGTGAAGAGTTCGAGCATTTTCCCCCTTTTGGATGCGCGATTTGCCACCCCTTGCAACCCACCCCCAGAACGATCGACGCGACAGGGCTGCAGCAAAGTGTGACGGCTCAGGCAATCAGCAGAAATGATCGAGTCGGATCTGGACGAGGACAGCTCCCGCAATTGGAACAGGATCAGGAAGACGATATTGTGCAGATACGAGAGCAGCAGGTCGCTTTTGGTGTCAAGGAGCGAGATGCCGTCTTGCGGCGGCTCGATGGAGACGTCGGACGGCGCATCTTTGTGAGTCTTGGCAGGGATGAACCGGCGGTCGACAGACAATAGTTGATGTAAAAGGTACTTGTACTTTTTTTCGGATTCTGGTGGAACGAGGAGCTGATCCTGGACACTTACCTGATGGTCTGATCTCAGAAGTCTTTGCAACAGCTTTAAGCAACAGCTATATTTTCAATGAATGGCGTGATATGTTGAAAAAGTGCGGGATCAACATACCAAGCTATATTAAAGCTGTCTTGGGAGATTCCAGACATCGACTACACTTTTTTCGGAAAACGAATGAAAAACGGCTGTTTTATCAAATGAGTGAATGTGGAGCACCCCATGTTTGGCTTGAGTATGCACACTTCCTACACCTTGTCAGTTGGCCATCCACACTGTCAGACGACTACTGGACGACTTTTTGATTATGAGTATCAGTCTGCTATCCGTCAAAATTCATGGACAATGAACCCTGGTCACTCGGCTGGATCTTTCACAAAGATCCATGGTGGGATCATGAAATCGATCACATCGGGCGAGGAAAGGCACCCGATACGTATTCCGACATGTCTGAGGAAGATCCCCGCAAATCAGTTTTCTGACATTAAGTCCGATGACGATATACCAGCTGTAGTTCATCGCTTCTGTCGTATTTGTCCTCCGGCGACTATATACGGCCATGACCCATGTCCACACGATAGAATGGCAGTTGAAGTCCATTCCTTACACTCCAGCGGAGTCAGCAGCCATACGCAGGGAATTCTCAGCATTCTGGCCTCCGAGGTTACAAAGGAAAAGTTCGCACCCAGTTCTGATACGCAAACTTATAAAAGCTGTTGATCTTCGTCGGACAGGTGGCAGCGTCGGATGCCAGAAATGGTCCATGTATGGAAGTTTAGGTCCCCACTCCCTAGAACAACATTCTCAGTTCCTCATTTCTACTTTCTATCTTCTTGTTTCATGATATTCTGAACTGAAAATTGATATACTTGTCCAGTTATATAATTTGAACACTGGAATAACAATTTCCTAGCTAACGCTTGCAGGAAGATTTTACTTGTTATCTTTCATATGGTTAATCATTTCTTGAATATTCCTAGATACTAATTGAATTGTTTGTTACCCACTATGGCTATAAATCCACGCATAAACCACCATATCGATGTCTTTGCCACCATGTTGATACCATAGGATATGGCTGGAACCCAACGAAGCCCCAGTCTTCTCTGGCTCAATCAGACCATCAAGGTAACAAGATTAATTAGAGTAACAAAGGTTAATTGTCAGGCAATTGACTTGAAATCTATAGTCATATATGTGACGGCGTGGCAAGAAGCTATATAAGCGAGAGCAGTACGAAGCCGATTTTGCCACTAGCCAGTGAGTACAAAATTTTTGGCCCCTGGAGACATCTGTAAATAATAATCTCTTGTTTCGACTATCAATATGTATCTATCTCTCAGCACTAGTCTCAGATCTAAGGAGGGAAATTGAAGCTATTTAAGTCATGGAAAAAGCTGCATTGGTCACTCTCTCAAGAAGAAGAATCTCAGGGGTTCAGCCGGCGTTTACATCATTTGTTATTCACTTTGGACATGCTTTGTTTCCCAATTTCCCAGTATTGGACAGCGATTGTGACGGTGCTCAGTCATAGT
Source organism: Thermoascus crustaceus (assembly GCF_041956765.1). Lineage (NCBI taxonomy): Eukaryota > Fungi > Ascomycota > Eurotiomycetes > Eurotiales > Thermoascaceae > Thermoascus > Thermoascus crustaceus. The sequence continues at coordinate 1,519,910 of NW_027192528.1, read as the reverse complement.
ATTATTAGCTAAAACTATGGTAGCTTGTCATACAGAATCGAAAGCATGAGGGGAAAAGAAAGGAAAGAATTCGCAGGGCTTCGTGTAACGTGATATATATAGGCAAGTAGGACCGGCAGTATCCCAGAGACAAAGGAATGCTCAACACCGCCTACCTTACCGCCTAAGTGTCTGCCGCGCCGTCACAACGATACCGTGAACAGCAGGAAATTAGAAGAGAACACAAAGCCACAACAGCACCAACTCAGAACCCCGGCATCAGTGAACAGCAAATTGCAATTTGTGAGGGGAAGATTATGTATCTTTCTTCTTAAAACTATTCCTTCTGAATAAGTGATAAAATCGCTTTTGTTGTTTCTCAACCCTCAGTGAACGTCATTTCCTCATGTTTACCATCTTGCCAGAATACCATCCTAACTTGAATATCAAATGGCCTCCACAGATCAGTCAGCTTTTTTGATGAAGGTTTGTCTGACCGTGGTCACGTGTACTCTGTCGGCCAGCTAGTTGTACCTCGTTGAAATTTTCGACGAGCGACCTGCCTCATCTGTATGTCGCGGACAAAGGCCCAGACGATCGCTAGTCGCGAACAGGCAACTAAGCAATATCGCCGCTTAACTTGCATTTTATTCGTTGTATGAGACCAGAATGAAGTAATGTCACTCCTTTGTTCAAAGTGTTTGAGAACCCAGATATTCTAATGTTGCCTAGTTAAGACTGGTTCCTATGGCGGACTTAATGGCAAGAAGTTAGGAAACATTTTATCCTAGCCTCTGTCAAGTTTACATTTCATCAACACCACCTCTACGCGGGCTCGCTTTTTCCATTGGTCGGTGTCCTGGGTCGCCAGACGCTGCGGGAGCGCGGACCTATGGCCCGTGTGGTCCTCTGTCCAGAGCAGAAAATAATTACCAGTCCTAGGCCTGACTTCAGCGCGGGTTTGTTGTCCGAGGACGAGTAACGCTTTAGATCTAGTATCCTACGGTACTTGTTGTAGGTGCCTAGCTATCTTCTATGGTCGATTGGATACTCCCTGATGATAACTGTCATGATTCTCGTCAACAATCAGTGTGATCCCTGAGTGAGAACGGAGATGTAAACTTATTGTCTGAAGAAGTAGAAATTCTGTAACGAACTGCTATGGCGTAGCGTAGGTGAGGAAGCTGGTCTGTAGAGAAGATGAGTACACGACAGGGAGCGCTGGTCAAAGAGACCATGCGAAATGTTAAATGTCTGGAAAAGCTGTGTGCGAAAACGGAAGGGGGGAAAGAGAAAAACCTACTTGAACAATAGTAGTTGACGATGGGACAAAGGGAACTAATAAAGTCAGGGTCACTATTACCTTTTGTATGTTCACTGACGGCGACCTTAGAGGGTCCTGAAATCAACTAGCAAAGAGACGCTTGGAGATGACATAAGCCCAGATAACTCAAGTAAATGTTTTAAAGAAGCCTCCCTAACTAAGGAGTTAGTTCGACTTTTGCATTATTTTATATAGCAACTAGATATCACCACTCATCAAAGAAAACCTCATTCCTGCAGTAGTTCCAAGGCTGGAACGCAGCATTCGGTGGGTCGGGTAGCTCGACTCCTCCAGGAAATGGGAATTGTCGCTGTAATGGCTCTCGTCGTGTTTACGGCAGAGTTTCGTTTGACGAAGATGTGACGGAGCAAACGTAGCTAATGCAATTGCAATCTTCTATCTCATTCAATAATGATCAAAAGCCGTCAGGCTTATCCATGAACTAAAGACAGCCGAGTAATAGATACATGTGAGCGCCACAAGCAGCAATCTTTCGACATCATTGAAACAACAAAGCATGCAAAGAAAATCGTAAAACGAGAACATAACTCTTGGAATCCAGAACGTGATGCTGTTAATCGATTGCTTGAGATAGGTTGGGAGTATCGAGTGTGTAACCTGCCGAGGAGATGGCGCGCTCTGCTAGCACTTTGAGATTTGCTGCTAGTGATTCCCGGTTGTGCTTAAGCACCCAATCAATGGCATTGCGAAGGTTTTTGACTCCAGTGGTGAAAGATTTGGTGTCCGCATAGCTCCAGGTACCGATCTTTCGCGAGTAGTACCAGACCTTCCCATTTGTCTCAACGCCTGTCCAATGAACCGACAAAGTAATCTCTCCCTTGTCCATGGTCGCTGAAACAACATGAACGCGATGATCGAAACCATCTTCCGGAGAGGATATGCCAGCATGTTGATGAACTTGTCGAAGGTTCCGAAGCATGACAGCCGCGTTGTGCAGGTTCTGTCGGCGGGCGAGTTCATTTGATTGTAAGCCTTTGGCTTCGGTAGTAAAGCAGGGAAAGTAAAGTGTTTGGTTCGAGATCACAGGATGGAAGATTATGGCGTTTAGGGAGGTTTTCGCATCAGAAAAGTTACGAAATTCTATTGATGAGAATCCGATTGTGACGTCAGGTTTCGGAGGAGATATTCGAGTGGTCTCCAAACGCCCTGAAGGCAGTGGATACTCTCCGGCCCACAGTGCATTGATTGACACTCTACACCGCTTATCAGCTATCAGAGACTCCAGATCGAGTACCACGGGAACGACAAGTGAAGCAATATTGTCCTCGACTGTGGCGTCCTCCGCAACTTCATACAAGCGTCTGAGTCTGTCTTGCGTGGGCAAGTCTCTCGATGTTTGCAAGTGCTCAACCAGTTCATCCAAATTGATTGGTTGATCAATGGAGTCCTCGGTAGCAATACATCTATCCTCGAGCTCGCTCACGTAATTAGGATCATCGCCGCGTACTGTCTTTGTTCCCGTCTTGACCTTCTTGCTGGGAGAGCCGTCGTATGTGCACGAAATGGAGTACGACGTCTCTGAGTTTGCTCTAGGAGGAGACATTGCATGTGCGGTCAAATAATTCGTTAGAGCATCAACGGTCAGAGGAATCGGTGGAGATCGAGATTCGATGCCAGAGGACCATGGAGAATGTAAGAGGCAATCACTTTGATCATCAAGATCGAAATGAGCGGGCGAGGTGTCAGCATCGAAAGAATCGCGGGCGTTGATATTCTCGATGAAAGCTTCAATGAAAGTCCTCTTTTCCGGGGAAAGATAATCACGGTACGCTGGCCCAGGAGGGAAGTCGCTCCTGTTGAGGTGGTTGTCCTCCTTGGTCCGCTTCTGAGCACCTGCCATTTTGCAAAATGGAAGTTGAGAAAACTGGAAAGTTGTATTTGTTGTATCGTCGTCGGAGAAGAGCAGAGAACAAGATGGTCGATTGAAGAGACTATGCAGCACGTCTGAATCTCAGTAAAAGCTTGTCTGTGAAACCAGGAAGAAGCTGCCTCTGATGAGACATGATGAGCGTAGACGAACGCAGATCGATGGGATGAAACAAGGTGTTGAACTAGGGCCTCTATACCTTTGCGACTCCCAAGTCAAACAGCGGAAGGAGACGCTTCGGGATTAATTCGAGTCGGGTGATACAAGTGGATCTAACCGAGCATTACCGGGGCACCTATCTCTCAATATTTGGAGGGTTTCCTGAAAAAATCGGTCAACTGTTAGCTACAGTTCATCAATGTAACATTCCGTGGGAGAAACTTACAGAGTCACCATCAATAAAATGCTCTTCTCTCAACTGCCTCGACTGTGCATCGCTGCCTGAAGGAATGATTGAGTGCGAGCCTGCCCGCATTCTGACAAACTGCCCGCATTCTGACAAAGTTTTGATGAACCATGGAAAGGTGGAGTAGTCAACTGCCTTGGCTCAATACAGGTTGCAATAGTAACGAGGAGCCGCAGAATCTGTGAGTTGCCATAGTAACATATGCATAGAAGAGATTTAGGAACTGAGGGAGAGACGAGAGGGTGAAGAGTCAGAGACTCTGCCTGGTGGAGAACACAAGAAGAGGAGACGGGGAGGGATAGACGGACGTTTGTCCCTGGGCAGGAGATAAGTAATTATCCCGTTGCCTGAGGCAAACACAAACTGAGAGAAGTACATACTTCGTACATGTGACAGAACTGGGAGCACCCAGCGTCATAATTATGGCAGTACATAGCGGCCACACTGCAAATAAGATTCTCCATGTCTAAGAGAAGGCTGGAAGCACAGGATTTCGTTAATTCTGGCTGCATTCCGTTTGCCTGAAATTCAATTTGGTCGTCACATACACCGCAGTCTAGACCTTTGTTTATTATTTAAAAGCTCTTAAAAATATCCCATTCCTCTATTTCGCTGTCCGGAGACCTGTCTCTCCTTGCTATTGCTGGCCTCATCCAAACACATCGATGACTCTCAAGCGGAAGTCGCAGACTTTAACGCTCGACGAGCATCCAGCAAAGAAACCCAAGCTCTGCGTTGAGACGTCCTCATCCATTCATCCTCTTCCTGGACGCCAACCAGCACAATCTTTCTGGGATCGTCTTTCGAGGGTGTACTTGGCGACGTGCCCTGGATGAGTTCAACCACAGTTAGAGATCGTAGCAACTACCAACTGCAATAACAATGAGAGCCATAGAACAGAAAATTCCAGTGTAGAGCAAGCATCGATTCCGTACAGATGGTGACAAAAGTAGCGACTGCTGAATGAAGCTCCGCCTACGCCGAAAATGAGAACACGATATTATAGGGCGGCAGACAACAAGGGGAGACATGCAATGAGATCCCCGGCACCGTCTGCTGAGCTTCCTGACGCAGGAGGCCACATGGATCACGTCGGAAAGTTCGCCCTTTCCCCAATCAGGGCAATCATCGGGTAGCGCAGCATCCTCCTCGGAGGTGCCCGGCCGCGGTATGCCGAGCGTAGCGAGGTGAGGAAAGGAAAGATCGAGGAGGTTGTCCCTCGAGGGACACACTGCGGGGTTATATAGATCGGGCGGTTCAGCCAGGGCGGCCAGAAGCGGAACTATCCGACACCATCCCCAAATAGGTTGACACCCGGCAGACCATGTCGCATCGGACAATGGAATCTCGTTTTTCGCGTCCCGCTTGCCATCTGCTCGAATACTATTATAAAATAGAAGCTATAAGAGATAAGATAGGTAGAATAATAAGCTAAGAATATAATAAAGCTATTAGAATTCGGTTAATTGTATTTAAAGAAGGGTAAGTAAGAGCTAAAATTTATAAACTTTTAGAGACATAGTTACAGAAGCGAATTTGAAGGGCAGAAGCGAATTTGAAGGGGTAGGTAGAAGAGTCTTTTAGTAGCACATAGAATAATATTAGCATTTCTAGATGTTGGCACGTAAGAAACTGTTGTTATTGTGGTGCGAAGCTGGCTGGTTATGACTACGTGGGGCGCCCAGCCCTAGCGCTGAGCCCTAGGCTAGTTGGCCAGGTCGACCCGTTGCTACCAACACTAGATAGTCTGCGAAGATATTTGTTATGAACCAACAGGACTAGTGCTACACGCTGCTCTGATGTACTCGTAAACTGGTCTTGGTAGGGAGGCTTTGGACTTCGTAGGTCAGAACCTCTTTCTAACGACGATGGACTTGAGCGTAGAGTGGGAACCAATATAGCTTGACACGAATAGTCAGAAGTAGGGCGCCTATTAGGAATGACTCCCTAATAGTAGACTAGCCTGCTGACCTGCCAGTATATAGTCGAACAGCAATGTGTGAATTGAGCACGAAGAACTAGATACATGCTGGGTAACAAGCGTCCTTATATAACTAGTCCTCCGTATACCATTCTGTATGCCACTTCTTGGCACATATACCTTCTTGTATACCATTTTCGGTAAGTTCCATATCACGTGACGTTCCTCGCACGGGGTCCAGAACTACTCCGCTGTTTCACATGCCTGTTGCGCTGGGCACCGCAAGTCCTTGTTAGTCATAACAACTATATAACTAACTAAAATACTTCTTTTATTAATAACGGTTATTCCTCTCTGACTTGTCTTTTTTTTGGTTGTGCAGTGTTTCTTAGAGCTTTTAATATCTTATTTATGACTTTTGCATATTAGTATTGTTATATGCTGAGTTTACTGTTCCTCGGCTGATCGCCTGGTCCTAGAAGCTTATGTAGTCTATACGTGGTCCCCATGTAATTGGCTGACGGTCAACGGCTCATCATGAGGTGAACCTTAAATTCTACTTGAAGTTAAATGATGGATGGAGCTGCTCCTGAGAAGTTTTGGTGTTTATATTTTGCAGAGGCATACAGAAGGCAGGATAAGCATCCAAGCTTGAGGCAGACATCTGGAGGAAAGTCTGGAAGATCTTCTGGACAGCAGGCCTTGTTTGACTAACAGGTAGAGATGGATGTTGGTGGAGATGATGCGACCGAGTACTGTAGCTATCACGATGACAGGGATGGGAGCGCGGCCGAAACTCCGCGTATTCTTGCCCGGACCTGAGATGGATGGGTCTGGAGAGTGATCGTGTGTTTGGTCATGCGGGAGAAAAGGACGCGGAAAGCAGCGTCAAGTGTCGCCGGAAAAGGCGTCGTTTCCTCCGACTCACAGACTATAGAGGTACGTAGTGGTTCCCGTCTTCTAAAAAAATGAATCTAGATAGTGAGAGTATATACCTACTTCGTGGATTGGAGGGATGTATGTGCTGTTAGGTATTTATATATAATGTAAAAACAGATACTGGAACTGGTTGCAATTCAGAAAACATCCGTTCGACCCGTACCTACTGTACTGCGTGGACCAGATTTGGCACTGAGATTTTTTTTTCTTTCTCTCCCCTTCCCCTCTTTGTATAAATACTGCTTGACTAGCTAGGGAAGGTAGATGGAATGGGATTCTGGTGTGTATGTATGAATAGATGAACGATGTATCTGTTGTGTCATGTGATGCTGGATGAGGTTTTATCTACATTCTCCCTTTCTCTTCTGTTTTTCCTTTCTCTTCGTTCTTTTTGTTCTAGTCTAGTAAATAAGTAAAAAAATGAGACAAGACAAACTGCATGCAAACGCCCAAGAAAAGAGAAAGAAAAAAGTGCTGGAGGGTATCTGAATCGGAGACATCATATCGTGATGGGTGATGACAAGGAGAGGAAAGGGAAACATGATTTTTTTTGTTTGAACCGGGAATGGAATCTGAGTAAGAAAGTCGGAAACGATCTATGTAAGTGTTTAATGATGAAGGACCAGTGACCATGAGAAAATTCGGGAACATCGATCCAAGTGATGAGGAAGCCAAATGCGGGTAGGTGTTTGAGATGGAGATAGAGATGATGTGTCATATATGCTGAAACTGTTCCTCCATCTATGTATGTGTGGCCTTTGTCCTTTTTATACGTATTTGCCGTCTAAGGTTTCTTTGGTTGCGACTGGATCCGTCGTCTATTTCTCCATTCTCATTGCACGGCTCTCGGAAGCAGGGAGAGAAAGGGAGTCTCCGAACCAGACTTTCTCCCACAAGGTACTGTCAGTAACAATCGTCCATCCATGCCAAAGTGAGACACCAGACCATATGTTGACATTGAAAATCTGGAGACACGCAAGAGCGAAGGGGATATTCTCGGGCCCTTTACTCTTCGTTGAGCTGCATCTCCTCCAGTATCCGTTCCAAGGAAGACTGAAAGCGACTGCGACTATTGTTGCTGCTCCCGCTTTCTCGACCCCCGGTTGCAGTAGAAGATCCACCACGAGCTCGCAGCGACTCCCCGGAAGAGGACTGAGACTGGGACTGGTACTGCGCCTCGGGCCAGGTGCCATTCTGGGACCTCGCGATATGGTCGTAGAACTGGCTGCTCAGGTAGTTGTCGATACTCCACGCCGTAGACCCGATCTCTATCAGGCCTTCCTTGGAACCCTTCCATGCAAATGTACCGACCGCGTCGATGGTACGCATGCTGCGAAGATGGCGACTCTCCTTCTGGCATATCTCGACGTCGACGCTGACCAGGTCCATCAGCCCGCCTTCGAGATCATAGATGGAGTTTCGTTGGACTTCGTCCAGGCCGAAGATAAGCATCCCTTCCACGGCTGCTTCGGGGTCCGAGGAGCGGGCGATCACGGGAGAGCTTTCTTCGGCGAACTGGTATAATTTGTACCCGAATAGGGTTGCCTGGGTCATGTATCTTTCTATTTCGACGTTCTGGTCCATCTCGATGTAGTACTTGAGGACAGTGGGAAGCATCAGGACTCCGTAGACGAATCTAGGAGCGCAACCGGGCATTTGAAGCAAGTCATCTACCTCTCTTTCAGAAAAGGTGTTGCTCACGGCGAGTCGCAAGTCGTTTGGGTACCACAGTTTCATTTCCATCTTGGAGCAGCAGGGGATATTATTATGACGGACGCCCAATCTCCTTAAGGAGGAGAAAGGGAACCCCGGATGCCCCAGATGCCCTGCTGCTGTCGCTGCTCCTCTCTCTTGCTCTGCGAAATGGGAAGAAGGGATCATGAAGAAAAGGACGACGAGCATGCAGAGAATGTCGGTCACAGTCACAGCAGTGGCTTTATTGAATATCAACATTACCATGACGATCGGATTAGATCAATAGGCTCCGTATTTAACGGCCTCTTTGGGCACAGGATGCTCTCTGGAAGCAACTTCAACAGATGCCTCATACACAAACGAGATACACTAGGAACAGGGCTGAGTTTTTTACAAGTTGCAGAGCGGTCTGCCAGAGGCAGAAACTACATTAGAAACTGGAAGGGCACAAGATACCCAGGTAGGTATGCTTAAGACACAGAAATCTGGCATCTGATAGCATTTCACCCGGAAACACACCCACAGTTCCGCTGTGTGGGTGCCACGGGTGAAGGACTGACCGACAGCAAATGACGTGGTGTCAGTGCCATGTAAACGAGAAAAGAGGTGCCTGGAAGGCAGCCAGCAAGGCTATTCCCCCCCCGATGAGCCATGGGATGCAGCAGGGGACTAGGCTGAAGCTTTCGCTTTCGCAAAGTTATCTAACTCGCGGGAGACGTTGATACCAGGCCAACAACGTTATGCCTGGCGCTATGCTGCTGAGCCACAGGTCTGGTTGAAGAACCTGCCACGGAATCAAGCAGAGTGCCAAGAGATAAACAATGTTCCTCCACGTAGATCTCTCTTCCGCATATGCTATGTAGGGGACGTTGTGTTGATGTACTGTACACATAATCATAGGGTTCCGAGTAAATATAGACGCTTCTACCTACGTAACCCTACATGGTCCCGGGTACCTAAGGTACCTCTTAGTAGAAGGTACTGTACGTTTTATAGTGAGACCAAGAATCGACTAATGCATGTATAAAAAAGCATGCATGCCTGGTTGACAGCTGCAGCCTGGGACGGAAATGGGAAGGGCCCCCACGCGGCCACACGCCATGATCGACCTGGAGCTCAGCCTGAGTACGTAACATGCATAATGGAGTTGCAACGCCGCGACATCGCCCAAAATTAACAGAGGGTCCTCGGATCTTGATCGAGTATTATTATGGAGTGATTTACATGGTATCTGACTGGGCTCAAATCCCAGTCCCCCGTCACTTGAAGAAGAGGTCATTGGAATGTATAACTCCGACCAGGTTTGCCGGTCACCTCTGCGGTTTTGACTCTTCATTTGTCCTCTTCCAGTCCTTCCGAAGCAGGTACCATTCGAATGCAGGCTTACATAGGATTTCGTACCAGAAAAAATCTTGAATCACCTCGCCCAGCCACTTCCTTGATCTTTCCTTCGTAATTTAGATTATGATCCTCCTGATAATCCTCTCGATGCCCTGGATCAGCTACTCCTCAATAGATCCTCAATAGATCCTCTATGATTCGAATACCACGATCCGTATCAAGGTCTTTGTCACTACAAGTAGTCACCCCAGTGAATGGTCGAGTTACGATAATGGAGACGACAGAAGTGAGAGTTGGGTGTGGTACCAAGGCCCCAGATGATCTATCCTCTTATCGATAATAGAAATTACTGCAAATATGAGAGCAACTGAATGTACAGCTCATCGGTAGAAACGACAGTAGCAACTATGGCGTGTCTAGTAATATGTTGAACATGTGGAGTTGAAGCGTCTGGTGCTGATGAAAATCTCTGTGGCTATAGATACTTAGATTCAGTATATACTTATGTGATAGGAGGATGGTGACAATGTCGAATTAATTAATAATGTAATCGTTATTAACTGCCAGGAATACAAGAAGGAATCACTAGGTGGCAGCGTAGATCTCGTAAGTGTCACTTCGAAATAAATCGCCTTATGTATGACTGGAGTATTTCAATATATATATACCAAAGTCTCCTGCCTTTGCGCTTGCCGAGTCCGAAGGCACTGTATGTTACTTTAAAATATAACTTCTTCCGTCTCTGAATATTCAGAGTCCTCCATGTCTTCAGAGTCAGACTTGTCCGTCTTTTCGGAGTCCTCCGTGGGTTCCTCGTCCATGTGTTTAGCTTCCAGCTCCACCATTTCATGTGCCTCGCTCTCAAATCCAACGACCGTCCGAAGAGGTACAGACAAGCGAGCGAACTGCACGGTGTGCTCGACTCTAATCATGATATGTGTATCCGTGGGTAGCAAATCGGCCTCTGGATAATCCTCGGCCTCTGGCAAGATAGGCCCATCTTCACCATTTTCAAAATCGGAATCGGAGTCCACGTCGGGCGCATACTATTCTATGTTAAACATATCCGCTTCGCTTCTGACATTATCCCTCACTATATCATAAAGCATCCCCATATAAAGGCCATCTGGCAGCTCGGATTTGAATCTTTCCTTTCTTGTGCTCCCTCTCACTCGGTAGGCTATCGTCACGTATAGTCGGGAAACGGCGGCTGGCTAACTAGCATCCGTCGCCAGCTTGCTTCCGTCTCTTGTATACCTCTGCCTTTGATTCCTTCTGCCAGTCGAGATTCTGATAGACTTGGTTGCCTCTCAATTTATTCCATTTCCCTTGTGAAGAGGTGAATATTGGTGGGAAGGCAGCGCACAATAAGGGGTTCGCGTGCCATGTGCAGTGTTTATCGTCTCCGCCAGGGCCACGACTGAGTATCCGTTTGAAGAAAAGTTTCTGCTGCAGAGACGGAGATGAGGTGATTAAAGTGCGAAAAGAACGATTGACACGCTGTGCGTGGACGAGCAGATCCCTCTCGGGGAGAAACAGAAGGATCTGCTCGAATAGCTCCGTGGTGTTGAGCACTGACGTGATGATGGATATAACATGGACTGGCAATTCACCGGTAGCGGACGGGGAAGGAAGAAAGTAATAAAGGAAAAACAAAGGAAAAAGCAGAGACTACAATCTTGGCTGTATTTTGCATTAATGCACTTAACTTTTAGGCTGTTAGACTTCTCAAAAATGGATCATTGTAATTTGGCCCTAGCGCAGATAGAAGCGTGCTATACACTGAACCTCTGTCGATTTCCCCTTACTTTTTTGCCATGTATGGTACTTTAGATAGGACAGGGGGTGAGCAAGCAACTCGGATGATGTGTGCCGCGTATATGGGTCTCAGCAGTTAATAGAGGGTAAGATACATTCTAGCTAAAAGGCTTTATATATATGTGGTTTTATGGTTAAGCTTTATCTGCAGATCCTTTTAGCTGTGATAGGTCTACGGAGGCTTTTACTTATTTAGTGCACTGAGGGCCAATTATGCTCTATACTTGCATCTATTCTCACTATTCGACATAATTCTAGATACTTGCCGAGAGGATAGCAGAGATGCTAACTGGACGCTATGCACTGACCACGGGTTATTTCCAGATAGGTTGAAGGCTTTAACCTGCTAGATTTCACCTAGACATGATCATCAATAGCATGGTGGATGTGAATAGACTAAAGATTACAACGCTTCAAGTCAGCACCTAAATCTAGTATGGATTTTGCCACTTCCTCCTTGCCAAGGCACATGACTATCAGATGAGGCAGAGATTCACCCCTATATTTTCTTGTCCTCTTCCTGCCTGTTGTAGGATAAGAGGACGGAATTATCTTAGAAACTCTTGAGTGGCAGAGGCCAAGATCGTGATTCGGTAGAAGCGACATTCAGGGGAGACAGAAGACATGGTTGGAGAATTGATTTCGTGGTTACTGGATTGATTAGAGAACCATCAGTATTTTATTATTCTTGACCTAGGACTGTTGCAAAGGGTTGCGGATAAGGTGTGCAGTAATCAAGTGGCGTCTGTCGTCGAGCCGGTCCCTCATAACCCGATTAGGAAATGGATGAAGTCGGTGGGCAGGATGCGTCCCCTCCTGGGCCCAGAGTTGTGTCATACCCCCGCATCACGCTGGAGAAGCACCAGGACAACGAACACCGCTAGGCTGCAGCGGCTGTCGTGGCCCGACTGTGAGTAAGGCCAGGCGATTAGGATATCAGGCTCGAAGCGATTCCATACGCTTCTCCGGGCCCGGCGGACGGTGGCGGCAAAACCAGGGCTGAAGTGGCCTCTTGTCCTTTCTGGCGCCGCGGGCGGACAGCGCAGCGCTCCCGTCGCTTCTGGCCCGCCGGACCTGCTAAGTCATCAGGTCACCACCGCTCACTGGACATCGTCACCTCATAACTGGAGCTGCCTCTGCCAACCTCCAGACCTCTTCCAACTCTCACTCTTCTCCCCCATCTCCAACCCACCTCCCCTCCTCCAGACACCTCCTGTCTGCTGGATCCTGCTTCACTCCTTCTCTCAACTAGTCTCTTTACAGCAAGCTCTGCCCCTCGTGTTCTTCATCCTCTCCGGGTTTATTTGCGTCGCTTAGTGACGTGCCCGGTATCCCCATCTACCTTGCTATCACACAGCTTGTCATATCCCACTGCGAGTTCGCAACACCTTCGAGATGTCTTACGAGCCTGATCACGTCCACTCCAAGCAGAGGGTGAACCTCAAGTACGTCCCCTTTTCTACCCCGCCCTTGCTCTCTGTGCCATGCTAACAGCTGCGTAGTGACCCCTCGGGCGCTGAGAAGAAAGAGGTAGGCTTCTTTTCCACCTGACACGCCACCTGATCGCGCGATACTAAAAGTTTGCAGGAGCTCGACACCTCGACAGCCATCCTCAAGAAGAAGAAGAAGCCCAACTCGTTGATGTAAGTATTTACAACTTCTCCACTCGAGCTGCTGGGACGGGCGCTGACAGGAGCGCACACAGTGTGACTGATGCCGTCAACGATGACAACTCCATCATTGCCCTTTCGAACAACACCATGGAGACCCTCCAACTCTTCAGGGGTGATACAGTTTTGGTGAAGGGCAAGAAGCGGAGGGACACCGTCCTGATCGTGCTGGCGGATGATGATCTCGATGATGGAAGCGCTCGTATCAACCGTGTCGTGAGACATAACCTGCGTGTCAAGCACGGAGACATTATCACCGTCCACCCTTGCCCAGACATCAAATATGTAAGTTGACGAGTGCCCCTCCCCCGCATCTTGAGCTTGTTCTAACCATATCCGCGCTCAGGCCAAGCGCATTGCTGTTCTACCCATCGCAGACACCGTCGAGGGTCTCACCGGCTCTCTCTTCGATGTCTACCTTGCCCCATACTTCCGCGAGGCCTACCGACCAGTTAGGCAAGGTGATCTGTTCACTGTCCGTGGTGGTATGAGACAAGTAGAGTTCAAGGTGGTTGAGGTTGATCCTCCAGAGTACGGTATCGTTGCACAGGATACCATCATCCACTGCGAAGGAGAGCCCATCCAGCGCGAGGACGAGGAGGGTAACCTCAACGAGGTCGGCTACGACGACATTGGTGGCTGCCGGAAGCAGATGGCGCAGATTCGTGAGCTGGTCGAGCTGCCTCTTCGCCACCCGCAGCTGTTCAAGTCTATCGGTATCAAGCCTCCACGTGGTATTCTCATGTACGGCCCTCCAGGTACCGGTAAGACTTTGATGGCTCGTGCCGTCGCCAATGAGACCGGCGCTTTCTTCTTCCTGATCAACGGTCCTGAGATCATGTCGAAGATGGCCGGTGAGTCTGAGTCGAACCTCCGCAAGGCGTTCGAGGAGGCAGAGAAGAACTCCCCGGCCATCATCTTCATCGATGAGATCGACTCCATCGCTCCCAAGCGTGAGAAGACCAACGGAGAGGTCGAGCGCCGTGTCGTCTCCCAGCTTCTCACCCTGATGGACGGCATGAAGGCGCGCTCCAACGTCGTCGTTATGGCCGCCACCAACCGCCCCAACTCCATCGACCCTGCCCTGCGTCGTTTCGGACGTTTCGACCGTGAAGTCGACATTGGTATCCCAGACCCAACAGGTCGTCTGGAGATCCTGCAGATCCACACCAAGAACATGAAGCTCGCGGAGGATGTCGACCTGGAGGCTATCGCTTCGGAGACCCACGGTTATGTTGGTTCCGACATTGCCTCCCTCTGCTCTGAGGCTGCCATGCAGCAGATCCGTGAGAAGATGGATCTGATTGACCTTGACGAGGACACCATTGACGCTGAGGTTCTTGACTCTCTTGGAGTCACCATGGAGAACTTCCGCTTCGCCCTTGGTGTCTCCAACCCATCGGCTCTCCGCGAGGTTGCCGTTGTCGAGGTTCCCAACGTCCGTTGGGACGACATTGGTGGTTTGGAGGAAGTCAAGCGCGAGCTCATCGAGAGCGTGCAATATCCTGTCGACCACCCCGAGAAGTTCCTCAAGTTCGGTCTTTCGCCTTCTCGCGGTGTCTTGTTCTATGGTCCTCCGGGTACTGGTAAGACCATGCTTGCCAAGGCCGTGGCCAACGAGTGTGCCGCGAACTTCATTTCTGTCAAGGGCCCTGAGCTGCTGAGTATGTGGTTCGGTGAGTCCGAGAGCAACATCCGTGATATCTTCGACAAGGCTCGCGCTGCTGCTCCTTGCGTCGTCTTCCTGGACGAGCTGGACTCCATCGCGAAGTCCCGTGGAGGCTCTGTTGGAGACGCCGGTGGTGCCTCTGACCGTGTCGTCAACCAGCTTCTGACCGGTAAGAATACCTTCGTCCCTCTTTCCCAAGCTGACAAGACACTAACGAATTTTAGAAATGGACGGTATGACCTCGAAGAAGAACGTCTTCGTCATTGGCGCAACCAACCGCCCCGAACAGCTCGATGCTGCTCTGTGCCGGCCTGGTCGTCTCGACACCCTGGTCTATGTTCCTCTGCCAGACCAGGCCTCCCGTGAGAGCATTCTCAGGGCCCAGCTCCGCAAGACGCCAGTCGCACCCGACGTGGACCTTTCCTACATTGCCAGCAAGACTCACGGCTTCTCCGGTGCCGACCTTGGTTTCATTACCCAGCGCGCCGTCAAGCTCGCCATCAAGCAGTCCATTGCTGCTGATATTGAGCGCCAGAAGGAGCGCGAGGCTGCGGGCGAGGACGTCAAGATGGACGAGGAAGAAGGCGAAGACCCCGTCCCAGAGCTTACGCGTGCTCACTTCGAGGAGGCAATGCAGTCCGCGCGTCGGTCGGTCAGCGATGTCGAGATCCGACGCTATGAGGCTTTCGCTCAGAGCATGAAGAACTCTGGTGGCAGCAGCTTCTTCCGCTTTCCTACTGCTGAGGAGGCTGCTGGCACCCAGAACGGTTTCGGTGAAGCCGGCAATGACGACAGCCTCTACGACTAAACGGTTAGTTACGTTTAGGACTTAATCAGACCTTAGGGTATGGATTGGTGGAACGCGTGATTCTGAATCTTGCTTCTGCAATTGGTTCTTTATGTGTCTTGTTTCCCCGAAATCTCCCTCTTGTTTTTTCTTTTTCTTCACGCATATCATGGCATAATTGTTGACGAGTAAGTGGAGTCTGTCTGCGTTGGATCTTGGGCCCACGCAATGGTAGATATCCACGAAGGAGAAGATCGGATCTGGCAGGTGGAACTGAGGATCGCGTAGATCTAGCTCTTGAGTGTATTCTACATTTCTCCAGAATAGACGTCCATCTCACGCTACACTTTTTGCCTCTTCTGAAGGCTTCTCTAGATGGTATCTATCGAAACATGTGCAGTAGACAAGCGAAATATCCAACCTCCCCAACGCCATCCTCCTGACCCAAATCCGTAGCGTCTCTACCAGGAGATCACCCTGGATCTATCACCACCATTATCGAAATTATAGACAGTCCGAAAAGCGGACTCCGCCGGATCGAAAGCGGTCCAAGGATCAGTGATCAAGAAGACATCCTGTCGTTATTGACTTGACTTCACATCCTTCCCGGCCTTGGGCTTGTGCTTAGATGCCTTCTTCCCGGCAGCCGTATTGTGACCATTCTTCAACGCCGCTGTCGCCGACTCGTCCGCTGCCTCTGTCTTCACCGCGCCTTTCCCTTCCTCCTGCACATCGCCACCGCCCTCCCCATCCGAATCGTCGTCGATAACAACGACCTCCCTCAGCGCCTCCTTGATGGCCTTGACCCCCTCGTCCACCACCGCGCGGGGGATCCGCACGTCTACGTTCTCGAAGAACGCGTCCGCATCCCGATCCCGATCCGAGTCTCCTCCACCATTCATGCTACTCCCATCCCCATCCCCATTATTATTATTATTATTAGACATCACGGCCGGATGCGTCCTCCCCTCCGCCAGCGCGACCACCGTGTCGACGACGTCGTCGAACCGCTCACACCGCCCCGCGCGGAGCAGCTCGAGAGAGAGGGTCCGGATGCGCTCCGTCCACCCGGCGCGCTGGAGAGAGGCGAGGAGCGTCGCATGCAGGTCTTCGAGGGCAGAGGTCGACGCGAGGTGCGTGATCAGGGACGATTCGAGGGTTTCGGGGGATGTTTCCATCTCGGAGAGGGAGGGGGCGGAGGTGGGCGCGGGTTCTGCTGTTGTTGGCATGGTTGGTCGGTCTGTAGCTGTAGGTAGGTAGGTAGGTATGGAGAGAGGGGCGTGGGTTATAAGGTAAGGGGGGCGGTTTCGTGTCGCGTCGTGTCGTATTCGTAGGGAATTAAATTAGGATAGGGTAAAAGGTGGAGGAGGTCGATGGTTCATGTAGTGTACAGAAAAGAGGGTTCCGGCGCGTCAGGGAGGGAGGTAGGTTTGTAGGATTATCTCGAAGGAAACAGATCTATTTCATCGATTCAGTCGGTCAGTCTGTCAACATCTCAACTTGTTGTGCCGCATTCAGGAGCCAAAAGGAACCAAAACAAAGTAGAGCGCCACCAACTCACATTGATCTCTCTTCGAAACTGTAAAATAAAATATTAACCACCTGAAAAGGGTTCCAAAATCTCTTCCCTCTCCGTTTGTCCGTCTATAACTCCGGCGGCGAACGAATATATCCGTCCGAATCGCGACGCGGTATATAAAAAAAAGTACAGTACTTCAATTAACTCAAAGGACTCAACTCAGCGGCGACAATTGATTAATTAATTAGCGATATCGGCGGCGCAAAAGGACATCATTGTATAAGTACTGTAACTGCACCGCAGCAATCGTGGATGTTAGGAATGAATGAGCGTCGAGTTTTTGCAAATCTGCTTTTAATGAATGAATGGCGAACTTTTTTAAGATAACTCTGGTCTGGTCTGGCTCTGATTCCGTACTATCTTTCTGCCCGTACTAACTTTTTTCCCGGGCTGCACGTCATACGTTCTCCGCCCTCCGACGCCCGTTCCGTTCCTGGACCGAAACCTTGAGCCAACCGCATCGATCCCAGGGGACGCTGTGATATCCAGTTAAACTATGGTGCTTTTTACTTGAAGGATGGGTTATGTTAGTGACCAGGCCATTGCGATCCCCTTCGATAGCGTATACTCTGTACCACCTCGCCCCCATCCTCATCGGGAATGAATTGTTCCCCGGCCTTCGGGAGCGGGAGTAGGCATTTTGACTGACATTACTTGAATAAAACAATGCCCTCTACAAAATATAATAGGTGATGAGAAATGAAAGGGGGGAATTGTAGAAATCAGCATCAAGTACTACAGCACTGTACTGGGTATCCTGTGCATTTAGCCCTCCACAGCGTATGGATCCGAACAGAAACTGCCGCAGCACCGTGATATGTACCTAAAGAAATCACATCTGCAATAATTTGTCCTGATTGATTAATTGCGACTTCATCATGGAAGGCTATCTAATAAATGGTCCTATTGAAGACTCCTAAACCGTTAAAGTTCATACACTAGGTTGCCATATCTTTCGGTACCCCCTCCGTCCCTTTTCAAGCCACTTAATTTGCTGCTTTTGCTATATTGCAATCCAGGCTGGTTTTGTCTAGGGTCTGTGACCTATCATAGTGTCCAGGTACCCTTCAGTGGCTTCAAAGTCATGTTGGTTATAGAATAGCAACCCGCCAAGACAGCAGGTAGCAGGGGAGGGGGTGACGAAAGATATGGCACAGTACTGTACTAGCAAAACCATATCATGAGCGCAAAGAGTCATGGTCGAGAATCAAGATGCAGGGACGAGCATGGGATCACCGAATCTGATTATGCAAAACCACATCTCCAAATCACGGGCTTATGGAGTTATTAGAACGATGACGAGACGCATTTTCCAGGTCTGTCCGTCTGTTTGTCCAGTTAGGTAGGTGAGTCTCGCCGCCCGTCTGCCACGAGCTCGAGTGCAAGCGGCGTGAGCTGTGTCCAGTAGTTTTGAATAACAGGGGATTTATCATCCCCTCATAGAAATAGTCTCTATATAAATTCAGCAGTAGGATCATCGCCATTACAAACTAATACAAAGATGGAGAAGAGTCAGTCAAAACGAAGAATAGCGGATGATACTCCGGACCACCAAGTCGGAGACAAGCCTGGGGGCCGACCACGTGACCCAAACCACCCTTGTCCGGCAGCCGGCAGCAAACCTTCCACCAACCCTACTAAACCAGATCAGGACTAGCGCTCGCTAAACAGCCGCGGGTGCACTAGCGCCGGGGATCCGACAAGCACACAGATGAGAATTAGGGTAGAGAAGAGAAGAGAGCCTGTATTTCCCCTTCGTTCCAACACCCTCGTCGACTCGTCAAGCTCGTCAGATACAGCAACACCGTTTGCTTCCCATTTACACCTCGACAAAATCAAGATGACGCACGAGTCTGTTTGGTACAGCCGCCCCCGCAACTTCGGAAAGGGCAGCCGTCAGTGGTACGTTCACACAAATTCAAACTGGTGGTGATTTTGGCAAGTGAGAATGAGAAGGGAAGGCTGACGGAGAGTGTTCGTCAAATCTAGCCGTGTCTGCGCGCACAAGGCCGGTCTGATCCGCAAGTACGGTCTGATGGTCTGCCGTCAGGTTCGTATATTCCGAGTCACAAATACCAAAGGAAGTCTGTGGAACGGTGATATTAATGGATAATGTTTTATTACAGTGCTTCCGTGAGAAGGCTACAGACATCGGCTTCATCAAGGTACATACATTCCACGCCTCTTTCTTTACCCACGGGCACAATCTGGCTTTGTTCGATCGATGAGCAAGTAGACTAACAGGTCTACAGTACCGATGAATGAGTTAAACCCAAACCATCCATCCACCGACAATTGAGAAAAAAAAAGCCGTCACGATCAACCGAACCGGAACAATGGACTCTCCGTTCGCAATTTCAAGAAATGGAGAAAATGAAATGGGCAAAGTGGGACAATTTCTAGAGAAATCGGTGAAGGATGATGAACAACATTGGTTTTTAACTCCGGGGTTGATTGATTGAAATTGAAATGGGTGTAAACGAAAAATTTCGAGATCAATAATGAGATCTTTTTCTTTTTCCCTTTTTCACATCTGGGTTCGAAAGAGAGAGAAACACATCCTATGATTCTTACTTGACTTGACAATTGGACCGGTTGGGAGCAAGGCGTCTGGTCCATCGCTTTGCTCCTGTATACCTGCATTAAGTTCAAGTAGCAATTGAAAAATCGACGCCCTGGGGTTTTACCTACTTCCACACTGTGCATCTCACAAGCTCAACGAGTCGACAAGCGCAAACTGCACTGCGTCGCTAGGCTGCAGTGATAAAACCTAGGAACGGCGTATTCATCAAGCTAATCTACTGACACGATACAGATATGATGACCAATTTCAACCAAATGTGACTAAATCGACAACGTACAGACCAATAAGCAAGCATATACACAGACATTTTCTCATACCATTTTGTCTTCCTTTCTAGGCGTACCATCGTTTTGTTGATTGTTAAAAGAAGAATTGAAATACTCGATACCTAGATAGACAAGAAACATCACCCTCATCCCTATTGCTCCATTCAAATGCTCACAAGAAAACCAAAGGGGGAATAGACAACATGAAAACGTAAAAGGGAATACGGTAACCAGGAATCAGAAAGTAAAGGAAGAAAACTGAGAGAAGAATATATTTAAATCCCATCTTTCACTTCATCGCTTGCTTTCCCGTACCGGTACATATAAAAGAAAACCCCAATCTCCAGAACCCAGACGCTCAACCGATAAACACACCCATCCAAACCGTGCGGTTCCATCCCATAAAGAAGGGATGTAGAAAGAGGATGCGATGTTGTATTTCAAAAATGAATTGAAGAAAACAGAAGAGGGAGAAAGCTCGCGCAACGGCCTTCGGGGGCCTTCGGGGTATCTTAAGCAGGAGCGTCGTCCAAGATCTTCCCAATCTATACATGACGTTACAAAACTCCACCCGGTAGTTGTATCTGACCCGAATTTAACCCTGAATTGAAGCCTGCACTGTTGGGTGCAGAGCCGGTACCACCCGTGTATGCCGGGTCTGTAGGTGGCGCTTGTTTTCGGAGCATAAACATGGGTTTTCGTCCCTCTCTTTCCAGTTGTTTGAACAGTATCAGAGGCCGCTCGTCCAAACCCAGACACCGTTCCTGGTCGCCGTATACGATAAATAGTGCATATTGCCGCCAGTCTGCCTGAATGTTATATTTCTTCAACGCAGCGGGAAGGACCTTGTGACATGGATCGTCCATGGAGACACGGAATGATTTGAAAATCTCGACACTCGGTGCTCCGGACTCGCCTCCCCGACTCGACTCTGTCCGGGAAGCGGAGTTCGGAGGGTCTGGGCGAGAGCTTGAGGCGTGATTTGACCGTTCTTGTCGGGATTGAGGGGTTATTGCGTCTTCGGAGTGATCTCGGTTGTATGAGCGCGACGCCAGGGTTTGGGGGAAGTGACTAGGAGACGTGGGAGACGGTAAATTCGCGGTGTTCGGTGAAGATTGACCATTCATGGACGCGGATAGGTGAGAAGAAGCAGCTGTTGCTGCTGCGGAAGGATCCAGGTTCGAATCGTATGCCTTCCCCTCTTGGATGGACGGCGGGATATGTGTAGGAGAATGGTTCTTGGGTGTCGTACCTCCACTAAAGAGTTTCTTTGACAAGGTTCGCGACAGACCGGAGGTAAGCTTCTCTGGTTTAGACTCTGCTTGCGTCGTTGCAGGAGGCGATGTGAGGGGCTGATTTTCGTGGTTATACAATTCAGGGCTGAGCGTCTGGCCGTACGAGGGGGGTTGATATGGGAGAGGTTGTGATCGGTCTTTAGCCATCTTAAACACAGGAAGAAGCTCTTCTCGTAGTCGACGATAATCCTCCGTAAGCCTCTTCAGCTCAGCCTCAGCAGCAACAATCCTTTCATCCCGTATTCTTATCGATTGTATGATTCGAGCGAGGTCTTCCTGAGTGGCATTCTCGTTCAAGCTCTGATCCGCCGCTGCACATAATCCAATCAGCAACATTTCCAAACACAAGTGAAGAGGAGGCGATACGCACATAGGGGAATATAGTGATCCGAATCCAACGGGATATCCTGCTTCACTTTCGTCTCGTAGACGCTCTTCAGGATCGTTAATCGATGCCCGACACTATTAATACCCATCTCCTTCAATTCGTCATGTTTCAACGCGATAAGAGCTTCCCCGACAATCTCGTTTTCTGCAGAATTGCAAACCAGCAGTCAGATCAGCAGGCACCTTAAATCCCAAATGTACTCGACCACTAACCTATGAATGTCTCACAGTATTGATGGAGGCCCAGGCTGGCAACAAAATCCGCACATTCTTCCGCTGTCCACTCTGTGATAATAGTCTTGGGTAAGCCGCGCTCCTCCCCCGAGTTGCCATATGTTGTCGGAGTGTTCTCTGTTGAAGGCGCTTCCGAATCGCTATGAGAGGCCTCTGAATCGCTTGGCAGACGAGGGGAGGGCACAACACTGCGCTCATACTCGTCATCCGCATCTGAATCCGCGTGGTAGGCCATTTTTAATTGTAGATCAAGAAGCTCACACCTATGCCCGCAATATGCAGTAGCTTAGGCAAAGGGCAGTCCGGATGAACTGTTGGTGCCCCGCAGATCCTCAAATTATCACCTCAAAGGGGATAGAAGGAGGATGTGTGGTCAAGACACCAACAGAGAACGAGTCGGAGAACAGGTTGACAAAGGCAGACAGCCGCTGTCGGTCAGGAACAGCAGGGCGGGCGCCTAGACGGGACCGAACATGGACTGGTGCGGTGCGCTCCCAGAAGAACCGGGGGGATGTCGAAACCGGGGTTGAGCGTTTGGGACAGATTTAAGGCGTGTCGAACTAGATCATAAACGTGCGAGGAGCAGGGTGTTGGCGTCGTAGCGGGGAGGCAGCGCGGAGGAACCTTGGGTGGGCAGAGTGCCTAGGCTGGACGAGTGAGGGGGAGACCGGGGCGGATGTGTCCCAACAGCATAAACGTCGGGGCGTGGCAGCACGGGGGGGGGAGGAGAAGGAAGAAGAAGAAGAAGAAAAGAATGACTGAGAGGGAGTATATAGATATGAGAATAACGGGGAGACTGAGGCGAAGAGGAAGAGGGTCGAACGGGGAGGAGAGTCGGCGCTGTCTCGATGTCTGGTCTGGCTCGCAGCGCCTGTCGCACGCCTGGACTTGGAGGCTGGAGCGGGCGCTGCACGTGACCCAAGGTTTAACTCAGCGCTAGACTGCTTGCGGAGCGATGCCCGCCTTTCCTCTCCGGGGTTGGCCGCGGTCTGGACTCGCCGTGAAAACAGTCTCTTTTCTGTTCTCCGTGATGGTCCAGGCAATTCTGAACAGCCTGTCCCTACCAACAGACGCTGGATCCCAGAATCACAGACTACGACCCGAAAGCATAAACGAAAAACTTTTTTTCGCGCCGCTGATGGCCAAGACCTTGTCGACCTATTGATCCTCGGATCCACCCCATAGTCGTGACCCCTTATCGTCATCGTCAGCTTGCAACGTTGCCTCTTCCCATCCGAGTTAAGCGATGTCTCCCTTCCCCGCGTTTGCCTCGAGTGTCCTTTGCCTCTTGTGGGATTCACCAGCTTGGTCTGTTTGATAGGCGTTGGATCGGTCCACCACTACAGCATGCATATAAGCAGTACATTGCATATTACATACAGGTCAACTTGCTGCATGATGTAGCCACAACTCCAAAACCCTCGACGAGAAGGAGCAGACGGTAGACCCCTGACTCTGACATTCTGCATTCGATCTAGTAGATGACTCAGATTTCTCTTTTGAGGGTGTTAAAGCCGGAACCTTGGACAGAATGGGAACCATCATCCATCCCATCGGTATGTTCTGAGCTAGATAAATTTAACGGCTTCGGTTCGATATTTTAATATGCGTATTATTGCTAAAGCTATATGCAAAGTGCTTAAAAAAGAAATATGCAATAATACATTATATTATTGTTGTGTGCGTCATTAAGAGTCCAAGAGGGAAAGCGAAAAAAGCTTCAATAAAGTGCCGCATTGTGCCAGGGTCTAGGAGAAATCAAATCAGGCTGCCCTAAAGCACCGCCACCCGCACCGGACACCGGTAGTTGAGTGATTGGCGGCGCGCCTGTCATATTCCAATAGTGCCTGAGATTGCTTTCTAGTTTTTTTAGTATTTTTACCCACAGGGCCCAGTGGACCGAACGTCTGCCTTGTCTATCTTGGGCTACCTTAGCCGACTCTCATCATGATCGGCTCAGGGAGTTGGAACTAATAATAATAACTACGGAGTTAAAAAAGGACACGGCACGATCGGAGTCGATCCTAACTGTGCGATCATCGATCCGTTTGATCCATTCCCCTGCCGCTGTCTTTGCCAATGCCAAGTCGCCGAGCCCGTCGACATCCAATTATTGATTTATTGATTGATTGCTTGAGCACTTGAAGTTTCCGTGTGTGGGACGGCCACGAAGCTGTTCAATGTGCAGATTGCATTGAGTGGCCTTTTCTTCCTACAGAGTGCGCAGTTCAGTAGACCTGGGAGCGCCCGGAAGAGTCACAACAATATCACATTTTCCTGCCGTAGTCCTAAGCTTAATAATCAATGCAAGTGGCACAAACTACTCCGTACCAGCAGGTACCTAGTTCTTTTACCCCTGCAGTAGCGATCCAAATCAGTGGAGGGAGCGTCGTCATCTTCAGCAGCACTAATATGCCTGCTGCAGGATAAGAGTTATTCCAGATCTCGACCGGACAAGAAAGTTGGTGGAGTCTGCAATGACGTTGGGAAGAGAGAAAGAGAGTTGCAGCTGAGACATCTCTCTATCTGCTCATTGCCTGGGCCGGCTCATCCACATCCCAATATCACTGTATACTACACAATAGGCACTATGCGTCAGATCGATCGGGCGATTAGCGAAAGGAATCAGAAGTCGGCTGGCGGAGCGTGGTGAAGATGAATCTGGGTAAGTGGTAAATAGTGACATAATGTCCGTCCGAAATTTTTTCAGTCCAGCTTATGGGGAGCTTATCAATGTGAATCCCATATGGTGTAGTGGCTAACATCGTCGTCTTTCACACGACAGCCCCGGGTTCGATTCCCGGTGTGGGAAATTAAATTATTCTCTTTTTACTGTCTTAACTTTCTTTAGCTCGTGGAACGATCCCACTTCCCTCCTCCATGCATGGATGAAGATAAGAACCCGCACTGGTCCCTGTCAAGTCCCTAGTCAAACCGGGATATGTCGTGGCATTCGTGCTAGGATCTTGAATGCGCGACTTTGGCTGTGCAGTATGAGTAAGCCCTCTCCACAGAGCTGCAGGAACGGATCAGGATAGAAGCTCCAACATTCCAAGTACCTAGATACTACCTACCTAGGCACAGTACATGATTCTGCCTCTGGTCATTAGTACTACGTACTTGGTGCTGCCACCCTACCTACATTTTTTTTTTTCGTGAAGGTTGAGAACGAGAAACATGCATGCGGGAGAGACAGAGAGAAAGCCCTGGCGGTTGGAACCGCCCTTTGATCCAGTTCGATACGATACCATGGACTCCTCCAAACTCTATGCTGTGGCTGTTTCAGTCGGGCACCTTCCGTGTGAGCTCTTTTTAATATTTATCAGATCAGGCTTGATTATGTACTCTCCAGTTTCAGCTAAGTCTCCAGTCGCCGCTTGGCTGGCGGATATGGAAGGCCCAAGTTCAAATTTTCTGTCCCTCGACACAATGATCTGAAACATTTAGCGTCCCTTTTTTTCAGCCTAAATATACAGTAAAGGAATGAATGATTTTGACAGAGATTATCTGCGCCTATTATAAGTCAGTACATGCCATTTTGGGGACCCGATCTCCCCTCCCGACATCCCCGATAGCAACCTACATACGTCCATGTTCTATGTATTTTACTCCGTACTTAAAAGCCACAATGCCAGACGCAGGCGGTTATAAGTCCCATTTGCTGGCTAGTACAGTACCTACCAAGGTAGACCTACATTATCAGGCCGGTACAGCTATTGCAGTACACCCATTCAAATACAGAAGAGTGTGTGCCTCTTCACTAGGTACTGTACCTAAGTAGACTTATCGACTTCAACATTTCCTCCAATTGACCAAGACTGCAATAGTACATTCCTGGAGATAGGAGATATCAATAAACTAAGGTGCTCATAACGATTTCTTTTTAAGTTACCTTCATACTGTACGGTGAAGAGTCATGTCCAGTAGATTCATTCATGCATTTCTATTCTCGTCCATCGTCACAGGGGCTAGCTTGAGTGGGTGTAATGTACCACTGCTGTTTATGAACGCCCAGACTTTGCATCTTGTAAACCATATGCCACTGCCACATAGAGAGAAGTGAAGCAAGGCGTGAATGGTCTATCGTCAGATCTATTCAACTTCCATAGCTTCCCCGCGGTGGCCCCTCTTGGTCTGCACATACCCAACGAAGTCATCAAGAGCACCGGGCCACGCGCCATCAGGGCTCCACCAGCTAAAGTTCTCGTCCTCGAGCGTCTTGCGCATGAAGACCTCCACCTGCTCCCAGAGATCCTTGTTAACCGGTCTCTTGACCTTCTCTTCGAGGAACTCAATCCACCAGTCTAGCCACGGAGTTGTTTGGGTGTTCCATTGAATCCCTCCGTGTCCAGTGGTGAAGAAGAGACGCCACTGCTCCGTGGCGATGTCAAGCTGCAGATTGCGCTGACCCTGGAGACGGCAGAGCGGGAATGCATAGCGGTAGACGCGGCGGAAGACATCAGGTTGGGCGGTGATGCGAGTACGGAGCGCGGTCACGTAGTTTATCATCTTGGGAATCGAATCGCATCTTTTTCGATAGAGATTTGTCAGAGATGATCCTTGACCCAAGATAACGTAAAGGAGAGAGGTAGCATTCTCACCCGGCATTCCTCCAGCCCTCAACGAAACCTTCTCGGGTAAATTCACCCATAGCAGGCCACTTGAGCAGCTCAGCGACGCCGAAACAAGCCACTTCGTCCAACTGGACCCGGATATCTGCAAGGTATTTCATGGCACCCTCGATACCGACGCCGTCGGGGTTCTCCTCAGGGTCATCTAAGCATCAGTTAGCAATGCTATCTGAGCAAGGTCTTCCACAGTTGAGAAATACGAACCTCGATAGCTGTCGAATATCTTGTTGAGGGCCTGAGTGGTACCAGAAGAGGCTGCGCCTTGAGGGCTCTGGAAGTAACTGCGACGGCGAGAATAGTTAGCATTCACTGACACTGCGAATCTTTTAATGCTGTGAAACAGTCGCAAAGAACAAAAAGACAAATGGATTGGCCCAAAAAAAAGAATATTGTAGGTTATGTTGAAACTAGGACCGATCCTCCAAATCTAAACTGGACATCGAATTCATTTTCGTTGCTATGCCACCGCTTATTTGCTTCCTAGAATAAAAGCCAAGTACGGTGGAAATACGCCTCTAGACAGCCCACGCATGTTTATGGACTAAAGTCTGCCTTCCTAGGACATGAAGCACATCATAGTTTCCTCATCTGTCCTATAGTTGGAGCGGCAGATACATCGCAACATAATCGAACAAAGACTTTCTTGCTGCAACCGTAAAGTTATCCACAGGCCCATTCAATTTCTCATCTGTGACGAATCCGACCGGTCTCGAGAGAAGGGGCGGTGTAGGGTGCCTGGACTTTCTCAAAGATTGTTTGGGACGCGAGGCTGCAGTAAATCAAAGCTTTATTCATGGTATACATTGTTTCCATGATAGCTTGTGAATATCTGGCCTCTAGAGCTCCCAAAGAATGGTTCCAAATGAAAATATGCAAACTGCAAGCGTAAAGATGCCGACCACTGATAAAAGTGCGAAGGTATCAGACACATACTAGACAAACGTGTCTTCCTCTTCTAGATTTAGGAAACTGTTTGGTGGTCGACCCAGCAAAAAAAGGAGAGCTTTCTTATGGCTTGTCAAGGAATCCCGGTTTCCGTCCAATGGTTTGAAGGACCAGTCCTCACGTGCATTGCCCCCAGCATGGCTTCACTAGCTGCCTCTGAAAGTGAAGCGATCTCTCATGACGGTAACTTGAAAAGTTTCAAATAACAAGAGGGCAGAAAGCAGAAGAATAGAGATGAACCAAGACTAGACGCTGGATGGGAAAAAACAGAGAAAGGGAACACGAAGACAGAAATGAAAAGATCACACGTACGCATCAACTGCTTCTTCAACATTCCATCCGTGGCTTCTGAGATACTAGGTCAGATAGACAAACGTCAGTCCTCTTTTCTCGATATCGAGACTCTGTCTCCATGAATGCAGATTTCAACAAGATAAACAGTGAGAATCATGATGAAAAATGGTAATAGTACCTTGGCAGCCACAGACTCCTTTGCCTGTGTAAAGCTCACAAACTGTGAAATGCACTGCTTCTGAGAGCTGGTATAAGCGGGCGGCATGGTGAAGTGGGTGACGAGTGACCCGCGCAGGCAGATCTCGGCGCTAAAGTAACTTAGATCTAGATGGATGCAAGTAGGAAAGGTGCAAATAAGGAGAAGGTAAGGAAGGGAGCTATGATCTTTAAAGTAATGACTGCTGCTGAGAACCTGAAAGGGCCCAGTTTGTCTTGATTCACTGAAGTACTTGTTTGTGTTCTGTATGACAGAGTCGCCGGGTTCCCATGATGGCGGTCCGACGCTGACAGCGAAGCTTGGCCCATCGTGCTCACGTGCAGTCACGCGACGCGGCGGAACATTGCAGGTGTATGGGATACCGGCAGTGTAGATTGTGATGATAAAACAACTAAGTTTGCCTTGCCAGGATAATTTAGAAATACAAGCTAGTAGATATATTTTATTCAAATTTAACAGTATTAGTGACGCTACAGTGTATACATTCCCTGGTCCCAACTGCGTTGGAAGGTACCTTCGTCTCCAGCGCTCCTACGGCAGAAGTCTTGTAGTTCATCCCAATATAGGCTATATTAGGTAAGTGGGCCAATGTCCCATTTGAAAATAGCCTAATGTTTGCCAGCATAGATCAGCTCGTAAGCTTGCAAAAATAGAACTCTCAAGGAAAGAGATTCGATTCATGTAATGGTATGTTGACAATTTAATTTCCCAGCATGAACTTTTAGGCCCTGGTCTAGAAAATACAAAACAAAATTCACTCCCAAACACCTGTAGCCGCCAGAAAAGTAAACGCCACCGCTCATTGCAGTCGACAGAAGCTATGCGCAAACTTTTAGGTCGTAAAGAGCGTATCCTCCTGCAAGTTGTTAGAAACAAGCTCAGTGACACCGATCGAGGAGCACCTACCTCTCTCAGGTATTCTCCTATATCACCCTGTCTGAACACACAGATACCGGTAGGATCGAGTCGTCGTGCTTCAGCAGTGGACCGAGCTGTAATGCCAAAGCCCTAAAAACACGTCAATAAGGTCCATAGGCTACATGTAATTACCCAGAATGTCTTACCAGAGGGGTATCATCCATTCCAAGCACAACCACTCCCTGGTGCTCAGGGATATCCTCACTCCACCTTCCGACGTGGGCCTTGACAACGTTGCCTCCATACAGATACGGCATTTCACCATTCTGCTTGATCCAGACCTTGTATCTCGCGTGCGGTGCGATCACATCCAGCGCCGTGATGTCTAGATACTCAGCACTTGCATCTGATTCCGGGGACAGGGAACCTACGCAGGCGGAATTTTCCAGTCTTAGTGAACTTTCCAATGCAGGTGCCCAGAGAGAGGAGATTCGGGCGTGCGATAGAAGTTGCAAGGTTTGCGATCGAGAGGCGCAAATCTGGCTTGAATTAGCAATTGCCTTTATTTCCAAGTATTCGTAGTTTTATCATGTTCTTACAGTAGACTCGAGAGCCATGCAAACGAAAAACATGGCGGTCATTGGGGTTCTCGCTGTCTGATGATGGAGGGGCGATAAGATGGTTGAGCGAGCGGCCAGTGTAGTTGGCGAGCTTCGAAAAGAGCGTCTTTGTCTCCTCTTCAGTAAGGGCGCGCATCTTGTATAAGACTCCAGGAGCAGAAAAAGGTGTACGGTCGTCAAGGTGATACTCTGCGGACAAAATTCTAGACTGGGGCGGGATAGCTCCGCTTAGCGTGAAATCTTGGCACTCAGCACCGCAAAACCTCCGAAAAAGTGTGAGCGACGGAGGAATTACCTCAACATCGTTAACATCTGCATTGCAGCAAAAATGGCGCCCGGACGAGCTATTAAAAGAAGGCGTCTGAGTCCTTCGGACGACGAAGCGTCCCCAATTTCGAACTCCAATGGAGCCTCATTAAACAACTTTTACAGTCGCGCCGCCGAGTGGGATCTCGAGCAGGAATACGAACGTCGACCGCGCAAAGCGAACAAGAAAGACAAAGAAAAGACTCGGTTACCGATTAAAACTGCGGAGGGAACTATTGAACATGTCGAAGAGCCTGAAGTCCCCAACGAGGAATTGGACAGCTTCCTTGACACCGACACCGACGATGATGAGGCCGAAGCTCCAGTTCCAAAAGAGGAAGAAGTCAAGGAGGAAGCGCCAAAAGTCCCGCTGAAGCTCCAAATAATACAAGCGAAAGAGGATATTGCAAGGATTGCAGAATTGATCAATGAGGATCCTGAGGAGCATATCTCATCGTTCAAGAAGCTGGCTGAGATGGTGGAGAAGGGACCGCATCCTACCATCAAGAAATTGGCGCTCGCTGCGCAGGCTGCAATCTACAGAGATGTTATTCCTGGTTATCGGATCCGTCAGCTGAGTGACGCAGACAAAGCGGAAAAGGTTTCAAAGGAAGTTAGGAAGCTTCGTAACTACGAGCAAGCGCTGCTCTCAGGTTACCGAAACTACGTTGATACTCTGTCTACTTTCGCGAAGCTAGGCAAAGGAGAAGGAGACGATGATGGAAGCATGAGGACAGCAGCAATAAATTGTGCCTGCAGCCTCCTGCTTGCAGTGCCCCATTTTAACTTCCGTGGTGATCTGTTGAAGATCCTGGTCAACCGGCTGTCGAAGAGACAGATCGATGCAGATTTCGTGAAGTGTCGAGAGACCCTGGAGGAAATTTTTTCTAAGGATGATGATGGTATTGTTTCTCTCGAGGCTGTCAGTCTCCTTTCCAAAATGATGAGAGCGAAGGAATACAGAGTCCACGAGAGTGTCTTGGACACCTTCCTCCACTTGCGATTACTTTCCGAATTCTCATCCAAGGGTTCAAGAGATAAGGTCGATAAACCCGACGAAGAGAACACTGTTCGCGGGAAGAAGCCGAAGGAGAAAAAGGAGTTCCGAACTAAGAAACAGAGGAAACTGGAGAAGGAGCGTAAAGCTGTGGAGAAAGACATGAAGGAAGCGGATGCTCTCGTTAGCCACGAAGCGAGAGACAAGAACCAAGCAGAGACTCTGAAACTTGTCTTTGCTACATACTTTCGCATTCTGAAACTCCGCAGTCCGACTCTTATGGGGGCGGTGCTTGAGGGCCTTGCCAAATATGCCCACCTGATTAACCAGGACTTCTTTGGTGACCTTCTTGAAGCCCTTAAGGACTTGATATCACATGCAGAAGAAGCCGAGCAGCCTGATGAGGAGGACTCCGACAAGACGGAGCCTATGCCAGTCCGGAACTCTCTTCGAGAGACCCTTCTGTGCACAATTACAGCCTTCGCACTCCTGGAGGGTCAGGATGCCAGTAAAGCAGCGGCATCACTTCATCTGGACCTTAGCTTCTTCATCCGACACCTGTATCGCGCTTTATACCCTCTTTCCGTCAACCCCGACATCGAGTTCAACCCCAACAAGTCTCTCCGCCTTCCCGATCCAAACTCGAATGAGTCCAAGGATGACGGCAATTGCGCCGAATTACAGAAGAAGAAGAACAAGGTCAACTTCCAGACCCCCACCGTTCTTCTCTTACGTTGTCTGCAGTCTACCCTCTTGGCCCGTAGTCACGCCTCTCCGTCTCCAATTCGCCTTGCCGGATTCACGAAGCGTCTCATGACAACGGCACTCCAGCTCCCGGAGAAGTCGTCACTTGCGATTTTATCTCTTTTGACCAGGGTTACGAAGCAGCATGGACGGAAGATAGCTCCGTTGTGGAATACCGAGGAGCGGAAGGGCGACGGTGTCTTCAACCCCCATGCCATGGATGTGGAGGAAAGCAATGTCTTTGCTGGAACGGTCTGGGAGGGTGAACTACTGAGGCTTCACTACTGCCCGCAGGTCAGAGATGCTGCGGCAGACGTTGAGAAGATGATTGCAGCTGTGAAATAGATTTTAACGTGAGGATGATGCTCGAGTCACATAAAAATATTTCGGTGTTGAATTTGACGATGAATTGAAGTATATACTATAGTGGAAGAATATGGGCTTTTTGAACTGTTGTCAAACTATTACTAGTTTTGCCATGACTCTATTACAGTCACAATTGGGAAGTTATATTCAGATAGCCTTCTATTATAAAGGTCTAGTAATTTTTATCTTTGAACCCTGAGATTATTAGTGATGTGGTGTAATGGCAGTAGCGGCGATAAACAAGTGATATAGCAAAAGTATCAAGTAGGCTGATATTGAATACTTTCCCGAAAATCAGCCCTACTTATACAGATCTATTTACCTGGCTGGTTGAGAGACTAGTTTTATAGGATCGGGAGATTTCGCTTCCACAGTTTATATCGAAGGAATATAAGTCCTCTCCACTAGAGTACCAGTCATTAGCCATCGCTCGAGAAGAATACATTCTGCAATTTCATCATGGAGGTCTTTCGACGTCGTCATCGTTTGTATGGGCCATGCTGGCATTGCTGCTGCCGCTACTGCAAGACTCGAGGATGCTGGCCTTCGATTTGCAATAGTCGATTCAGGAGAGCCTGCACATCGACGTGATCGATATAACGCCTCAGATGTCACCAGCGGCCATGGCGGGCTGGTCTTTTCTCGGGCGGAAAATTCTCCTTTTTTTTTATGACCCTCACGTCACACCTGCCGCCGATTGGAGATGGGATTCCGAATCCAGCGGTCGAGTGACCGCGCCTTTTTCCGGAACATGAAACAGTTCGATCCTAAGCTGCGCTTTAGGGAGACTGATAGTAGCTGTTGAATAGTGCACTTTTTGCGTCTGTCGCCGAGGTGAAACGATCCTAAAAGGGACGAAGGGCTTGTGGACGGGTACAGGACGGTCAGACTGTTGCACCAACGGTCCGTTCAATTTTGGATTTAACACACTGATACTTGATGGAGCGTTTGCATCCAGGCCTATCAACCCGATTCTCAAAGCCATTTGAAGCTCTGATGATTGGCCTTCTTGAAGGAAACACTAAGACAGTCATAGCGTTTCGGCTTGCGATGACAAGTTATCTGTTACGCCTTACAAAAGGCATTCCAGAACTTGGTACGGATCAGAGCGCGAGATTTGATCAGACCAACTTTAGTGTTGGATGGTATCTGTGTGTGAATGGTAACCTGCGGTCATTTGATGCCCCTGGTTTCGTCGTAGGAAAGGCCCGTGGTTTGTTTCATGGTATTGTAGCTGCTATAATTAGTGGCCATTATTCTGCTGCAGTTGTAGTAGAGGGACTGCGGCCATCTTCAGTCTTGTTCACTTCATCTTTGTGATGTTCTTTTTTTTTATTGTCTTTGTTCCCGAGGTGCTTGTTTGGGCTTTCCAGATCGAAAGTGAAAAGTTGGAATATTTCACGATCGTTTGAAAGAAGACCTAGTTACCTACTCAATAACTGTCATTCCAGGAAGCAAAGCAGTAGTTTACACAAAGAGCGCTCTACTTTTATATCAGAGAGGCTGCAGCCGCCCCACTGCGAACACATCATTTGATTTCATCCGCCGGCGGTTACTAAATACAGTTAGTTCAGGAAGTGTGGCTTGGTTGGAAGTGTTTTCTTTGTCCAACCTTGGAAGCCTGAATTTCCAAAGAACATGAACCAGAGGAGTCAACAGTGACTCACCCACCTATTTATTTCTACATCCAAACCCAGACGAGGAATAACATATTTAATTCTCCACCGTGAGTCTGGTTAACACAATACTCCTAGTATTCTAGACCTCTCAGCACCTTTCGTACATCCTTCGAAACTTCCTTGATCACGAACCATTGCCTTCTATATCATCATGAAGCCAGAGAGGCCAGGAGTTGGCGTGGCAGTTTTTGTGTTCAACAAGGAAGGAAAATTCATCCTAGGTAAAAGAAAGGGTAGTCATGGAGCAGGTTAGAATTCATTTCGAACTTTTCAGTTATTGTGCTCTTATTTAGATTTGTTGTTTAGGCACCTGGGCTTTTCCCGGAGGCCATATCGAACGTAACGAGTCCTTCGAAGACTGCGCAGCGCGTGAGGTACTCGAAGAGACCGGCCTCACCGTCAACAACTTCCATTTCCTAACCGCCACAAACGACATCATGGAAGCCGATGATAGGCACTATGTCACTATCTTCGTTGCATGCACCGTCAACGAAGCGAACGCACAACCTCGGGTGAGTAACTAACCAGTCCACTACCTTGCTGTCGAGTATATTGCTCAGATCCTTTGATATTGTCAAGTTGCGGGAGCCCAACAGCTGCGAAGGATGGGAGTGGGTAACTTGGGACGAAGTTTGGTCATCCTTTAACGCACAGATGGAAGCTGGGGGGAAAGCGGCCGGAGATGTAAAGTCTGACGTTAAAGGACCGCGACTATTTCTTCCACTATTTACTCCCGTCTTCAATGTCTTCAACCTATTCAGACAACGGCCGGAGTTTATCCCCAGGCGGAGTCAACCGATATACACTTGAGAGGTCAAGCGTTATTGGCTTAACTAACTTCAAAGCATGGAATGTCATGATAGTTCAGATTCATTGGTCTGCCTGCGGGGATCAGTATCCTTTGGTAATTTGACTGCCGCCGCTGTATAACCATATGGTCATGAAGCTATTCTTGTTGTTACATTGGACAGCAGCTAAACCACTCAAGACGCGATTTCATTACCAAAGTCATGACTGCTCTACACATATGTACATACACACAGTAAAAGAAATTCACAGGCGATTTCATAGCATAGACCAGGGCACCAAGTAGTAATGGTGAGTCCATCCGGTAAGGGAGGACCTCTGTGGATGAAATTACAAAAGGTGATAGCATGCCCAGAAGACCAAATCACAACTAGAACTTCCAACTCGCCATGGTGAGTAAGGTAAACCAACCCAGAGTTTTGAACAGCAATTCAGAAATTCCAGCCATAGCCATTCCATCCACAATCATTCCAACCATAACCGTTGAATCAATTTCCACTTCAATAATAGACAGGAAAACAAGAAAAAGAGACAAATTGATAAGACACTCACAGAAGGGAAGGGTGTTGGATCATAATTCGTATCGGAATGTATCACATCTGAGAAGCTTACTTACGACCGGTACTGGCGTCGTTATTGTAAGAGTCGTGATACCAATTACTGCCTTCACCGGGACCAGATGGGCCAACAGGCCAGGGAGTAATCGGAGCGGACTGGTAACTGCCAGCAGACAGGGGCGGTGGTGGAATGTTCGGGTCAGCAGACAGAGGCGGTGGATTGATGTACGGGTTGCTACCCGTCTGGTTGAAAGACATCGATGATCCGTAGCCGAATCCAGAGTTGTACGAGTGATGCGGACCTGAGAAATATGACTGCTGCTGTCCGTATCCAGAGCCTCCATGACTTGGGCGACGCGAATAGCTTCCATGACGAGATCCCCGCCGGCTCGGATACCAGTTCTGATGCTGCTCGCGTTCACGCATGATCTGCTGCTGGTGTTGGTTGCGGAGCGCAGGATGGATCGAGCTGGGGCTCGTACGCTCGTACTGAGGATAGTTTGAAGTGCTTGGAGGCGGTCCCTGCAGCGCGGGAGGAAGAACACCTGGAGGAGCTGAGGGCAGAGAATTGTCTTTCTTCGACATGAGAAGCCCCTTGCTTTCCTTGTTACGGATTGGGGTCTTGGGGAACCTGCTGTGGCTCTGGTTATCACCATCACGGCGTCTTCCAATGCCAAACACGCCTCTCTTGCGGGGAGTCTTTGTTTCCATGCCACTACTCTTGTCGGGAGTTTCAGTATTTTCGTGGACAGGTGAAACAGAAGATGGGGCAGTCTGGGGAGCAGTGTTGAAGTGAGAACAAGTAGAAGCCTTCTTTGATTCAGGGCTCCCAGTCGAACCCACGGCAGAACGCA
This sequence comes from Thermoascus crustaceus, assembly GCF_041956765.1. Taxonomy (NCBI): domain Eukaryota; kingdom Fungi; phylum Ascomycota; class Eurotiomycetes; order Eurotiales; family Thermoascaceae; genus Thermoascus; species Thermoascus crustaceus. Next base: position 1,484,253 of record NW_027192528.1, on the reverse strand, counting down.
ATGGACCCTTCTTCTGATGTTGCTTACCAGGACTGTCACCGCCAGGCTGCTTTTCCTGTTCATCTCCGTGTTCAGAAGGGGTACGGAAAGCAGCGGTAGGTGTTGGGACATCACTTTGAGACTGCTCGGCATCGGCAGGTGTGTGGGTGCGACTCACTCCTTCAGCCGAGGGTTCGCCGGCCTTGCTGTGGACGCTACCGTTCCTCCCTTCATGTGTCGCTGAACCTGCTTCTGTCTTTGTGAAATAATGTCTCCCTTTACCCCCTGACCTCGTATCTTTTCCCTTTCCATCCGCAGCAGCATGGCGAGAGTCCATCTCGGCGGCCAACGCGTCGATCTTCATATGCATGTTGGCAAGCTCTCTCTGAAACGCCTCTGCAAATCGGTAATTGGCGTTTCGCGTCTCCATGCACTCCCTCCGAACAAATTCGAGGTCACGTCGGATTTCGATCATCATCTTTCTTGCCTCACTAGCGATTTCGGTTTGGCTCATTGATCGATTGGTGAGAAGACGGGCAGTTTCACCGAGGCTTTCGACGTTGCGCAAGACCTGGTCCATCAGCCAGTTATTTGTATCCCCGAACACCTTGCTGAGTCTGTTCACGGCGCTGCTCAAGTGGTGGTGAATCGAGTCCGCATGGCCAGCAAGTTGCTGTTCCAGGGTGATTGTGCTCTGATAACTGGGATGCGGCGGAGGGGGTGCATACCCTCCATGGCTTGTCACACCGAAGAAGGCGTTCTCAGTAACTCCCACATTCACTCCATACTGAACCTTTCCAGATGCCATGGGGTTGGGCCTGAAAGCCGGAGCAGTTGGCGTTAGAGCAGTATGGGGTGTGGACTGAGACCTGCTGGCCTGATCGCTTGAAACAATGACAGGACCAGATCCCCTTCCCTCATCACGAGTAGAAGACTTACTTGGGGTCTCAGTGTCAAATGAAGGACGGTCAGAGGAATAGTGAGGCATAGTGTCAGGATGCGCCCGTTGCATCTGCTCCCATGCTCCGCCCCCAGAAATATTATACACGGATGGCGAGTATATGGGTACCTGCTCCGAGGCCCCAGAATCAAGCTGGAGGTGGCGGGAGTTACCATCATCCTGCCTCTCCTTGCCTTGGTCAACTTCTGCTCGCATGCTGACAATTCTCGGTTGGGACGTGACAAGCTCGGCGTTTCCAGTTATGGCGTACGTCCCTGCGCGGGTCGGGGAAAGAGAATGATCACCTATGATGATGCCTTCAATTTTCTCCCTGGGCACCACATAGTTGGCCTGTGGAGTTTCGACTGTGGTACCTGTCTCTGCAGGGGATGGTACCGGTTTCTCAACGTTAGATTCGGTGCTCTTTTCGGGGGTCTTCAGGGAGAATGGCCCGGGAGGCAGTCCAGGTGTGGAACTAACGGTCCTGGATTGCGGATCGTCAGATGAGCCTGAATTGCGACATTTGTCGGAGGTATGCTCAGGGGGAGCTGAGAGAGGAACCATGCCTGGTTCCTTCGGCTTTGGAACGTAGAACTTGGCCTCTCCAAGCACTTCAAGTTCCTTGCCGGATTTTGTACTAGGGTTCGTGGCCTGCTTAGCCGTCTCTTTCAGAGCATCCTTGGCCGTATCTTTCGGTGTGTCCTTGTTTGTAGAATCCTTGCTGCTTTCTTTGGCCTCTTTGCCAATGTCCTTGATGCTGAACTTGGACTTCAGCGACGCAACTTTGGATTTCTTCTCCGTTACCTTTTTCTCAGCAAAAAGAGGCTTTGGGTTCATGCCCTGAGACGCGTTGACGTCTGCAGGTTCTGTGAAGGAACGCCCTTTAGATTCACTTTGTTTGATAAGCTGAGTAGCAGTAATTGGAGGAGGTAGAGGTTGCTTCGACGCCGTACGGGGCTTTGGCATCGGAAGAGCCAACTCCTCATCAAAGTCAAGAGATGACTTGAATGAGGCTTTCCTAACAGCAGTCTTCTGGGGTTGTGGCACATCAGAATCCTGGTGAGGGACTGCAACAGCCTCCCCGCTGACGCAACCAGAGCCAGATTGCTGAGGCATGTCATTTCCATCTTTTGGATGGGAAGACTGCTGCATCTGGAGCTGCTTCTCCTTCTCCTGGTGCTGAGCCCAGGCGTTCCCAGGCTTAGGAGCCATGAAGGGCAGGCGTACGTGGATCGACGTGTTGGTGAAGAGGTCAGATGGTTCACTATTTGCTGTCTGAGGATGTTCACCAGCAGCCATAAACTTGGAGGATTTTGATTTGTGTGAGCTGTAGGGGGGAGATATTGTATGGGGATGGAGTGGAGAAAGACGCGTTGAGATGGTTGTCACGGTGTCCTAGAGATAGGACGAGACGCGTTGAGGAAGAATAACAACAGAGGTGTGGAAACTAAAGGTCTCAGCTCTTGGAGTGACAGCTGGAAGTGTTGTGTGATGAAGAAGCCGGTGAGTATTCCCTTTCATAGCAACAACGGAGCCCGCCGCAGTGCACGCAGCACGATTGGAGCCGGGACAGTGACAGCCGAGCAGGGACGTCATCTGCAAATATGGCAAACGTTGGAAAATAGGGTAAGAAAGGGGCAGATAGCTATCCAACTATCAGGACGTTCAGAGAAAGGGATATCAAACTCATTTCTCAACGGGACCTACATGGTGCGCAGAGCAAGCAATGACGCTGCCAAAGAGTGGAGAACTGAGGAACCTACATTATTCAAAAGCCTCGAGATAGAACAATAGTGGATGACCGCAGTTCGGCTGCCTAGAGACTTTAGTCGAAAGATCGTAAGTGATAACCTTGGAGGTCAGCCGGCACAACACTCGTCATATGCAGCCCAGGAGCATGCAGCATTCTACTCTCTGGGAAGTCGAAGAGTGAAGGAATACCATGAAATTCTATGATAATTATTAAGACCGTTGTACCGGATGGAGAAGCGATTGATGTTAAACCCCAAAGATCAGGTATCATTCTGGACCTCGGTATACTGCTAATATGATAACAACCACAAAAGTATGAAAACACAATGAAATACAGGGAATTATGGAAAAAGGAGAAACATGAGATGAGCTGAGAGGAAATGAACCACTCATGGGTTATATGCACGCAGAACAAACGCTATCAAGGGGACAGCAGCAATGGTTACGACTGTGACCCAGACCGTACTGATTCATGTCAGTGTTGGCTAGCAAGGGATAATAAATTGCGGGCATAGGAGATCCAGCCGAAATGACCTAGGACGGTAATTCTTACTGGGCACTCTTGGCACTGCGGCGGAAGGGGGCAAAGAGGCTTCCGAAAATAGTGACAAAAACAGTGCGCAAGAATGCTTTGAACCAGTTCTCGTGCTTTGCCAGAGATACAGCGTTAGAACGGTTAGATTGGGATCCTGCATCTCCGATTTCGCTGTTGGCAGCCGAGCGCTCAAGTGCACCAGATTCAGCGGGCGCGGAAAGACCGTCAGCTGGTTTAGCTGGAGCTTCAGTTTCTGCGAATGGACCAGTCTTAGATGGTTCTTCCGCTGGCTTAGCTGCTGCCTCCTCAGAAGCCGGCTCCTTTGACAGGTCGATCGAGGATGGCTGTTCCAGTTTCCTAAGAAGCGCTTCGCGTTCGTGTGCAAGTGCTTTGAGAGCTGGATCAGCCTCAGGCTCAGGGGTTGGAGGGTATTGCAGCATGAACGACTCCTTTTGCTTACTTTCTGTGGAGGTTGCTTCCGTGGTAGTAACAGCAGGCACCTCAGACTTAGCGGGAGCAGAGTCAGCCACGCCATGTTCAGCAGATTTGTCTGCATGAGAAGACGAAGACAGAGCAGCACCGGCAAGCGCAGCGCCAGCCAGCGTACCACCGACTGCAACTGCAACTGTCTCAGCAGTGTTAAGGCCATCGGGCGCTGGGGCATCTTCCTTCGTAGGCTCGGGAATAATATCTTCCTCTGGAAGAGTAGGAGACTCAGCTCGGACCGAGTCTACAATGGCCTCCTTCGAGGCCACCGGCTCGGCATGAGGAACATCGCCATTCGTCTCTGGGACGACCTCCTTCGAGTCTTCCTTGGCCTCACTCTCCGCAACTGGAATCTCCTGTGGCAGAGCAGGCTGACTCTCAGGAGTCTCAGTCGCCTCCGAGACTGGCACAACCTCTTTAGGCTCGGCTGGTTGTTCGGGCTTCTCAGCTACTATCTCTGCTGGAGCTTCCTCGGTTACAGGTAGAGCTGCAGCAACCAGTACAGGGACAAACGGAGCTGAATTAGCCACAGGCTTTTCTGCGGATATCGCTTCAGGGCTTTCAATCTTGGGAGTAGGGTCTGAAGGTACAGGCTCTGACTCCATGTCCTCTCTTGGTTCATTTGATGTCTCAGCTGCTTCCGTCTTTGTTTCCTCTACCACTCTATCCTCCGACTTGCGTTCGATGTCCTTGACAGCACCACCCTCAGGCTCCTCAGTTGGGGCTTGCTCTGTCTCGGAAATGACATTCTCGGTTGGGACGTGCACTGGCTCCTCCAACGCAGGTTGGATCTCCTTGAAAGAATCATCCTCAATCTCCTCGGTTGGGGCTTCCGTCTCGGAAACGATACTCTCGGTTGGGGCATCCATTGGCTCCTCCGACGTGTCGATCTCCTTAACGGCACCACCCTGAGGCACCTCATCCGAGGCCTGTTCTTCCTCGGGAACGACGGCATACTTGGCTGGAGCATCGACTGGCTCCTCCTTAGTCTCAGAGACAACGGCCTCTGCATGCTCAGCAGGCTCTTCCGGTTCATCTTCCGGGCCATCAATAGGGCCTCCGTTGACGTTTTGCACCGGTCCCTCTGGAATAGATACCGAACTATTGACAGACTCGGGAGCCGCTTGTTCCTCTGAAGCAGACGCTGCCACATCCAAGTCGGCCTGCTTGGTCTCTGCTTCTCCCTCAGTAACGGGTTCGGCAACATGAACTCCATTGCCGTTTTGAGCCTCTTCTTGCTCCGTTTCTACAACCGACTCTTCAGCCTTAGTTTCCGGTTCAGCAGACTCCTCTTCAACAGCCGCGACCGCCAGTGCAGAAGTATCGGGAACGACCTCAGCTTCTTCAGTCTCGGCAACAGACTCATCCTTCACAGGCTCAGGCTCAGCAATGGAATCATCCTTTGGCGCCTCAACTGTCTCCTCCGTTTCTTGCGGCTCCTCAACGTTGTCGTCAGAAGGTTGAGCAGCAGCAGGCTCTGGGGTTGCTTCCTCAACTTTGTCAGCCGGGTGCTCGAGGTCTTCGGTTTTAACCTCTTCAGCAGCAACTTCGGCAGGCTTCTCTTGAGTTTCTGGAACGTCCTTATCCTCGGTTGCTGCCTCTTCAATGGCAGGCTCGGCAGGCTCGGCAGCTTGAGGTTCTTCCGCGAGTGCTTCCGTAGCTTCGGTTTCAGGCTTCTCCGCCTCTGCTTCTTCTTTACCAGCTTCAGCTTCAGCTTGCTTGACCTCAGGCTCCGCAGCTTCTGTCTTTTCAGCAGCAGCATCAGCGGGACTGACTTGGTGTTCAGCAGCCTCAGCAGCTTCTGTGACAACGGCTTCAGCGGGCTTCTCTTCAGGCTCTGGGGCAGCCGTATCTTCAGCTGCAGTTTCTATGTGTTGGACTGCAGGCTCCGAGCTTTCTTCAAGAGCGGCCCCAGGTGATTGAGCTTCTGTTTTAATCGTTTCTGTGACTTCTGTCTCGGCGACGGCAGGCTCAGCAGGCTGCTCTTCGGATTCCAGTTCCTCTGTATCTTGAGCAGCAGCTTCAGAAGGTTGTGCTTCTTCAGTTTTAACAGCCTCACTCTGTTCCGAAGTGGCTTGAGCAGGTTGCTCTTCAGCTTCCGTAGCCTCTTCCTTTTCTGCGGGAGCCTCTTCAGCTGGAGCCTCTTTGACTGCTTCCTCCTTAGCATCGGCATCCACGTTTTCAACGGGCTTCTCAGCCGCTTCGGGCTGGTCAGCCTTGTCGTCGAGGGTCTCTTCAGGCTCGTCTTGCTCTTCCGCTTCCTTGTCATCTTCGGTGGCTGCTACCTCAACTGGTGCCGACTCGGGAACTTCCTTAGCCTCTTCAGCATCCTTCTGTTCAGTTGATTCCTCCGCGGCCAGAGGGTCATTGGCATTTTCCTTCGTCGTTTCTACCTCCTTGTCGTCCTCCTCGGTGACCAACGGCTTCTTCTCTGGCTCTGGGGCAGCATCGACAGGTGCATCAGTATCCTCCTTCTTTTCTTCCTCTGGCGTTTCAGGAGTCTCCGTGGACGCGGCGGCAGCAGCAGCATCGACAGGCTTATCCTCGGGAACTTCCTCGGCCTTCAAAGCAGCCGGCTCTTCTATGGATACCTCAGGTTCAGCTGGTTGAGCTGGCTCCTCGTCTGTCGCCTTCTCTTCAGCTGGTTCCGCTGGCTCCCCAGCTTCTGCAGTAACAGGCTCGGAGCTCGATGGGACATCGGTCTTGTCGGCCTCAAGGGGTTTCTGTTCCTCGGCGGTCTCGGGAGCAGATTCGACTGCTAGAGTTTCTTCACCTGCTGGTTCCTCCACTTTGTCCGCGGTGGGCTTACTCTGGTTGTGCGGTTCGGGAGCCTTGTCCTCGTCAGCCTTCTCCTCAGCTTCGGCCAAAGATTCGCTCGGGGAAGTAGGTTCATCCTTTTCGGCCTCTTCAGCAGTCTCCGCTGGCGCAGACTGCTCAGCTGCCTCAACTGCCTTCTCTTCCGAGGCCTCGACTTCCTCTATCTTCTGCTCAGAAATCTCCGCCGGAGCAGCCTGAGGTGCGGACGGAACATCTTCCTCCTTAACATCGTCGACCTGCGTTATCTCAACGTTGCTAGCGGGCTCATCCTTCGTTTCAGTTGCCTCTTCAACTGTAGTATTTTCTGCTGGGGCCCCACTGTCTTCTTCCTTCGGCTCAGAAGTCTCCGCTGGAGCAGCTTCCTCCTTGGCCTCCTCGGTCTTTGTCTCCTCAAGACCACTAGCAAGTTCATGCTTCGTTTCAGTTATCTCTTCAGCCGTGGCATTCTCCGTCGGGGCCTCAGTCTCCTCTCCCTTCAGCTCAGAAGTCTCTGCTGGAGCAGCTTCAGGTGCAGACGGAGCATCTTCTTTAGCCTCCTCAGCCTGCTCATTCTTCGTTTCAGTGACCTCCTCAGCTGTAGCATTTTCCGCCAGGGCCTCAGCTTCCCCTATCTTTGATTCAGAAGTCTCTGCTGGAGTGTCGTCCTTCTCAGTCTCCTCGTTCTTTGTCTCTTCAACACTGCCAGCGGGCTCTTCTTTCATTTCGGTTATCTCTTCAGCCGTAGCATTTTCTGCCGGGGCCGGGGAAGAATCGGAGGCTTCTGCAGTCTTAGGGATGTCATCTGAGACTTCCTCTGTGTTCTCGTCAACCTTCTTGATTGGCTCCGCTTGTGGTTCCTCGGAATCAGCTTCCTTCACCACTTCAGAAGCGGCTTCCTTGTCGTCGGTAGCTGTTGGGGGTTCAACAGCAGTGGTCGATTCCTCTGCCTCCAGAGCACTTTCCTTTTCCTCGACTTCAGGCCTCCTTTCCTCTTTTGAGGCTTCATTCTTTTCCTCAGGCTCTTCAGCCTTGGTCTCGGCTCCCGTGTCAGCCTCCTCGACTTTCACGCTGGATTGTGCTTCCTCTTCTCCAGCAGCATCGGCGCTTTCCTCCGCAACAGGGGTATCATGTGGTTTGGTATCATTTGTTGGTTCGACCGGCTCTCGAGCAGATTCTTCCTCCTTATCCGACGCTTCTTCAACATCGGCATCCGCCTCAACTGTCTTGTGTGCTGACTCGTCGGTGGTGGCGACGTGTTCTTCATTCTGTACTTCCACTTCCTTGTTGTCATCTTCCTTTTCGGCTTTCTCTTCGGCTTCGGAGGTCTCGGGCTTCTCCTTCGAACCGGCTACCACTGGTGAAGAGGCAGATGGGCCAACAACGAGAACATTGTTCTTGATTCCCTCATCATCGGTAACTGGAGCAATTGTCCGTCAGTTCGCCACGAGAAATGCTCTCAATGCTGCCATTGAAGAATTAAACGTACCAGTTTCTACCTTCTCATCGTGGATCCATGAGTCATCGGATGCCACGCGGAATCTATACTGATACCGTCCTTCCGGGATCTCGAAGTCACGGGAGAACACGTATTCGGTGGCAGCATCATCACAGGGGGACTCTACGGGCTTGGCACTAAGCTCCAGAGGTTCCCAAGCAGGATCCGAAAAAGTACCCAGAACGAAGACAGAGGGGGTATCGGTGGGGCGACGGATAGAGATTGTGACGGTTTCTCTGCTTTCATGAGCCATACTGGTCGTGACAGTCGTAACGGTCGTTAAAAGATGGAAAAATCAAAACAGAGTCTGTGTGTACGGGACGGTTGTCTCTCCAGGCTCAGACGGAGAGAAAACTCGGAACTAAATGTACAGGGAACACGGAAGCCTCCCAAGCTCGACAAGCAATAAAGAGAGACTCTCAATGATTCCTAGCAGTACAGGACAGACCTGGGAGATGTGTCGGGGAGGTGGGAGAAGGAGGAGGAGCGAAGAAAAAGACAGGTAAAACAAGAGGCAGGTCTGTTCACCAGGCGCAGCGGAGCTGCGGAGGAGAGGGAACGACTCAGGCAGGTTAGCGGGGGGGAGTTGTCACAGTGATAGGTCCCAGAGGCGAGCAGCTCAGCCTAGCCGCCTCGCACGGCGGGATTGACGGATACCTGGTGCAGTCTAGGACGGGCGATGTTCCGTTTAGTGGTGGAGGCTGGCAAAGAAGATCCTCGTCGCTCCCCTCGGCCCTATCTGCCGGAGAACGCTGAAAATGCGGTGAGATGCCCTTCCCCGGGATCTCAGCGTACAGACAACACAACCAACAACGTTTTCGACTGCGTGCAGGCCCTCAGGGACAGTCCAGCAAAAACGAAAATTTGCCTGGAGCCGCGTCTGGGTCTGCTAACTATGCAGTGGGCCATGCCGGACGAAATCCCTTAGTCCCTCCGCCAAGCTCACCACATCCCCACCACGCCGTTCCCCTCCGTCCATCACTGGATTTTTCTCTCTGCACGCCAGACGCACAACTACAGCACGAGAGAGACCTTTTTCCATGCAAGACGTGTGGCTATCTGCTCTCGTGCCGAGGCTAACTGGAGGAGCATCCTCACTGGTGCTGGAGTCCGCGAGGCTGTGGCCAGCGGCGAGAGCGCGTCTGGCTATTGTTTGCATGTTACTTACGGCCGGTAAACATAAGCACTGTCCAGGTGCTGGATGATATATCGCGGTTCTCCGTTCTCATGGTCGTCGAATCCTCCGACAACCACCACAGCATGCCATGGGTGCTACAGTGGGCATGTCTCTCGTCGAACACAGGCGCTCCTGATTGAGCAACCGCTCTACCCCGCATTACTTGCTCGATATCAGCACGAAGAATGAAGAGACGTGATAATACAGCACAGCTGCTCAGTGTGAGACGGTATCAGCTGCTACAGATTCACCCTCTGCACACTCGACTTTGTTCCCGTCGCCATGTTCGTCTCCCGATCGAATGACTCAGAGAGCAACCCAGAGTGGCGTGTCTGCGCCTACTATCACAACATGCCGAAAATACGCAATATGGACGGTCAGCCGTTGGGCGCGAAGCACTTAACTTCTGGGAAAGCTCTGCCTTCCTGAACGGGCTTCGTGTAGAGCCACCGGTTTGGGAACTTGGGCTCCAAGGTGCGCAACCGTTTCGTTTGTTTCCACCGCTTCACCTTTCACCGAGGACTTCCACCCTCCTTCGCCGGGCCGTTCAAACGGGAGGGTGCTCAGACGACGTTTCACTTAAAAGGCTTTGACAGCTGGTATCTCGCCTCATCATGGTCAGGCAGGCATATCCGAGAAATAACAAAGCAAAACAAGTGACGATATCAATCAGCAGCCACAGTGAACAGACAATCTGAAGCGATAAGACAACGCCACCAAGGATCGACAGGGAAGATTCCCCCAAACGGGCGCGGGGTCTCCGGCCGACCAGGACTCCATGATAAGTTGATAAACATCATTTCTGGGCTTGCGCAAGTGATCAGAAGGAACCGCAAGTCACTTCCTCCGCGATATCGGTAGGGCAGAAAAGCCCAGCAGGGCGCCCATGTGCTAAATCTCAGAACCAATGGTGAGTTTCCACGTCAAGATACACAGGAAATTTGGAAGATCGTCGCCAATCGCCCGGGGCGGTGAGAGGAGAGGGGAACAGTCACGTGCAGCGAGCTGCAGTTTTGGCCGTGGAGTTTACGAAGCCCTAGTCCACGGCGCTAGGCATCGCGCGCACCTTGTTTTGAGTCATAGCAAGCTCTCGATTCAAAGCCCTTTGATTCGAGATCTTTTGTCAGACTACTGACCGTATCACGGGTCCAGTGTCAAAAAGGATGTGTGCGATCCCGCGCCCCAATTGGTCGTCTACTCTACTAATCCTTTGCTAAGCCGCCGATCACTTCTAAGATCCAGAATTTTGGCTTCTGATAAGGAGGGGTTGCTCGAATATTGCGAATGCAAATGCATTCAAGGTCACATCGGATCTACTCCGTGTGAAACTTGATGACGTCTTTGCATGCTGCGGTCGAGTTAGCTGCGCAAGAGGTGCTTCACACGTGATTCCAATATGCAAGCTTCAGCTCTAGGCATTGCTTTAGTTTGCATGTCGCTTATCAAGATAGGTATTCTCCCCGGGCGGATAGATGGATTTCCTCCTTTGCACGGAATGATTGCGGGATATTGATACGGTACAGCTGCTAACTGAAGCATGTGCTGTACATGAACGATCTGCTAACGTATCAGGTTACATGTCGATTGATGTTGTTTTATATATATATGCGGGTGTCTACTTCCCATGATGAACAATATATATTTCTTGCTCAATACTTAGGTTATTTACATGAAACTGAATGAAAACGCCCTTGAAACTCAATCCATCATACTATCTCCACACGTAACATCCCCAGCCCACGCGATTTCTCCTTCTGTTTCCCGTCAGCATCGAGGAGACTCTTGAAGAACGGGTCCGTCTCTCGAAGTGTGTCCGGATCAGAGTCGAAGAGACGTCGCAGGTTCGCCTGCGATGTCGGATCCACCAGCTTGAGAAAGATGTCCCGTCGCACCTGCGAGTACTTGTCGAGGATGCTGTCGGGGTAGTTGTTGTTGATCCTGGCGATTAGGGTATCGCCTAGGGCTCCTGCGTCGAGGAGGCCGCCTGTAAGTCCTAGCCTATATTATACATATTCAGTTAGTATGCAGTTTATACTAATGAATGAAGTTCCTCTCGATAGATTGGGCGCGTACCCCCCGAACGGATTACACAAGTGAGCAGCGTCTCCTGCGAGGAGCACCCGTCCGATGCGGAACGTGTTGGCGCATCTCTGGTGGATCTTATACGGGGAAAACATCTTCAGGTCATATTCCAGGGGTCTAGGACCGGGCATGAGAGCGTCGTATTTCATGGGCAGCCGCTCCCGCAGTTCTTCGGTTGAGAGGCCGCCGACTTCGCCGTAGGAGACTCGCCATAGGCCGGATTTGCTGATCTTTGCGATCACGGCGTAGTGGTCCTTGTGGCTGCAAATGGTCCAGGTCAGGAATCTTTGCTGAAAAGGATTAAATTATCCAGGGGACAGTGAGGCTACAAACCAGATATTATTCCCAGTCGAGTACCCGTACTTATCAAACGGATACACCACATTCGTCGCAACGATCTGCTGAGGCCATGTGAATCCATCGAAGGTGACATTGCAGAACTGACGCACAGCACTCCTCCCACCGTCCGCACCGATCAGATACGATGCCGTAAACTTCTTGACCCCCTCCGGCGTTTCCACCGTAGCCGTGACAACATCACCGTCCTCCTCCTGCTCAATCCCCACCACCCGATGCTGAAACAGCACCTCCCCTGCCTCACACCGCTTGAAGTGATCCAAAATAACCCCCGCCAGCTCATGCTGTCCCAGGATCAGATTCTCGTACAGCTCGTCCGTCGACACCTCCCGCCCCATCTCGAAGATAGGTTCACCGCTGATGTGCCGCCACGTGAGCTGGCCGCTGGCCATCCCGATCTTGCGGCAATCCTGCAGGATGCCGGCGCGGTCGAGTTCCTGGACCGCAACCGGGTGGTAGACAGCGGCGCGCGGGGAGTTCTCGACCACGGGGAGGGCCTCGAGGATGATGGTGCGGATGTTGGCTTTGGCGAGGCGGAGGCCGACGAGGAGGCCGACGGGGCCGGCGCCGACCTGTCGTATGAAAATAAGAGTCATTGAGAGTTGTTATTATGGATCTGGTTCGGGTTGTTGGGACGTACCACTATGACTGATTGTGTTGAGCTCATTCTGCGTTTGCGGTGAGCTTTCACTCAAGTCACTAACTCAAGTCAACGTTTCTAGCACGAACCTGGGCGCGGTACTTGCGTAATAATATACAGGATGTAGAGGTCTATTTGAGGAGAGGAGCCTGTCTAGTTGTATACTGTGCGACCTCAAAAGGTAGGGAATCCTCCGAAAGGCCCTGCGGGCATATTATTATTACTATTATTAACTCCGAGCTCTGCTGGCTAAATGGGCCGTTATATCCGTATAAACGGAATACTGGATCGAAGCTACTTCATTCCACCCCGGCTAATGCATACTACTACTTTGGCTCAGAGGGACGATGGGATGATATGGAGACATGGCTGTTCTCGATGTGGGGCTCAAGGCTATTGGAGACCCGGTTTATATACGATACCCATGTCAGGTATGTACTGTACATCAAACCGAATGCAAGGAACATCAGTGCCGAAAAGGCAGGTACTGTGATGAATAAAGTACCAAAGAGCCGGCCCGTTGCGCTGTGGGATGTATTGGTGCTCTTGGCCAGATAATAATCTCTCCACTTCTGGAGCCCCGCACGATATCTTGATATGCTTGTCCTCTGTCAGAACTTGTAGCCAAAGTGGAGAGGGACGGGATGGATGGGTTTATTTCGTGGGGTAATGTTGGAGATTGGTTCGTTCACTTGACTTGACCGTGTGCGATCTGATTCCTGGGGGGTTATCCGTTGATTATATATCGGGTCTTGTGGTGGTAAGGGTCATTCTGTCCGTATTAGGAATTTTAAGTACTAAGAGATCAAATAAGGCCTGGAAAGAAGAGAAAGGGAAAGAGAAAGAAAAGATAAGAGCTGTGACATAGTAATACAAGTAGATGACTAATAAGGTACGGTTGGGATAAATAGTGCGTATCTCGTACCTACTCTGGAGATTTATCATTTCAGACAATAGAGATGCTTTTCGGGTATGGAGAAAAGGGTGAATGGATATTAATTGAACTCTTATCATTAAATATGACTATATGTGCATTGTGTAGACTGTCTAGACAGGGAACTCGATATGAGGAAAATCGATTCCCTTTTCCTGAGCGATCCTCCATTCCTCCCTTAAGATCTGCTTATGCTGCGCTGACCGTGGCGTAATCAAACAATCAAACAACGGCTTCAGGACTGATGCACATTGTACTGCCCAGGTTGTAACCCCCTTGGTTGTAAAGTCAAGTGGAATACTCCGTCCATTCTCATCCTTCGCAGGACCTAGGCCGAACGCCCACAACAGCATCGCGACATTGATGAAGAGGCTCTTCTCCGCCAGATGCATGCCGGCACTCTCCCTCCCAACGTAGGTGAGATAGTCGCGTCACGTAACGTTTGTCAAGATCTCAGCCTCCGCTGCGCTGTAAGGATAATCCAACCATCGCTCCGAGATGAACCTCTCCCGGCTGGGGGTAGACGTTTGGGTCGGAGTGGATGGCCCGCCAGTTAGCCATGCCGATTGATTTTTTTGGGGATGGAGTAGCTGTTGTACCAGTCGTCCTCAATGCTGTGGTGGTTGTTTCTGAACTTGTTGATCGGTCTTACGCAGAGCGTCTCTCTGATGATGCTATCATAAAAGGGAGATTGCGCTCGTCTTTGAAGATCGGTGTCCGATCGGGGCCCACGACGCAATCGAGCTCCTCGCGTGGTTGAAGGACGATATTCGGATTCGACAACATGAGCAAGATACAGTTGTCCAGGGTCGCTGATGTTGTTTCGCTTCCTGTCTCTCTCAGTCCGCTATTGGCACGTCATCAGAGATGACTTCTAATTAGGAAGAGAGAAAATGATTTATAGACCGAATACACATACCATATGCATGCTGCCTGGCTCTCTGTGAGATAGTGTTTCTGATAGCTGGCTTCAAGGACCTTTCCAAAGCAGCGAGGTGTGGCTCCTTCTCAGACGAGTCTCTTCATGCAGTTCCAGAAATCCATAAAAACCTCCCCGTTCAGATGGTGGCACTGCTGACCGACACGCTTCCCAGCTGGAGAACATATTTAGACACGGGATCCGTCGCCAATTCGGGGATAACGTCCACCATCTACTGCCCTGGCCGTCGGATTTGGACAAACGCGCCCAAGACCTGGAAAATGCGCTTCACGTCTTCACAGTTCCCTTTTGTTATTTAATCAATGCCGGAGATATGGTATTTAGGTCTTTATAAAAGGCTATAATGTGTAGTTAGTATTCAAGCTTACAAAATGGGATACGCCACCCATAAGCCACCTGGATGTGGGGAAAGTCGAGGAGCCCTGTAAGATCCCGTATGTACCGTTCCTAGCCTAGTCTCTTCTGGTGAATATTAGCCCATTCCAGAACAAGATCAATCGTGCATGTTCAAGAACATGCGCTGACGAATATTCCACCTATCAGGATAAGGAGACAAAAAAATAAAGAGAGCGTGGCTAGATCCAAACAAGACAGGGATGTGGGGAAATTTTCAACCCCATAATCCTAGGGTATCTATCTTATGCCTCCTTCAGTTACTAGGAGTTAGTTGCTGGCTGGGTTAGATAGTTAGAGATAGATATCTGGGATCTCGATTGATATACATACAAGTTCTGAGAACAGTCCATGTAGTAGCATACACGTATCATCAGTATTAAGAAGAAATCAAATCCAAAAATAGCACATATAGACCATCGAGACCGTCCTTCCTAAATCGAACGGAAACAATCGCGGTATCCGTCCCTCCATATACAATATGGGAAAAGACGACATCGAAGAACTTGGACAGGTGATAGAAGCCTAGTCCATGGGACAATATTCTCCTTCACCACTCTCCCAACAAAGTCGACTTCAGCTTGATACTAAAAATAGAGATCGGGTATGCCTTATCTGTTCAGTAGCAGAGTATCAGGGGCAGATTCTAATAACATGCTAAAAATATGATGGTGTGAGCAGGCAAAAGTAGTCTGAATGTCCACAGATCTGCTTTGATTTTCTCTCTAATACCAACCGTTTGTTCAGTCATGAGCCAGCCTCAGCTATCCGCTGAAGTCCGATATGCAGGGATATTCCTTGCCATCACCGGACAATAGTTCCGCGATCTGGATCTTTGGTTAGAACAACGTGGTCGGATCATCGAAGATGATTGTTGCGTCCATCCTCAACATCTCGATGGTACCATTTCCGGTATCATCGGGAGCACCATCTACACGGAGCGCAGCGCACCGAGATGCCTTCCGGGCCTCGCCACAACCATGGCTCTGAATGCTTGTTTGATTATCACGTGTGCTTTTGAGGGTAATCCTGCACGAGAAATGTCCAGGCGGACCAGAGCAAAATCATTCTGCACGCTATTCCTGGGTGGAGATGGACATTGTAGATCACGTCTGTGCCCGAGCTGTATCAAATTCCGCCATTGAAATCGGTTCTTTAGTTAAGCACGTGTCGTGTCACAAACCTCAGGCCAAGATTAACCATTAATCCGAGTTACAATAAAACCTTTTGTCACAGTAAATACAATCACTAATAACCTGTCATGCGTGTTATTCCGGCAAACTCGGCAGATGCAGTCAGGACCTGATCCCGCTGACACATTCTGACAGTTTTTGCCGCTCCGATTACGGATACGGCAAAGCTCTTCGTATACCTAGGTACAGTACCTTTCCCGAACTTTTGCCGGATACCTAGAATGCCCTACAATCAAAGCAGGGATACATCATTCTGCAGACGACGCCACCTGCTCTGGTGGGACTCGGGGAAGAGGAGTGCTGTATATAAGAAATTGTGATGTACAATGCGGGGTCAACTGCATTTCTTCAGCTAGCTTCGTCACATGGGTCACTAGTATGACCTTATCAAGACATGAGTAGCCTGAGCGAGAATCTGCCAGATCTTTTGAAGGATACCGAGATGGATTGTGTAGGAGGTCGTACAGAGGGCTCTGCGGGGTCGGATGGGTCGAAGTGGGACTTGCTGCATAGGGATGAAGTGACATCGTCGCCACTGGTATCTGCAGGTTGACAAAATCTTGCAGGGCTGAACAATGTGGGGTCCTTTCTAAGCAGGTGATGTATCCAAGGGGAAAACTTGATACTCACTTTGCATGGCTCTTAGACTCCTGTATTCCACTAAAAAGGGAAGGTTGACCAGAGGAAACGGCTGCTTGATCAATTACCGGACACTCCGATAAACTGGCCAAGCAAACACGTCGAGAATGAAACGCCCAACTAGACAACAAACGAGAAATCGGGCCAAGAATTACCGACAAGGTTTATCCAACGAGAAGGCCGATCGTGGGCTGCAGGAATAAACTTAAGCTTCATACCTGTTATCCAGAGCGTCGGGACGGCCGTCGAGCGTCGACAGAAGGCAAAAAGGTAAAAGAAACTGGCATCCAGGCATGGATCGAACGACAATGAGCTTCTAGGATCCCTTTTCGTGCGCCGGTCGAGACGAGAGATGGATCGAGCGCGCGAAGGGGCAGAAGACCGTGGACTTGTTCGACAGCTCGTTCGACGTCCCCGGTCGTCGCTGATCAAGGGGTCTCCAGATTCCAAAAATCGACGCTGCGCATGACATCCCTAGCCAATAGCCGCCGGGGATCGTGGTATTTCTGCAGCATGGAGGCTGCGGCAGCCACAGGCTACCCAGGGCCAGCAATCAAGCACCGTCGACTCGTCGAGCGTATCTTGGATCGTGCATGGCGATCAGGTACGATCACAGGCGTTGCGACCCAGCCTGATTGGGGTCCGTCCGGAGCGGCTGAACGCAGCGGCGACGTCTCCAGCTTGGCGCAGCACCATAAGAAAATCGTCTCGATCACGTTCGAGAGAGCATGCGCCAGACAGCTGTGCAGGTATCCAGAGGCAAACGGATCGGGTCTGTCGAGAACGAGGGTGGAGAGACAGCAAGATGACGAATCAGCCAAACACGGAGATGGCCCAGCCACACACGGGGCCGTCAGAACAGACGATGGATCCCACAGTCCAACAAGAGACTAGATCGGATGGCCCACGACGATGTTTCACGGCGTCCTGTCGCGGTGCTCCGCAGTGGAAGACCGTCGAGGCCGCGGGCGATACGCCGCGCAGCGGTTCTTCCGGAGCGAATAATCGATCTGTACAATGATAGAAAAAACGCCGTCAAGCGTCGTAGATGAGGCTTGAGCCTTTGCCCCAGAGCCACGAGTCGTCCTGTGCACTTAAAAAACGCCGTGGCGAATTCTCGACGCGATGGATCAGTCGGGCCAGTTGCTGCTAAAGTCGCCAGACCACACGGAGCGCGCGCTGCGGTCGTTCAGCTGGCGTCTCCAAGGAGACCAGAGTGTCGCGATACCGCCTACTCCATCTCGTTCTCGACTTTTTTTTCTCCTCAAAGCCGCGGCGCATCCTCTCGCGCGAACACGCCACCGCTTTCAGATGCGAAGGCGAAGACATGGAGTAGAAGTCAAACAGGCGTAGACTGCCCGTACCCGACCCCTTTCCCGTTCGAGTATCCAGGCTAAACCACCCCTTTGATATATAAATCTTCCAACGTCCTGCTCCGCGTGGGCAACGTGCTTTACTGTCCGTTATTAATACTATTCTCTTTGTCACTCGACCGGTCTTCTAATCTCATCTCATCCTGCCCCAGCCCTTCCCTTGTTCTCACCATCCATCTTGCTCTCGTTACGGGACGCCTTTGCAACCGCATCCGGCGCCACGGCGCTTTACTCTTCTATTCCATTTTCAGTGCTGACCCCTTTGCTGCATTCGACACCGCTATTGCCGGATATTCATCTTTACTCCTGTATGACTGTGTTAAGTGTCCGAGCTTGACTGTCTCAAATAGTTTCCGCCTCGTCTCGCGGGTCAATTGTCAGCCTCATTTTAATCGACCACACAAGGAGGCCCCAAGTCCATCACGGGGCCGTCAGGCTTACCTATTAATCCTCGGGCCCCAACGCACGGTGCAGAGCCCGTGGATGCTGGCTGCAAGCTGCCTTCCTACGAGAAACTTCTGTCATTCTGCTGCGAACGCGTGGAATTGTTTAGCCCCGTTGCAGGGCTGGTCGGGGAGATAGTGGGAATCTCCAAGAGATCAAGCACGAGGAGGAAGGGCTGAGACCCCAAAAAGATAGGTAAAGATGCCTCCAGACCGGTCATCCTTCACAGCGTTGAACCTCCCTCCAACATTCTCCCTACCGCAATGCATGGACTACTTCACCCTCGCCGCGGGACCGAACACCGACCTCTGGCGCAAGCCGCCCAACGGAGACACATCTACCGCTCCGATCGTATATACTTCGCTGCGACACCCGTTTGTCGTAGCTGAAGTTACGGTCACCGCGGACTGGGAGATGGAATGGGACCAAGGCGGCCTGGTCATCTTCGCGGGTGCTGCGCCAGGGCAGTCACTGCCACCTGAGACTACCACGCCCCAAGCCACGTCAGGCATTCGTTCATCTGGCCGACAGATCTGGAATCAGACGACGCCGCGATCTTGCAAATGGGTTAAGGCCGGGATGGAGTTCTGCTCAGGCACCGTCAATGCGTCGTCCGTCAGCGCGACCGCCGACGGCGCAGACTGGTGCCTGTCACCTCTCGCCCTACCGAACCTCCCGACAGCCATCACGTCGCTGCGCATCAAGCTTGAGCGGATCGGCCACTCGCTCTGGATCTGGTACCAGATCCCCTCTGTCTCGCCGTTTGCGGTGACTCCGGGAGCCGTTGGCAGCACGTGGAAGAAGCTGCGGGAGGTGACATGGTTCTTCTACGGCGTCGAGGACAAGTTTGTCCACGTTGGCGTATACGCGAGTCGCCCAGCAAATGTGTCGAGGGGCAGTACGATGTGGGAGACCATGAACGGGCCTCGATTGGATGGCACGGTGAACGGGGGAGCTGGAGATGGACTTGTTGTTGAGTTCGAGGATTTGGAGATCTTCTGATTGATATGGTAATTCTTCCATTCGTTTCCATCCGTTGGATTTGAACATATTTTTCCCCCTCTTTCTCCTTCGTTTCAGTTCTTCTTTGAGATGACACGATCTATTATTTTTATTTTATGACTTCGTTGATTCTTCGACTCCCATTCCTGTGTAGACATGGCGACAGTTGATGCACACCGGCCTTCTTCGCTATTATGCCAGCTGTTTTAGTATTTAAGCACCTATGTATGCTTTTTGTGTTTGTCTGTCAACCCATGGTGTTTGAATCTTCCATAAATAAGTCAGAGATTCAGGCTTATCTATTTCCCTTCCCTGCTGTCATATGAGTTGTATTTACTTACGCAATTGTGATGATAGCGACGGCCGCGTACTAATGTACCTATTCCTTGCACCATTGACCCCAGAGGTGCATTATCCAAGCCACCTAGGCATTTATCCCCCTGATGTTGAATATTTCTTCAGGTATACGCACATGCATGCGTCCTGCCTCAGTGGGGTACAGAGGGGTTCCGTTTCCGGCTCATCCTGGAATACGACCTGGAGGCCGGCACAGACATTTAGAATGCTCTAGGACGGTCCGGCCTTGCCGCTGACAGATATCGAGGCGCAGCTTTGGATGTTTTCTAGTAGTAAATCGATCGAGAAGCCACAACTCAGGCCAGGTGCTAAGGCTAGATGCATACTTACGCACGGCCTGCAGCTAGGTATGTACAATGCGCTGTAAATAGGCCCATCGTGCAGTTAGGTACCTAGCTAAGTACGCAACTACTGGGGACTTGGCTAATTACTTAGCTCCTTGCATATATTTCAAGTCTTAGGTGCTAAGGTTGTATTTTCCAATCCAATGGCCGGCCGGCCCGAACCCGATTCGAACCCCAGCCAGTACCACATTCGGTACTACCTCCATGCACCCATTTTCGCGCCAACTCATCTCACATCTTCAGCCTCAGTCGCAACTCCGATCGTGTACAGGTGTGCACTGTCGATCTGCTGTGGCTTATCTTATATTTTATTCGTTACGTTTCCACCCCCGCCAGCACCGCACCTGCTGCACCGCCTCAATTGCGGAGTACGGAGTTAAGGTAGTCAATTCAGCAGGCCGAGAACACCTGCTTGCAGACTGCAGATCTGGCCCCTCTGGATCTTTACAATAAGTGCATCTTGCCTTTTAGGAAGTAGGTACAGTACACGGTGGATCAGTCCACTTTTCTGCAGTATGCATACTGCGAGCGCCTTGATGAGGTGATACCAATTTACCTAGAACGGTAAGTGAAGGAAGGGTCCGGGCACCAGGTGCCCTTGGTGAGTAGTACCTAAGACTTTGTATAGCATCACGTGCTGATCAGTAGTTTGCTTACTTGTTCGACATTACCTTGCTCAACATTACCTTGTTCAACATTACATATTCTCTTCGTGTTCCCATCACTGGGTCAGCTGGGTTGTGACATTAAGTACTACTTACCTGGTCCCAGAGTGGGCTCTGGGAAAAAACTGTTTAAATAGTACTGAATGTTTGGGTTTAGACATACACCGTCTTTTTTCCTTTTTTCCTTTTTTTCTTTTTTCCTCACCATTAATCGTTTCGAAATTCATTTGATTTTTGTAGTACTCTCCAGTTCATTCTCTCTACTTTAGAACAGGAAAGAACACCTGGAAACATTGTATCCCAAAAGCAACATGGCAAGATTAAGAGCAGAAATCATTATCTTGCTTGGATTATTAGCGCTAACCAACTTGACTACTGCCATCAACGCAACTCGGTCAAGGTAAACACACCTAGTGCTTCATATAGGCTGATCTTTACACCAGCAACCCCACACGATGTCTTGGTCCCATCGTTCAACTAGGTTGTAAGTACCTAATCTTGCTGACATAGTGGTCTCCTACACAGCTTCCCTAACAACAGCAAGACCGCACTCCCAGCCATATGCTCCGACCCACAACCTGACGACTGCAGCTTCTACCCCCTCTGCCTCGAGTCCCGCTACCATTGCGGACCCTGCGGCTACCCTCTCCACTACGGCCTCGAAGGATGCCAGGCATTTTGGGAGCAGCGAGACAAGCTGAGTCCCGAGGGCCAGGACTGGATGTTGAAGACGGTGCTCTGTCTGCAGCGGAAACTGGTTCCGTATGCTGCCGTTGATGGTGGCCCCCAGGAGTTTATAGGTACTACCACTTGCGACGCGTTGAAGGAATACGCGTTAAGCACGCATCCCGGGTGCTATATTGAGAGTGGGGTCTGCACGCTTCCGCCGTCGGATTGGGTGGCGATCGTGGATATCATCGGCATCGAAGCGTTTGGCGACCTTGATGTGTTGAAAGCTGCCCTTGAGACGATGGAGGGGTGTTTGGAGTTTGATTTTTGACTTGTCGCAAGGGGGATTTTTTAGATAGGGTGATAAAGGCGAGCATGATATGACAAGCATGATGAAGTAGAACGACAATGTATATTATATATATAATTTTTTAAGAATACAACTGATCTTAGGATGTAATTTTGACAGAATCAACGTCATACATAATAAGATGGTAATCGCGCGGTGAAGGTGTCGCAACAGGCCTCATCTCTACGGATGGAGAACGTGTCGACCTTGATGAGATGACAATAAGAAATAAACGCAAGAATTCAAAAATATTCTGAGCGTTTGGAAGACTTCCGTGGATGAGGTGACCAGGAAACTTGAAAATGTCGTGATGAGATAACGATTGGAGCAGGTATAGTTGCTTGGGGATATAGACAGATGGTCCTGCAAAAAGGAATTATGTAACTTTTATAAGGCATTTGCTGCTGGGAAATAATAATAAAAAAATCACCTTCATTTTATCTTGTGGAATAAAAGGGATATTTCTTCACCATTCTGGGGGGGAGGAATCCTGCAAATGGGGCCTTGTAAGACACAGCTTCAGCAACACATCGGCTACTCGCCCCCGGAGCAGAACTCATGAGCTTGTTTGCAGCTTCCCACCAGTGCAACTTCGTCGCTAGTCTCGTCAAAGATGCGTAAGAGAGTGTGTGAGAAATGAAGGAAATACAATCCGGCCTTGAAGGAATAGAATCTAGAGCAGATCTCTGAAGACACCGTACACCCGCTGCACGTAGTCGCGCATGTTCCAGCTCGTTGAGAAATGACGCACCATCTGCGCTCCACTATGTCCCTCGTGATCAACAAACGGGGAATTCTTTTTATAATTCATTCACGATAAGGACGTATCTAAGCAAAGACGAGATGAATCGGAGTAACTGCTCAATTGGGAATTTCTTGAAATGTTCCAACAACCCACCCCCCACTGGAGATGCATAAGACGGTGGATATCGATCAGGTTTTGTAGGAACTCGCCTTGCTCGTTTATTTATTTTATTTTTTTTTCCTTCGGCATTTCGATGGCATGTTGCAGACCAGAGTTATGAATGACATGACATGAGCTAGTCAATACCAGGATGGCGGTCATTCATGCCCAGATTGCTTTTTGTTCAAGAAATAGTGTGACCCCCACAACGTATGTAGATCCTCTTCTTTTGGCAGTCGCCTGAGATTTGGGCCATATTCACATGTCTAAGTACTATCTCCTTCAGCCCCTTATGATAGCAAATCTCTATTCTCAATTTCTAAAGCGCTCTACTTACCTAATATACTGTTTCCATCATCCGTCGAACGTCAATTGAATTTTGTCTATCTATAAAGGTCATCATCGTTGTAAAAAAAGCAATTGTCTCCTTTTTTTCATTACGCAAGCTGTTGATCCTTGCTTCTGCTTTGGGGGCGAATATTGCCAAGGTCCCAGCCGCCTGAAACAAAGGAATTGGACCTGGTGTGTCAGGACGCCACCAACAGGTACACCGGCGATGCAGTGTTGCACAGCATTTTACCGATGCAGTGGTAGCTACTTAGGTACCCTGCCCTATTCCAAATACCGGCATCCCGGGAAAAAATCACCTAGCCTTGCTTAACACAGGGATAGCTTATTGTGGACAAGGGGCGTTGAGGCCGGGGGGCTGTGGTTGCAAGCCCATGCTCTTGTTAGCTCGGCCCTAAACACACGTGGAAAAAAAGAAGGTTTCTTTCATCCTTCGAAGAAAGCCTATATCAGACAAAGAACACAGCAGATTATTTGGAAGCCACCGTCAAAACTACTGCAGTAGATGCATGGGATTCTGGTCCTCCTAAACGAGACTTATGTGGAAATGTTCTGATGCCCACGAGCTGCAATGTCGATCTTTTTTTTGAAGATTAGACTTTTGTTTGAGGTCACAGTGGCGAGGACGTTCACAAATTTGGATTGTTTCGATTACTGGTATCGGAAGAGTCGACGGAGGTTCGTAACTGATCTAGGCACGTATCTGCAAATTTTCAATCAAATTGCTCTCACTGCTGTCCGATACCAAATTTGAAAAGTCACCTGTCGCAGAATTAATTCAGGAAAACTTCAGCTTCAAATAAGCTATTGCGGTAGAATGCCAAGCATACATCCATGTTCCAGGTTCCATGTGGTGCCAAAAGTTCTGTGCATTTTTGCAACGCATGTATCATCAGGCAAGGATACTACTTCTATTTTTTCCCCTGTCTGGAGAATCATAATACGTCTTCTTGGTAAAAATTTTCCTCAAAGATCTTCCAATACTCGAGATGCAATTATCCAATAACGGATAAGCAGTGTTACGCATACAACGGGGTAGTATTCTCTGACAGCCGCGTCAGCATGGATGCCCAATTGACGGACCAAAAGCCCGTCATGTAAATCTTACATGCCTTCCAGACTCGCTTCTATGTACTTGTTACGCAGTGTAACTTTGTAATTATAATCTGCTATTTTGGAGCAGAACAGACGGATTGTGCTTAGGCTACGAATTTATTCCCAGGGGCTTATGCCTTACACGCACTGGAAAGTCTCTCAGTTCGACGAATTTCAAGAATTTACATCAAAGCCTTGTAGTTTAAGGAGAGTATGTAGTTAGTTACAATTCCAGCTTGATAGAAAGACATCTCCATCCATCGTCCCCAATTCAATCCAAACTCGGCCGAGGAAATAGGCAGGTATGTCGCGAGTGAGGCGAGTGGACAGTAACTGCCTATCAATTACTCTCAATTGGCATCCGCGTCAGAGTCGTAGAGATCGTACATTTGCGTTCGTGAAGTTTGTTCCCTCTTCTCAGAGGTGTCGTAGAGGTCGTTTTACTGCTCGTTCGGGAGTTCCTCTGTCTTTTCAGAGGCAAGTTTGTACATGTACTCCTTGGCACGCTTGTCAAGGCTGATGTCGATATCCTCTCCCTCCGCCTTCTCAGAGTTGAGCTTGTACATGTACTCCTTGGCGCGCTTGTCGAGGCTGTCGTCAACGGTCTTCTCAGAGGCGAGTTTGTACATGTACTCCTTGGCCGGGAGAGGCTCGCGCTTGTCAAGGCTGTCGCTAGCACTTAAACAAGTCAACATGGGGACCCTTGGTGGACAAAACACGTTAACCAAACACGGGGATTGAAGGGGTCCTTACCCTGGAACAGCTGCAGCTGCAGTAGCTGAAAGAAGAGAGGCGATCGCCAGGGTGGAAAGCGCAAACAGCTTCATCGTGAGAGGGATTTCCTTTTATCTTTAGACAAGCTGTCGAGATGAAGGAATGGTTTGGTGAATAGGGAAGGTAGAATGGGGAAGGGAGAAGCGAGAAGACGGAGGTGAGAGCTGAGAGGCGAAAGGTGAGAAGCAAGAAGGAAGAAGGAAGAAGCGAGAAAGATCTATGGGTTTTATGTAGAGGAGGAAGGAGGAGGGAGCCGACATTCACCTACACAGCACCTTCCTGCAATGGATATTCACAGCATGACATCAGGAAAGTGAATGAACTAGCCGACAAACCTGCCTGATGACAAATAACTGATGATGATCTCCGAGGCGTTGAGCATACACAGTCTTAGTTACTGGCCTATCCATTTATTTTTAACTTGCCATGTGGTTGTCGGTGGCGTTGCAGTCCTTTGTGTTGGGTTGACGCTTTGCCCTTACCGGTGATAACTTAAGAGTTCAACTTCCGGAACCCTCCAGGCTCTCTGTACCAGCTTTTTGGTATACCTTGATTGGTATTATCTATTACCGTTACCTTTTAATGTTTGTCATTATATAGGCTAGGTCTAATTGCATGAGTCTCGTGTGGTTAGTCCAAGTAGTAGGAAGGAGGATGATAGGCTAAGCCTCCATAGAGGAATTAGCCGAAGGAAATATGGCCAAGGCGAACGTAGGCGATAATTAGATGGCTTCAAGAGATACAAATGGTAGAGATACGGTTATTCAGTAATCCGGAGCTCCATGTTCACCTTCATTCTCCCATAACCCAACGAGATGTCCTGGAGATTCCTAGTACATACCACCGTAAAGAAGGCCCAATGACAACCATGCCATAGTTGAGCGTGATCTACATAATGACGAAAAGAATCGATCTTGAAGTACCTGTTGAAAGACTCCCTTCGAGAACCATAATTCCCAAGCGATTCTCCGAACATCCCCGTCAATTCCACGCTATGACCTCCGGTGACTAGGCCACACGTCTCACTACACTAGAAGCAGCGAAGAACTTTTCTTTCAAAGTTCGACTGGTGCTAAAATTCTGCCTCTATCTCTTATTCGTTCGGGTTATCTACTGGCCTTTTCAGCTTCACCTTCTGCTTGGAAGGCCTCATATTGGCGTGGCTGAGCTAGGTCCAATACTCCTCAGCCTTAACAGGGTTACGATAACTTAAACTTGAATGAAACAATAGTTCACTCAGTTATCTGTGAAACACTGCCAAGAGGATCAGCATTCACTTAGAGTGAAGGTGTCAATGACTCCTGTTCAACGCAGGAGATGGCGTAGCATACCTACCGTTTAGTGCATGAGACGATCGATCTTCGATCCACACGAGTCAGTATGGCAAAATATTGGATGATTTATCCTTTATCCTGAGAAAGCTTATGGAGCTCACCACGTTTTGCTCTCTAGATAGCCGTAGTCGAACAGGTAGCTGGCGGATAATACGCGATGTCTCGGTATCGATACGCGAAAACCCCTTTATACTGTTTGGCGGTTCTACCAACAAATTATTCTTGCATAGAGATCGAATTCACTTTGTCGGGAGCCAGATTCACCCGGTGCAGGCTCGCCTATATCGCTCTACAAGCCAACCTTCTTCCTGCTTCCCACAACAACTCAGTCCACATTCATATTCCCTTCACACCGAGACACTGCAATGGAGAAATCTTCGAGCCTGCTCCCTATCTCGGAAAACTCGTCAAACATGTCTCCCTCGCATGACAGTGATGGAGAGCCTCTTCTCGAGGATAACGGTGAATCCAGGACAACGGGATATTCTAAGCGTCCAAGTCTATGCCTTTGGATACTCCAGTTCCTTATCCTGATTTCCTCGGCTGGCCTTTTCTTCTCGGGACTAGCTCGAAGGGCGCCTACGGATAAGGAGTGTGCTGCTCAACTGTCCGCATACTGTATGTCCTATATATAACGTGTTGTACTTTCGCAGGTGAAAAGCCCACGCTGACAGCGACAATAGCCCCAGCGATAGAGGCAGTCGAATATGAAACGATCAAGTTACGGGGTGCACTACACGACCAAAATCCATTCAGAGGACCTCCAAGCCCAGCAATTGATGCTGCATGGCAAGAGATTCTGAATAGTAAGTACGCCTGTGTTAACACTATGGAGACGATTCGAGTTCACACTCTAGTAGTGTCAGAAATCAAACTCGATCCTCGTGACATGCCCCTCTTGAAGAAGCCGTTGACACAAGCAAAGTATCCTGACGATGAAGGTGGCTGGTATATTGGTATCTTGGAAGTTACCCATCAGGTACCGTCTTCACTGTTATTGATTTCACTACAGCCGCTGACAAGAACGAAGCTCCACTGCGTCAACTTGATACGACAATATACGTATCTTGACTACTACTCCAGGCCTGAAAACCGGCCTGTCGCTTTCGGCGATAAAAATCAGACTCTTCGGCTCCATATTGGTACGTCATTTTTATCTATTGCTTTCAGGATGCCACTGCCCCCGAATTAGCAACAGAAAAAGCTGACTCCAATAAACAAAGACCATTGTATCGATATGCTGCGGCAGGTCGTTCAGTGCAACGGAGACGTTGGAATCGTCACCAGCAGCTGGGTCAAAGGGCACGATGGACCTTACCCTGACTTCAGTGTATGGCATAAATGCCGTAGATGGCAGCCTTTGATGGATTACACAGTTAAACACAAGGTCGACCATGATCTTGTCATGGCAGACGACGCGTTCGTGCTCCCACACCCACCCTGCCAGAACGCAACTCCGGAGGAGGTCTGCCCATAGGCTTTGATGCGTCACGAATGTGTTTACGGAAAAGTGGATGCTAATGACAGAGGTCGGATCCCATACGTTTACGGAGCAAGCTGAGTAGATCTCATTGACAGTTCAGGCTCTAATGTTTCCTATTGATTTTCACAGCGCGTAGCATACATCTGTAGATAAATACCTAGCTTTGATAGTCGATATCCCGTAAAGAATTGAACGTGTTTAGATACCCGCGTTTTAAGTCTTCCCGGTCGGTACTAGGTACTAGTAGTCAGGGGGTTCACCGTACACATAGATGCGAGTGACAACGTCACCAAGACGCCTTCGTGTCCTCAACTCCCTTACATTCTCAAAATCAACTCTTATTCCAATTCGATTCAGCTAGGTACCATATTTAGTACTAGGCACTCATCATGTCTCGTCGAGTTCTCCAGTCCCACTACACCAGAGACCGCACACGCAAAGGCATCGAAGACCCAGCACAAGAGGACAATCCACTTTCAAGGCTTCTCTAGCCATGCAGTGCACCTCAAAAACAGGAAGGGGGATGTGAAAAAGTGTCGTGAGATGTTGCATTCGTACAAGATCCAGAGAATAGATATTTCATGGTCACTGAGGACGCAGCGAGCACAGCCGTTACGTGAGACCTATGTCAACAGATATCGACCAGAGGATATTGACGAAGCACTCATGGACACTATAAGCGGAATGCGGTTCTTGAAGCGCGCTGAGATCCTCGGCAAGTAGGACTGTGTTTAGTATGTTTTTATATCTTGAATAAGTGTGGAAAACCTTCAAAAGCTTGAGGCATTGGCTGACATCTCCTCATGGAAAGTTTAGGGTACTATACGTCCGCCCTGAATTTCAGAGTCGATATCTCGGAATGATATTGGTGGAAGGATGTCTTCATGGGCGAACGAGCGTCTACCTGCTTAAACTGGATCAACTGAGGAGGGTCTGTGGGGGTATTTGGAGCACGGTTTTAGAGAAGTTGACAGGGGTGATAGTGACTTGGAGTTATACGGAGGATCGAAAGGCGAGTTAAGCACGTATAGTCTCTTGTTTCGAGATGCCAAAGGTTGACATCGATAAAGTCAGAATCGCAATATTCATAATAATTGTACCATTCCTAGAACCAGAAACGAATTCAAAACGGCCTGAGATATTCAACTGGGATTCGAAATGGAGGTAGTAATAGGAACAGGAATCAAAAGATCAGCAATCGAGCGGCCCATAGTTGCTGCGCCATCATCAGCAAAAATGAACGGAAATACAGAAGATTTCACCCAGCATACCTAACTTGGGGGTTAAGTTGATAACATCGATTTCAAGTTTTCCTGCTGCGCTGTAGTTCTAAAGCTGCAGATGAGGCTCAGCAATTAGCTAGGACAATCATCTCCTAGGCAGGTAACTCAGGCAGTTTCTCTGGACGCCTAACCAAGCACATGCTGCCCGAGCACATACTTAATGTCAAGGAACTTTTTTTTTTAGAACGATGGTCGGCTCTGTCGTTGGTCGAAAAAGAGTTCTGACACGGGATGACCGCAGCAACACAGACTAAGGATGAATGAGGTTCGGATCGCCGCAGGCCCTAAGGATCTTTGGGAAGTTGGGACAGTAGATAGTGTGGCTTATCGTGCTAGCGCTTCGACTTAAGATATGCGCCAAGCAGCAAGCGCTCGTAATTCAACGCTTCACCTAGTTTTCCAAGTTGCCCAAACCAATCACGACGAGGTTTGTATGTTGACTTCTGCCGGTCACCTCGTATTGTTCGCTGCAAAGACAACAAAAATAATGCAAATTATCAAGAAGAAGACTCAGCCTCGCTGGCGGCCTGGGATGATCTCCTTCACACGGGATGGATGACTTGTATTTAGAGCCTCAACGCCCGTTCGTGTTTAACTCTCGTTTTCTTCATTGTCTTTTGTTTTTTTCTTCCTGCACTGTGCTTTTCGGACTGATCTCTTCTGCTGCTGAATCTTGGGACCGCTATTGTCTTTTGCGGTCATTTGATCCATCTTGCAGACAGTTCATCCTTTAATTACTGCCATAGAGAATGGCCCCTCGTCGAGGCGGAGGCTCCTCCGGGAGCGGCAGCTCTTACTATAACGATGATTCCCCATGGAACGAGGAAGTTCCGCTCGGTGTCTATGGAGCGAGAGCGAGGATGCTCATGATAACCGCTCTGGTATTCGAGATAATAACCCTGGTCGCCTGCCTAGTGTTTCTCCTCGCTTCGTTCTTCATCAAACGATCAAAGGGTGACCCAACCGCCAACAGAGTTCCCTCCAGGTCTCTTATCTATTCGATTTTGAGCAACATAATGTGAGTACAGTTAGTCGAACTTGCGCCTTGTGAATGTTCTCGTATAAGCTTCTGGACGATAATAAAAGTACTAACAGTTGACTGCTGCAGACGTCAGATCCTCGCTATCGTGCTCCTGTTCTTCTACGTCCTTGAGGTGACGGTGAAGCAAAGCTATGTCGTCCTGCTCATGTTCTGGACCATATTTGAGCTTCTCGCACTGGTACTCATCTTCTACGTGTTCTACCGGATTCTTCACAACTACCTCGATCGACTTTACCGTGGAAGCAAGAGCTACCTCCCATTTACATATTTGCACTGGGCTATCCTGGGCGTCATCTCGGTCCTCTCCCTCGTGGAAGCCGTACTTAACATTGTCACGTTGGTTCAAGACGTGAACCGGACATATGGCAGCTTGCCGTTGATTTTATCTCTTGCCAAACTCTCCAGCGCTCGTAAGATAATTTCCTGGCTGGCTTCTTTGGAGATAATTCTCTGCTCTGTTTTTGTCGTCATCAAATCCGGTGCTCTCAAGGTCAATTCACTGGTAAGTTTCTGCATTCCACATTGTCATCATCGTCGTCATAGTCTGGTAGATACCTGTCTAACGGGACTGTTGTAACAGCTCGGATCCATATTCCTCGGCATTGGAAACTTCTTTTTCTTCTTCCTCTGCTTCTCAAACGCAATCATCGCGATGCGATACTATCTTGGAAGAAACTCTCCTCCAGATTACCTCAGCACAGCTACCTCAGTCATCTGGACCATCGGCATTGTCGGTCTCTACACTGGGATTGTCGGGTACTGTATGCTTTGGCGTAAGACCAACGCGCAGTACCACGTTCCCCCGGAGCAACAACAGCAGCAATACGCTGCTCAGCAACCCGTCCAGTACCACCAGCAGCCTGTTGGTCAGTTCCAGGCCTATCAGCCACCCATGGGCCAGTTCCAGCAGCAGCAACCGGGAATGTACCAGGTCTCGCAACCTGGTTTCGCCCCTCAGCCCACGCAGTGGCAGCAGCAACAGCAATCCCAGTACGGACAAGTTTCTCCTACAAGCCCATATCAGGAAACACGGGAAATGGGATCTGGGCCTGCGAATCAGGTTCCCCAAGGCCAGACTAGCCGGAGCCCTGGACATACACAGTAAGGGATAGTTTTGGTATCTTCCGCGTTTCTCATGGGCCCTTACGGACCTTGATCACGAAAGTCAGAAACCACTATCTCGACAAAAAAGCCAATACTCAATATGGTGCTTTCTAGCCCCTAAAGAATCTATCAGACCGAGTGTTTGTTGCTTTCTCTGTTTTGACGCTTTTGGACGTGATATACCCTGTTTTTGCAGATACCCTGGCATTCAGTTATAAAATTGCCTTTCTCTTACGTTTCATGGATTAGTCTTTTCCCTTGGAGCAGATGTTCCGAGAGTAGACGAGATGTATATGATGGATATGTGTGAATCGTCCTGTATATATTGGATTTTGGGATATCATCCACGCATATATCAAGTACAGTAGGAGAGAAACAGAACAAGCATATGCCGTTATCTCAATATGTTATCATACAACTAATGTATCTACTGTCATTTTCGGTTATTTATTTACATATGATTGTCAACTTGACTCATAAAAGCTGCGATGTGTTCAAGAATCTCTTCTCCGGTTCTGATATTCTCTTCACGCTCTGCGGAAAGAGCTCGAAGTACACACCCGACGGTCCAGGAATCGCCTTCACTTCAGAAATGCGTAGTCTTGACATCTTGTTGAGCCTGTGTGAATGGCAATCATATCGAGTTGTTCGATGAGGGAATCTATATCCTTGACCTCTGCTCTGAGGATGACAGCCAGAATATCCCAGAAGGGGACTTCGGACTCCTCTAAGCATGTGAGGTCAAAGCGGTCCTCGCAGAGGAGGGTGGACAATATGGGAGACGGAAATGCATGTTGATATGATCCCTGTATCATTGGAGCAGTAGTACAATGGAATATGATGCGTTTTCATAGACTTGCGGGGGTATCATCGATAGCACTGTACATGCGAACATGTCTGTTCAAGTTCATCATCCGTAGAAAAATGCAAACACGCCCACAGGCGTAAGGGTCTAACCTAATTCTGTAATACATAGCAAATAATAATCCATTAATAACAGTAAACAATGCTTCGTGAGTGGAGATGAACCTCGCATCCTCGTCGTTAAGGCACCGCAGGCTCATGGATATGTCCCGGCGGGTCGTCGCGATTCTTGGCGCCTCTCTCCCGGTGGCGCATCCGTATCCGTATCCATACATAGCACCGCAACGACCACATCCATCTTTCAGCTATTTCAACCGATGTCGACATCTCCCATACTGTACATCTGATCTTATCTCTGTCATACACTTCCCAAGGCTGAGCGTTACAACCGCACCTTCTCTCTTTCCGCCTTCGCAGGCCGCAGGCGCAGGCACTCCGCCGCCAACAAGACTCCTCTCCACACGAGGGAGCTCATTCAACCTCCCATTGCCACAGGGATACCGCCTACCTGTCTAACAGTCTTATTAACATCTAAAAGAAAAAAACATTCAAAAATGGTGTGCGCCAAATGCCAGAAGAAGCTGCAGAAAACGGAGCTCGCCACGCCGGGCGTCAAGCGCAAGAGCGACATGTATTACGGCTCGCCGTCCAGCACGCTTGGCGCTGGCGGGGACGCGAAGTCGAAGCCGACGCTGGGGAATACGGGGGTTAGTAAGGTAGGTTTTTGTATATTTTTTTCGTTTTGTTTGGTTTGGTTCTTTGTGCGTAAAAGTGCAGTTTTTTTTTTCAATGTCCTTGTTTTATCGTTTTCCTCTTTGATCATACCCCTATACGTTTCATTATGTACTCCATGAACAGACATATCGAAATCGCCACACCGCCAACACCTGACTGTTCCATGGGACTTGACGTTTCATTTCCATTTCTCTATAATCAGAATGAGACAGGACATCAGACTAACGAAAAAACAACAACAGAACAAACTCCTCAGCCAAAAAGCCAAGAACCCCTACGCAGCGTACTCGTCCTCGTGCGAGTCGTGCAAGACCAAGACCGAGCAGGGCCGGAAGTACTGCCAGCGCTGCGCGTATCAGAGGAACGGTACGTTCTTTCTTCCCTCTTTTTTTTCCTTGTTTGTTTGTCTGCTTGTTTGTGGTGGTGTACAAATACTGACGTTGATTTGACATTGTGTGCAGCCTGCCCTATGTGCGGGAAGAGTCTGAGTGGTAATGGGAAGAAAGACCAGCCCATTGTCCAGGGACAGAAGTTTAATTTGAAGTGAAGTAGATGGATGGGGTTGTTATCAGCTAGATTAGATTCTTCTGCTTGTCTTCTTTTCTTTTTGCTTATGAGGCATGGTGATATGGAGTTCCGGGTGTGGTGTCTTGAGTTTCATTTCATGGTCATGAAGAATCAATCAAGAAAAAAGACAGGGAATTTTCTGGTGGAGTATCCTAGTTATACATAGCACAGTAATATATGCGCTTTCTGTGTACCCCCTTTCTTTATACTACAGACGTAACAAACAGACAAGAGAAGACGCCAAGCCTGGAATTGGCCCCAGCCAGACACACACACAGAGAGAGTGGGAAAGAGTTCATTTGAAAGGAGATGGACGGAGAAATAAAACACCCTCGATTTCGTCGAAGCTCGTTCGTCGGACCCCGCTCTCATGCCACATATCAAATCCATTATACAAAAAACTTCAACTTCATTGCCTGGCTCGCAGTTTTTATTTTACCGATCGGCCAGCATGTTCTTGATGGAGCTGTAGTACTGTGGGATCACGTATTTCTCGATCTCCTCCTTGGCCAGCCACCTGAAGTCCTTGAGACCCAGCGTGTTGACGCTCAGGTCGGCCTGTCCGGCCATGATGCGGCCCTTCATGAAGAAGGTTTTCTCGCCCAACAGCTCGATCTTGGCCTTCTCGTCAATCTGGGGTTTCCGGAGGTTGTAGACGAAGTGGCCAATGGGGTGGTATCCGACCATCCAGGTGTTCATGTTGACACCAGCGGATTGGGCGAGGGTTCGCTCTGCGGCCTAGACGTAGAGAAACTGGTCAGTGCACCGTCTCATGAAATGAATGGCAGCTGAAATCCTGCCCCACATAAACGCCTTATGAAGAGGGATACTCACCCCTCTCAGATCCTCACCAGCCTCGACAGGCGTGCTGGGGAACTTCCAGTACCCCTCCTTGGACTGCACGAGGAGATACAGCGTCCTCTGCAGTGCCCGGTTCAGGCTCTTCTGGTCTCCCTTCTTGTCCGCCTCCGTCACCCGGGGAAAGGGTCTCTGGACCTCTTCCTTTTTAGCGGCACCACCCTCCTGGGACCCGCTGGCCGAGGTCTCCGCATCCCGAACGAGCATCTCTATCTGGTGCTCCGGCTCCGACTCGACCGCGCCGACGAGCAACTCATCGTTCCAAGCCTCCTTCGAATACGCATTGTACTTGCCGATATCACGCGCGGGGGTCTGGCGCTCCCTGTATTTACGCTTCCAGTCCTCATCCGCGGGCGTTCCGCGCTTGAAGTAGAAGTATCGGGTAAAGGGCAGGGCGAGACGCTCGTTCAGCCGCTTCTGGTAGAAGTAGTATGCCTTCTCGAACGGCGTCAGGTCGCGGGTGATCTGGGGAGGGCGGGAGAGCACCACTCCGGCCTTGACAGTGTATGTGGGTTTCAAGACCGGGTGGATGGAGGCAGGATTGGGGTGGGAGGAAGTCGAGGAGGAAGGAGGAGGTGCCGAGGCATTGTCCGCGGTCGCAGAGGCTGCAGCAGAGGAGTAATTGCGGCGGACAATGGTCTCTTGACAGCTTCTGCAGACCGCGGAGTCGAAGGTGGACGGACCTGGTAGAGGTGTCAGCAGCAGCGGCAAACGTGGGCGGGACGGCATCAGAAATACGTACGCAATAGCGTCGCTATGCGCCGTGTACCATTGGATCCCGCAGACATCTCCCCGGCCTTGGTGGACGTTGTCGTGCTGGTGAACACTGATATCCCGTCCGAGAAAAGTTCACAGTTGAACCTCCGGCGGCCTGAGAGCGCAGAGGACGCCGCACCCGAGCTAGACCGCATGCGGTT
Source organism: Thermoascus crustaceus (assembly GCF_041956765.1). NCBI lineage: Eukaryota > Fungi > Ascomycota > Eurotiomycetes > Eurotiales > Thermoascaceae > Thermoascus > Thermoascus crustaceus. Next base: position 1,449,404 of record NW_027192528.1, on the reverse strand, counting down.
AGCTTCCGCGTGACTTTGCCGGGCACTCAAAAACACCGTCGGCGGTTCCTGTACCTTTTTCCTTTTCTCTCCTCGAGCACCCATCCCTTATCATCACTGCGTTTCTCCTCTCCACAACCAGTCGATCATTAGAGGTGCTCAGAGCGAGTACTCTACGTTGCAGTCAATTTTCGCTAGCGGTACCTTCTTGTCCAAGGCGTACTGTTAGATAGACACTGCATACACTGCATTAAAACTTCTTTTGCCAGACCATCTGAAGCCGCCAGAAAAGTGCTGTCCACTGTGTGGATCTTGCATTTCTGGTCACTTTTAGAAAACTATCTGGTGATGATATTTAGATACGTATTCTATTATGATCTGGTGGTATCACTGCAGACTTCTCTCGCCGTAAGCCTCCCGAGTCTCAGCTCTGCACAGAGGGTTCTACTGCCATCAGAACTCAGTCGAGCCTATCTGCAGACGCTACTCATCGTTCTGGCCACGGCTTTTTATCTTTGCCTAGGGTTAAGACTCTCTCCTGCGTACCGAATACGCGGAGTTTGTTCCCGTAGACCTTCCAGAACGCTGCTCCAGAACGAGGGATAAGCTCTCCGGCCTTTACCTTCCGGGCTATCTCAGCGTCGTCCTCGAAGCTTAGAAGTTGAGACTCGTCTTCAGGCTGCTCTTCTTCTTCGGAGTCCTCCGCGGTTTCTTCGGCCGTGTCGGTCACGAGATCGAACTTCGTACGGTGTGAGAATGCAGATCGAGCCCTGCTGACCTCTGTTTTCTCTTTCCAGTTCACAGGCTGCTGGGTTGGATGGCTGCCAGCCTCATCTGATCTTCTGCCCGATGAGCTAGACGCTCTAGAAACTGCACCTTCGCTTGCAGTATCACCGTGGACCGAAGTCGGGCGCTGTTTCAGAGCGGGCCTGGTTTCAGATTGCATAGATGTCCCACCATCACGCAGCTGAACGGAAAGCTTGACGAATACCTGTGCGGTGAGCAAGCTATCGTAACCTGCCTCATGGAATAGCTGCTTGCCCTGGTACTTGCTGTGCTGAGAATCCACAACTTAAAAACAATAACCTTTAGCAGTGAATGTATTCTCCAAAAGGAATCTACTCACCTATTTTTGGATTCTTCTGTTCCGCTAGGCTGTCATTGATCTCCGCTAATGACGACGTCGGATTGATAGAACCACAGTCATGTGTAGCCATGTATTTTGTATCGACAAGAACGGGAAACAGTCCGTGGAGCATTTCCTGAAAGTCCTCCACTCGCACCGGCAGGGGCCCAAAAAAGCATCTGCAGAAGTTGACCACGTCGGTGAAAAGGTTGTGGCCGACCAAGATCGGTCTGTTCGCCTTTAATCGTAGCTTCAATCTATCCGCGAACTCTTTCATGGAGTGCTTTCCTTCCACAGCAGCAGAACTCGACATGATGGACGTGAAGACTCCCGGATCGAGCTTGGATAGATCTCCACCAGCCAAAGCCTCAGCAATCCACCTGAATCCCGTCTGTCTCAGAATGCGCTCCTCTGTTCGACGTATTCTATCTTTCTTGATCTCGTTCTCACGGGCTTCATCGTACGGGATGATCTGCACGAAAGTAGGCTTGCCGATCGTCACAAGGGACGGATATTCCGACTGGACCAGTTGGTGAACAAGCCTCTTCTGAAATCGGTTGAGTGCCGTAGGGAAGGCACTTTTCCCCTTGGGCGTATGTATACTCTTTGGCGGCGGGATGTTGAGATATTTTTCGGCACTCTATAGAAACTCAATTCAAATAAGCCTCGTTCGTTCATCACGGGGAAATGCTAGGGCGCATCCACATCACCGAGAGCAAGCCAAGCGTTGATTCCGCTCCGAACGACTTTCAAGAACTGCAGGGATTCGTGGTCTGTTTCCTTGACGTCGATATCGGATGGGACGGTAACCCGATCTCGCCGTTCAACCGCTTTAGCCATTGCCAGCTTCTCCTCATCTCGGGACAGGTAAGGGACGCCTTCCTGAAAGGGGGCCTCTATACGAAATTTGTTTCCCATCAAGAACTCGACCGCTAGGTTTGAACCCAGTGTCACTAGATGTGCATGTATCGACCGATTGGGGTTACCATACCGCTGCTCTGGAAGGACCAATTCCTCTCCACTTCCAATTTCTGGTCGATGATGGGACTCAGATGGAGATTGTACGGTTTCAAAGTATAAGTCCCTGCAGGTGGCCATTGAGTTCTCAAGTTTATTGGATGAGAACAGTATCTTTCCCCCTTACCTGTCTTAGGATCCTCAAGTCCGATCGTCAACCCAATCTGCAGCACCTGATACCTGTCGGCAGCCTCTCTGATATCATTATACCGTTCCTGGAGCGTCTGTGCGCCTGTCGAAGGGCCCGCCGGGTTCGTGGCTATCCCGGAAAGCTCCAGATCCAGAGCCACGAAGCAGCAGGTCGCAAGGCCGTCGAGGATCCTGGGAAGATGGTAGAAGAATGATTGGCCGGTGATGTCCATTGTCTGTTAGTAGTACTACTAGAAAGTTGGTGCAGTACAAAGGCGCCTCCAATAGGTTAGGTAGGTGATTGCAGAGTTGCGGAGTGATCATTCGGGCGGAGGAGCCAGAGATGAATTCAGTGACAGACGAAGGCAAAAGAGGAAAGAGTTAATGATTATAAGGTCTCGACACTAGGTGGAAGTTGTTTCTGAAGATGCCGAGCCTATTGGGCTGGAGACTTTATGCCCATGTCCGGGCATAGTCGTTTTGCCAAGATCTGTCCAGTGAGGTCCTACAAGGCTTATTGAACACAGAATTGGAATTGCAGACTTGGCAAAGAAACAGATTAGACAAAACTTTTGTCAACCCATGAATCATACAATAGGAAAGCAACAAACAGGAGCATGTCCCTGAACAGTAACTGAACCGTGTTAAAAGGTGGAGCATGCTCCGGCGCATGGATGTTACTCCAGATCGTCCCGTGACATCAGAGCTCCCAACCCCAGAGCGCGCCAAAGCTGGGCCGAGGGTAAAGCCAAACCCCGGGTAACTCTCTCTCTGGCCTCTGAACCTCCTGCCTGGACGGTCCCCTTAGGCATCTAACGGAGCTCTCTCTCTTCATTCATCCTACGAACCATACCGTACTGTACATGTGGCACACCTCGACTCTTGCAACGTCCAATTCCTTCACGATAAATTCCTACCGCGCTCGGGGCTCAGAGAGCGCTTGAGCGAGTGATCTGACGAAATGTCGTCACGCTCACAGCTGCTCTCCTCCACCTCATCCTCATCATCTCCGCTCTCTGCATCCAAGCTCTGCTCCCAGATCCACAAGAATGCCTCCCAGCTCTTCCTAACGCGCCGGCTACCAGAGTGCCTGGCGGCTCTGGAACCTATCATCACGCCCCCACAGGACGAACAGCAGCAGCAACACACGAATGGTGACGACCGTTCCTCACCTCCCGTTGCGCCGATCGCGACAGTGTCTGGGACGCTGAGGATCAAAGTGTGGAACCTCTACATCACGCTGCTCAGCGCTATTGTCGATCTGGGCGCTGAAGATGGAAAGAGGACATTTGGGCAGAAGGAGTGGAAGGCGCTGGTGTCGAAGGTGCGCGATGGGGAAATCTGGGAGACTATTGTCCAGACCGGGTACGGGGGGAGAGAAGGCTCCGTGGATGCGGATGTCGTGTATAATCTGTCAGTTTGACCTCCCATATGGTTTACCTATTATCGGTCTAACAGTCTCTACGACAGTGCCACCCTGTTATTAAACCATTCATCATCGCAGACCCTCAACCAGCAGCGCCTCGAGACCTATCTCTCATCCTACGGCCAACCGGACCTTGATATTGCAGCGCATCTGCAGACCTCACCGTCTGGCTCGCGTCGGCGACGCATTCCGGCCAGCGGGGCAAACACTCCAAAAGACCTAGCATCTCGAGTCAGGATAGTCGAGCTTTTCACCCTGCATGTCCTTCCCAGGAACGAGGAATGGGACTATGCCCGAGAGTTCATAAGGATGAGCGAACTCCTAGACGAAGAGCGTAAGGATGTCTTCCTACAGACTCTCGACAGTCTCAAAGAAGAGAAGGAGCAGAGTTGCCTGCGCGCTGCAGAAATACAGCGAGAAAAGGATGCGGAGCTAGAACGGCAGATGCAAGAGGAGGAGTGGAGAAGAGCGAAGGAAGCTGCAGCCGCAGAACGATTGCAGCAGGATAACGGACACAAGCGAACAAGCAGTGAGATAGACTACGGGATCGAGAAAGGCCATCCAAACGGCGCTGCTAAGAGCAGAGGACCAAGGTCAGCAGAAAAGCTCTCAGGCGGCAAGGCTGTTGACCCGTCAGGACGGACAACCTTCTCTCCACCTCCGGAGTCTTCGAAAAACTCGAAGAAGGTGGACAAGTCGCATTCTCGGGCGCGACAATCGCGTGCCCTCATCACTGTACTGCATAATCTTCTGCGCAGCATAGGGCGGACTGTGTCCGGTAACCCAATGGCGTTGCTTCGCACTCTCCTCTTCATGCTGGGTATTATAATGGCGCTCAGCAGGCGAGACGTGCGAGATCGCATAAGGAGGATAACAGCCACCAGCTGGCAGAAGGTCAGGGGCACTGTTGGGATGGGAGTGAAGGTCAGTTACATATAACGATATATCATGAGGTTCGTATGTCTGTAAAGAACTGAAAATGGTTCCGATTGGGTTGTTCAGAGGTCTCGGGGATATCCTTTCTGTACAAGTCGTTTTGTCTATATACATATCCATTCTTTGATCTTGTTATAGATCCAGTGAGACGGGGCATCGATGCTCCGAAGAGGGCCTATTTGCCCCGCTGGACCAACAGCCCCGTTCAACGAACGGTTCTCTTTCCAAGAGCACCAATCGTTCATATCCATCCGACTGGATGCCTCGAACGGAGACCTGGTCCTGTTCATCATTGTATTTTCATGTCCTCATTAGTCTGAGATTATAGTTTCCAGGAGAAACTTAATTTTCAATATATAGTCGTGTTTCCTTTGTCAGGCCTTGGGGATATATCTGGAAGTCTAGGTCTTTTCGTGTTCACTAGAGCGGTCCACTGTTGCAGGCCCATGGCTGAGCGCCAGCACGCTATGATCGTTCGGATTCTCTGTCGTTTCGGGAAGGCCTTCCGCATCCCCGACGCTTTCGAGGTCGTGCTTCTTGTTAAGTCTCGCGTGCCACCTTCGAAACACATACACCATTAAGTGTGCGACGCAGATTTGTTCCGTCGTGTAGAGCAGGACGGGAACAGACGTTTTTGCCTTGGTGAAGAGATCCACAGACGTCCACATGGCGTACAGCAGCGGAATCCCCAGCCCTGTGGTCTTGGCCGGCCCACAGAAACAGATTGCAATTGTTTCCTCTGGGGGAACCTGCCGGAAAAGACGCTTACTCCAGGGCCGGGAGGATAGGATTTTTGGTGGACGTGAGGCATAGAAACAGACCAGGGTCAGAAAGAGGTAGAGGGCAATATTAAAGAGTACAACGAAGATGATGCTTTGGGTGGAAAGTGATTCAAGAGCTCTGGTCGCGAAGCAAGAGGAGAATGTGGTCCTGGCGATGTCTTGTTGGTTATCTATGCGGTTTTGACAGACTTCTCAACAGAGACAAGTTGTTCTTTTTAAAAAGCAGAGGACGTACCAGATCAATAGTAACAAACATGCCGTGCCAATTTTGTTTACTTTGAACCTCTGTAGCACCCATATTGTCTTCTCGGGCCAAGTCCATTGTATCAGCTGCCCCACGACCAGCGGGAGGAGCGCGCTGAGTCCCAGTTGTTTGAAGACATCCTTGTACATTTCATTGAGGTCTCCGCCTCCATTTCTCCAGGGATCAAAATCAGCCGTTTTGGGCAATAATGCGACAGTCCAGCCCGGGGTAACGAAGGGGCCCAAGACATTGGCAACCAACACCTCCACCAGCGCCGCTGAATCATCCCCTCCTGCGGCTCTGGTCATGACCACGTTCGACGAGATTGTAGTGGGGATACACGCTGTAAGGATATATCCCGCAAGCACGGCCTTGTCGATATGCCCGTGAGGATCTCCAGCCAGGATGGCATGGACTAGGGCAACGACCAACGCTGGGACGAATAGAAAGGACGTGACCTGAACAAGCGCATGGAGACGCCAGCTCAAAACGTGTGAGAACAATTTCTGTCGCGGGATGGCCAGCCCCGAGATGAGGAAGATGATGGCAACAGCGCCGTAGAGGATGCTATACTCAGACCGGATCACACCGCCATGCTTCGCGACGTTGGGAAAAAAGTACGCTAGCACGCAGGCGACCCCGATCCCGACCATGAGCCATTGGTGTAGGAGGAACAGGAGCACTGTCTTCAGAATGTCCCGCTTCCTCTTCCTGTTCTCCTCGTTGCGATGACCCGGTCCGTCATCACCGCCATTACCCATTTTTTTTTTCACGAGAACTTGATCAAGGGCGACGAAAGGCGCGTAAGGAGGGGTTCGCGATGCCACCCTCGCTTTGTTCTTTTTCTTGGTCTTCGCCTACCCGGGCACGAAGAAAATTTGTGCAGAAGTTTGCTGCTGCTCCCATTGCGAGGACGTCATTAGAAGGATTGGTAGATAGCGGGTGATGATCGTCTGGCATCTGCACGATCGGAGACCAAGCCGATTGAAGGCTGATGCTGCAGCGTTGATCCAGCGGTGTGTGGAGAACTCCGCCGGCCACAACGCTTCTTTCCCCGCCTCTTCCCCGAACCTGGAGTACGGAGAATTCCGACATGTGCTCGTTCTTTATACATAGGTCCTGACTAAGTCCCTAGGTCTTGGCTAGGTAATTATACCTTGTTTGTTTATGTTAATATAGATGAGCAGGACGTTCACCAGAATCTTCGCAACTGCACTTGCTGTATGTATGATGATGTGGTCTGCATTCCGAGCATGCTGTCATCGCCAATATTCTATATGCAGGGACTGCAAGGGTATTGCAGGTTATTTGTAGACCGATCGACTGGTTCTTTAGAGAAACAATTGTTTCATTCGCATTGGATCACCGTATTCGAGAATACATGAAGAACATGTGGTCATGAGAAGGGGAAATTGTACGGGGGAAAAGGATTCTGAGGGACCTCTAAATTCATGCCTTCTAAAATCCCTGAATAAGCAGGAACCACCCAAATAGGTAGGAACTGCCCTCACCGTGTACGCGCTAGGGGACTTCCAGTGAGCCTAGGTAGTCGTCCATTTGGTTCTTGTGGTTTGCGCACATTGATCAGTATATCCAGTTCTCTTCTGAACTGCTAGCAAGAAACTGTCCATTTGGTGGGCTAGGCACAGGTAGACCACGCCTTGAGGGTCTATGGATACTCAGTAATTCTGTGGCCTGCAATCGATAGTCAATGGATCTTAATGTATTGCAGCATTACGGTTCGAATTGCATTCGCGGCTTATCCTCGACCAGGACGACTGCAGTAATCTGCATGTTTTCGCATGCCTCCTGTAGTAACACAGCCGGTTATATGTGGATGGAGCTTTGCTGTCTCTCCAACATCAGTCACGCAAGTGCACATGTCATGTAACATTGCGTCTCTTTGACAGCGTCCTGCCGATGCTGTCTTGCTCGGGAACAACTGAATTAGTAATTCAGGAAGGAGCTTTGTAATAAGTTTCCTCGAAAGCAGAAGGGGCGTGAGTTGGACGTTAGTATTATATAACGCATGCATGCTTCGTTCATGGCTCGGCAATTCCCGATTCCTGAGGAAGATCAAGCGGTCTGGAGAGGACCGCACAACTGTCACAATACATCGATGCATCATTAGTTGCTCCATGAGAGGGTCTTCGACTCCTCGACCTCATCGTGAACGAAGCGGTATGCGGCTTTGTCGGAGATAGTGACGGCGATGAAGACTGATGGATAAGATAGGAGCTATGTACTCCGGACTCCGTAAGGGTATTACCGCATAAGTTTCCGGCCCGGTAAGGGGCAGCCTCCTGAGGGTTGACGGAGGCAAACTATTTCCCCACACTAAAAAAAAAATTAAAACAAAAAATCGAGGAGAGACAGGACAAAGTGCCAGAAGAATGAGAAGATCAAGGATTGCGCCTGATGATCTAAGAAATAATTCCATCAGGAAAGCAGTAGTTGAGAGGTACACGCTAAAAAAGTAGATGTCTAAAAGGCCTGTCAGGTAAAGGAAAGTACTCGGGTGACCTGTATCCTCTGCAGACCGGTAAGTGTCCCTTTTGAGTTTTTGCTGCATTTTCTCTTAGCAAACCGCCGGCAGATAGCACAGCCATGGATCTGGAAAAACATAACCAGCCGCGGAGATCCTGCCTTTTACCGGGTTAATAATACCCAGTGGTCTCGAACCCGGCTCGAGCCACGTCTGGGGTGGTTCTGTGTTCTCAATACTTTTCCGGTAACCCGAGTGTACAGCAGACATCGTGCTGCCAACCCCCACGGAGTACATGTCACGGAGGATATCTGGTCGCCCGTGATCACCAGCTAGAGCACAGCACATGCATCCGCGGGCTAACTCGAGCGTGCATCTGAAGGAGAAGAGCAGCTAGGGCCCTCGACGCCAATATCTATACCCGCCAATGGAGGCCGGGACGGGAGAATTCCGAGCATCGGCGGCCAGCGTAGCGAACCTCGGCTCGGCGGGGGGCAAGAGCAGGCCGCATCTACCGACATTTCCCGCAAACGGACCGTGAGGGCAGCGCACGCCGACCCCATCTGTGATCTGGCTCGTGACGGGCGGAGTGACCGTCTGATGACGACTCGACCTCCGTATAGAGAGAGAGCGCATGTGAAGTGACCCCGATGCCTCCGCCCTCCTCGCCGCCATCTCGTCATGGATAGTTTGAGGGTCTGGAGGGCCACTTTTTCCAGCGCCAGCAAACCCACTCGGCGCGCCAGACCCAGCGTAAGACCCCCCCCCGGAACACAGGGAGCTCAGCCCAGCCTGCGCCCGGAGCCTCGGGCCTCTGCTCGAGCTGCTTTATCCGCCGTGCGGAAGCCCTGGGAAACGTGCCCGGATGGCTGCTCAATGGCACGGACATGCATTGTGAGACGCTCCAGGCCTTTACCCAGAGGGTCTGGGGATTAATAACCTGGGCTACGCTGGCTCGGGCGTGGAAAGGTGTCGGTCCCGCCCCTTCTGCCTCTTTCTGCGAGTTTTCTCCGTCGTTGTGGATGGTCTCCATCTTTCCGCTCGCCCAGACAGGCCTCTCCGCTTCCCCGTCAATACTGGAGCTATCCTCACTGGTACTGGGCCGTTTAGCTTAACCAAGGTAAAGATCCTCGGTCCCCCAGTTATAACCAGTGGGTGCCCCAAGTCAATCTGACTCACCCTTTGGCTCGTGACGTCTGATTCTTAATCCTGGTGCTGTCCCTCTCTCCCACGTTGGGGTTGTATACTATTTAGAAAAAAGTCTACGGGCTGCACCGCTTCCTGCGTTTCCTCTCGGTTCGCCGGAGTCCATTGCTTAGCCCGACTCTTTTTTTCTCCTTTTCCTTTTTTTTTTCTCGCTTATCAAAATCTGAGTGTCTACGATTATTTGAACGAAAATTTGGCATTGCATTGGCCACACACGAGTGAAGAGGAAGGCATAGCGCTAGAGAAAAAGGGTTACGGGTCTAGATATTCATAAAAAGCAAAATGTCGAAGAATAACCAGAATGGCAAGAAGCCCGCTTCGGCGGCCACCAACTTGATTGGTACAGTTCCATATGGCTCAGGTCGTTCGACTGCGGTTACTGACTCTGGAGAACAGCTGGTGGAGGTGCGGGTATGATGGAGGCTCTCGTCTGCCACCCCCTAGGTAGGTCAATGACAGATCCCGAACCTAGAAGGAAAACGTGCTTACGATGTCCCTAGATACCATCAAGGTCCGGATGCAGCTGTCGCGGAGAGCCAAGGCACCTGGTGTAAGTGACACGGACGCTCGCTACTTGGTATACGGGTTGGTCAATTGACTCATGTCCTGCAGGTGAAACCTCGCGGTTTCGTTGCCACCGGTGTTGAGATCGTGAAGAAGGAGACCGCTTTGGGTCTCTACAAGGGTCTTGGAGCAGTGCTGGGAGGAATTATTCCTAAGATGGCCATTCGATTTACCTCTTACGAGTGGTACAAGCAGCTGCTTGCAGACAAGGAGACCGGAACTGTCAGCGGCAAAGCGACCTTCGTTGGTAGGTGAAATCGCCATGAGTAGAAGGAAAGCTGTGTCAACGCTAACGGATGGCCCTCAGCTGGTCTCGCTGCTGGTGTGACCGAAGCCGTGGCGGTCGTGAACCCAATGGAAGTCGTGAAGATTCGTTTGCAAGCTCAGCACCACAGTCTGGCGGACCCTCTTGACGCCCCCAAGTACCGCAGCGCACCGCACGCTCTGTTCACCGTCGTGAAGGAGGAAGGATTCAGCGCCCTGTACCGCGGTGTCTCCCTCACCGCCCTGCGCCAGGGTACCAACCAGGCCGCCAACTTCACTGCGTACTCCTACCTGAAGACCTTCCTGCAGAAGGCCCAGCCCGAGTACGCCGACAAGCAGCTGCCTTCGTACCAGACGACCCTGATCGGTCTCATCTCCGGTGCCATGGGTCCCTTCTCGAACGCCCCGATTGACACGATCAAGACCAGACTGCAGAGAACTCCCGCCCAGCCCGGCCAGACCGCCATGGCCCGTATCATGAGCATCGCCTCGGACATGTTCAAGCAGGAGGGTGCCAAGGCTTTCTACAAGGGTATCACCCCTCGTGTGATGAGAGTGGCGCCCGGTCAGGCCGTCACGTTCACCGTGTACGAGTTCCTGAGGGAGAAGCTCGAGAAGTCGAGATGGTCTATCTTTGGAGGCGACTACTCAGAGTAAAAAGAAAATGTTTCATTTACGTTCCTTGGATCATCTCTTCGAAGCGTTTGATACCAAAAGCATGGTGGCGTCTCCGTTGCATCACTACATCACACCGCGGCTTGGTTAGAAGGGATTTAGGTATACAGGTCGAGCCTGTTTGGATGACGGCTTCGTTTTTTGAAACTGTACTGTACATATATATATCTGGATTCCTCTACCGTTTGGTTCTTAGGCAGGTATCAAAAGGAATCGAGCTGTTTCATTGCCATTCATGTGAAAATAATAAATAATCTTCGGGCGGGATTAGACCGAGGTCTGGAACTGAGCGTAGACGTATCCTCGTCAGTTAGAAGGGAACTGTACAGAGATCCTGAAGAGGTATCCTGAAACAATTAATTTCCTTGTTCAATCCTCTCAAAAGCTCATATGGCACACGACAGTTGGGACGGAGGGGGGTTGCCTGAGAGGGGGCCTTATCCGTACGAAACGGCGACGCGGAGGGCCTGTTGCCCCGCTGCGGCCACGCAGCTCGAAACCATCGGGGCGAGGCATCAGCTGCTAGCCAACAACTAGCGGGCAGTGACCGCCGTTGTCAACTAGACACCTACATAGCTACGGTTTCCTCCTGTAGAAACCGACGTTTTCTTCTCCATTCATTGAAACGGGTCAAGTCCGTCAAGATGCAGTCCGGAATAACAGGTGAGTTAGAAAAATAAGTTCCGTTGTTAACACATGCATCTCCCGTCCGACTCTCACATGCACTGTACAATCCCGCTCCTACTATGTGACAGCTGTCTACTAGCATGATATACCCCGAGTACTGTACAGATAAATTCAAATAGAATACTAACAGCGACACCAACAACAACAACAACAGTCTCCCCCGAACTCCACGACGCCTTCAACTCCTTCACCTCGGACCCATCCCTCTTCTGCCTCCCCGTAACCATCACCTCCGAATCCCTGACCCCCCAATCCCCAATTCCCTTCTCTTCAACTTCCTCCTCTTCTCCGAAAGATGCGTTCTACCCCTCCCTCCCGCAACTCTCCTCCATCCTCAAACCCCAAACCCCCATCTACCTCATCCTCCGCCGCTGGAGCGGCGACCTCGCCGCGCTGACCTACATCCCCTCGAACGCGGGCGTGCGGGCCAAGACGCTCTTCGCCTCGACGCGGGCGACGCTCGTCCGGGAACTGGGCAGCGAGAAGTTCGCGAGCACGATCTTCGCGACGGAGGAGGAGGAGGTTGTGGGTGAGGAGGCGTGGAAGGAGAGGGAGGCCGAGGAGAACGGTGGGAAGGGGAGGGGCGGGAAGTTCAAGAGGGAGGATCTGATGGATGAGAAGGAGCGGGAGCTGGAGGCTGTGAGGAGGGCGGAGGAGGAGGCGAGGAGTGGGACGATTGGGAGGGATGTTGGCATTGGGGGTACGTTCAAGAAGGCTGCGGGCGCGGGTGGCATGCATGTTAGTATGCCGGTGGATGAGGATGCGAAGGCTGCGCTAAAGGCGCTGCAGCAGGGTGGGATGGTGCAGTTGGTATGTTCAACCTTTCTGCTTTGGATTATGGGCTGAACACTGTGTTTTCCAAGTTTTACGATTTTTATTTGAGCTAATGCGTTTTTGATACTATGTACAGGCTATCGACATCCCGACTGAGACCATCAAGCTGGCGGAGTCGGAGTCGTCCATCGCTCCTGGAGCCGTGGCTGGGAAGATCTCCGAGTCCTCACCACGGTACACCTTTTACCACTATCCCGACTCCGACGCCGTGATCTTCATCTACACTTGCCCGTCCAACTCGTCCATCAAAGAGCGTATGCTGTATGCTAGCACGCGGAGGGTGGCTATCGAGGTGGCAGAGAGCGAAGGTATCAAGGTTTCGAAGAAGGTAATGAATGCTCTCACTAAGGTAGACGATGTGTGGAGACGAATCGACTGACCGCTTGGGTTATTAGATCGAGGGATCTTCGCCAGACGAGATCACCGAAGCTAGACTGCATGAAGAAGTCCATCCCCCGCAGGACAACGGACTACAGAGAGGATTCGCGAGACCTAAGCGGCCAGGACGGTAAACCTGGTGTTCGATCGATCGGTGGAGATGTTCCCTGCTCTGCTAGTCGCGTAACTGGATATATCCCATTGTTCTCGCCTTCGATTATTGTATCTCCTTTGACAGCATGGTTCCCCGAGTTTGAACCATTTTGACGGACACCCCAGACTCCTTAGGCCATAGCCCCTCAGCATGTACACATCTCTGTTTCGAGAGATAGACCCTGTTCCCTTAGAGTAGAAAGAACAAGGACTGAGATATCCTTCATCAATGATTTCGGAAGTTCTTCTTTTGGTAGAACAAGTCCGTCCTCGAACTTCCCAGGTTTATAATCTTCGGACACCCATCACGATCCTTCTCGAGCCGCGTACACTCGAAGCAGTAGAACGCGTCGCTGATACCCTCGCCACCGCAGACGATGCACTTGTTCTGGTAGTTACCGAAGGAGCACTCGTCGCAGATACGCACGAGGGTCGTCGGCCGCACGTAGGAATCGCAGACGGGGCACTTGCCGTCGCACTTGTCGCAGAGCCGGCCGATGGAGATGCCGGTCTGCTTGCGGCACATAACGAGATCGGGGTGGTGGCGCGACATGGTTGCGATTAGAGAGAGCAGAGACCGCAATTAACGTGAAAGACAAGACTTAGTTGTAAAGCTGAACGAAAGTAAATTTAACATGAAAAGAGCACAGGCTCTTTATGGAATCAGAAGAGGTCTGGCTTGCCTCTGCGTCGTGGACCAAGTGGAAGCGCCGTGGACAAGAGGAAGAAAGTCGAAATTTCGGTTTCCTTGCTGGAGCCTGGAGTTCATGAACCCGGGTATGTTGGCCCGTGCGCCACCCGCGCGATCAGCTGCGAGCCTCGAGGGCGCCGTGACAGCCTCCAAGCCTCGATTCCCGCATGGCGCTGTAAACGTCTGTCGTCTCTCGAATCTTCGCGGCCTGTTCGATCGCCATCTATCCTGCAGCCATGGCCGAAAGGTATGTTGGTTCCAGAATTCGTCGATTCCCTCTTCCTTGGAGTCGCCAGCTAATCCGAAGCTCTCAGTTCAATCGCATCCGCAGTCGCATTGCCCGAACCAGACAATGAGAGCGTCCCGCCATCCCCGGAAAATGGCCTGAAGCGGAGGAAATCTTCCGTCTCAGAGACAGACAGCAAACGGCGCCGACTCAGCGACCAGCATGATCTTCCTCCCCGTTCTTCCCCCGAGGATAGTAGGCGACCGCCGCCGTCCCCCGCGGCCGCAGATCGCGACCGCAGAACGGACCGGAGAGGGGCTCGACAGAGCAACGGGGCCGATGAGGAGCGCAAGCGCGGCCGGAGACTATTCGGGGCCCTGCTGGGCACACTCTCACAGAGCTCATCTTCAGCAGCACAGAAGCGACGCGCGGATATTGAGAAGAGGCAGCAGGACAAGTTGAAGCTGCAAGATGAGGAGTACGACGAGCTGAAGCGGAAGAGGCGCGAAGAGCTGACCGCCAGGCGGAGGAAGGAGCAGAGGATCTACGAGAGGGAATCGGTATGTTATTGGTTCTGAATATGCCAGCAGAATTATACTAACGGTTCGTGCTGCAGATGGAACTCCGTCACTCGAACATGTTGGCCATGGCTCATTTCCTCAAGACCAAGACCGAGCCTGTTCTGGTAAGTTTGGCTTCCATAATTGCTTTATGATCCTCAACTGACTAAAAATCTTACAGTACTACAAGCCATGGCAGCTGCGCCCTGAGGACGAGGACGTGATAAAGGAGCAGATCAGGGAAGCCGAGGAAATAATTGCAAGAGAAGTTGCCGAATTCGAAGCGCGATACCCGCCTGAAGAAGAACAGCGCAAGCCAGAAGAACGCAGCCCGGCACGTGAAGACGAGAAACAAGCGCCGCACCCTGACGAAAAGGAGTCAAAGGAGGAACAGGATACATCTGCTCACGCTCCGGATACGGTGGGTCCTGATACTAACCACGAAAAGAACACTGAAATCCCACAGACTGATGCTACTACTGCTGCCACTACTGCTAATGACAACGCTGTTTCTGCCCATGACCACCCAGAGGCTCACAGAGGACATGAGGACGACGCGGGAGAGGTTGTGGAGGAAGACAAGGAGGACACGGTCATTTACTAGCTTCAGGGAGTATACCTTCTTTTCAGTTCTATCGATATGCGCGCGATGTACGGGAGCTGCGTGATGATACCAAGTCACTCCTAAGGGGCTCCTGACCAAGAAACGAGCCCTATGCGAGGAACGAGCTTTATCATGTAGATCTATTTCTGACGATTATCATCTTACTTCAACGGTAACGGATCAAAATAGATACCTGAAAATTAATTCAAGCACCTATGCAATCCATGACTTATTAGCTATATTGTTTACCGCTTAGTACTTACATTGACCTACTGTCGGTTTCCAGTTGAAGTTCTGCATCTAACTTAAAACCTCGGCGATCCTGTGTGACCTGTCAGCCGCAGTGGGGTCCGAAAAGATCAAATGCTGTGAACGTAGCACGACGGAGAGCTTCAAAGCTTCTCTTCAATAACTATCTAGGCGTTCTGGAGCTTCCCTGCCATCCTAATTTGTGATTTCTGAGAGTTCAACTTGAAAATGGCCGTCGACAAGATCAATGTGACGGGTGATACGCGGGTCGAGCGCCGGACGGCACAGGTCAATGGAAAGACCTACGGTGAGCAGATCCCAAGATCAACTACCTACCTGCTATATAAACCGCTATAGAAATTGATAAATACATTTCACGGATATACTGATTCGTAATGGCTTTTTCTTTTCTTCTTCAGGTTACCTCCTTGGACAGCCTAAAGCCGGCCAGTATCGGGCAACGGTCTTTCTGGTTTGTGGTCCCTCCCCCCGAACCTCTCTGGCTCCGCTTCCTTTTTGAAGGGGTTTTTTTTTACTTCGATGATTTCTGAGTCTTATTGCTAAGACTGCTACATAGATCCACGGCTTCCCAGATCTGTCGATGGGATGGCGGTACCAGATTCCCTTCCTCATCAACATGGGTCTACGGGTGGTCGCCCCCGACTGTCTGGGATATGGGAGGACGGTAAGAGCTTGTCTTATTATTTTTTTTGCTGAAAATATTATATATACATACCTACCTATCTACGTGTGTGTAATATAAACAAACATATATACTCTGACAAAGCAAACCACACAGGATGCACCCGACCCCCCACAACCATACAGCCACAAACAATGCGCAGACGACATCAAAGCCCTCGCACTCAGCCTGGGCGCCTCGAAGATCATCCTCGG
Organism: Thermoascus crustaceus; assembly: GCF_041956765.1. NCBI lineage: Eukaryota > Fungi > Ascomycota > Eurotiomycetes > Eurotiales > Thermoascaceae > Thermoascus > Thermoascus crustaceus. The sequence continues at coordinate 1,433,292 of NW_027192528.1, read as the reverse complement.
CGGACATGACTGGGGCGCCACCCTCGTCTACCGCATCGCCCTCTGGCACCCGGATCTCGTCACGCACGTCTTCACCGTCTGCGTACCCTTTGTGCCCCCTTCCCCGCAATACTTGTCTCTTGAAGAGCTCGTCCGGACGCGTGCTCCAAATTTTACGTATCAGCTGCAGTTCAAGAGCGAGGAGCTGGAGAAGGCGATCCGCTCGAAGGATGAGATCAGACAGTTCCTTCTTGCGTTGTACGGTGGGAGGACGGGGGATGGGGAGTTGGGGTTTGATGCTAGGAAGGGGGTGTTGTTGGATCGGATGATGCGGTTGGGGCCGTCGAGGTTGTTGGGGAGGGAGGTAAGTGTGCATATGTTGAATATTCCATTCCATCCGGGTTCGATTGGATTGGATTTGCAGAATTGTGCAGATTGGATTGTTGATCTTTTTATTTATTTACTTCCAGGAACTGGATTATTATACCGAGGAGTTCGCCCGGAATGGTATCCATGGACCATGTATGCTTCCCCCCCCTCCTTCCTCGTGAATGGTGCAGTGCATTTTATTTCCCTTGGAAGATCTATCCTAACAAGCATCTCCATTCAGTGAATTGGTACCGCACGCGCGAGATCAACTACCGTGACGAACTCGCAATCCTCGACCGCCGGATCACCGTCCCCGTGCTCTTCATCCAGGCGCTCAGGGATTCAGCCCTCCCGCCGCACCTGGGAAAAGGAATGAGCAAGGTTATCCCCAAGTTGACGGTCAAGCAGGTCGACACGTCGCACTGGGCGCTGTGGGAGAAGCCGGACGAGGTGAATAAGATCCTTGTTCGGTGGTTGGAGGAGGTGGTCTTTGTCAATGGACAGTCGGGTAGTAAACTGTAGTTAGGTACAGGTTTTAGTTGTTGTAGCTGACTGGTAGTTTTCTATACATGCATGCATTTGTGGCTGCGTCTGAGAGGAATATAAGCAGTGTGGGAACAGGGCTAGTCTTTTTATGGTTAACATATCATGGACTTGAATTGTAGACTATATATGGCGTTCTATCATCGCATCGTTTGTACGGAAAGAGATTCTCTTAGGGGCATCTGCAAGGGTGCTTCATGAAGGTGATGGCCAGACGGGAGGTAACATTCTCGGAACGACAAAAGCAAAGACAAACAGCGTCGTAAGGGATCGCGCGAAAATAAGGGAAATCAAAAACTCATACTGCCATAGATTCATGAGTCAAGACTTGTGTCAAGAGAGACGTCCAGACATATACGGTATACCGCGAAACCGTTAAGGGCCCCTAGTAGTCGAGAAGCTTGGTCTCGATACGACAACCGACCCTGTCGAGCCGGTCGACGTATTCCTCCCCCAAAGTTGCCGGGGTCACGATGCCGCAACGGGAGACCTTTTTCACCTTCTCTTCATCAGTCAAGATCACCATAGCCGCCTCAGCCAGCAGCAATCCTGTAAGGGGGTACAGGCCCCCTTGGAAGGTTAGCTTTCCAAGCGCACGCTTGGGTTTCGCGGTGTCTTGATCAGCCGTAGCCACTGCGCGGAACTCGACCCTGTCACTCGGATCCCTCTTGGGCCCCTCACCGGGGGGATAGACGAATCTCTGAACAAGCCAGCGAACTTGTGGTATGACAAGGAGTGCCAGTCCTATGACCAACGCAATGTGGATGAAGAAGGCCACGAAGACATTTCTAGCACGGAGAAACTGCTGGAAATAGAATCGGGGGCCGTAGAATTCGCGCATCAGCGTGCTGCTGCGGTGCACGATCGCGACGTCGGCCACCGCAGACGGTGATGTGGTAAGAGTTCCCAGATCAGACACGGAACGGACACCAAGGATGGTCTCAAATATAATCTCAACTATGCTTGGTTTTGGAATGTCCGTTGGGGGAGAAGAGGCAGCGAGAGCGAAGGGGTCTGTCGCTTTGATAAGGTCTTGGAGACCGACGGTTTCAAAGGTTGTAAGGATCGTAGAGAGGGTTCCACCGCTGGGTCCGGAGCTCCTGCGAGAATATTTAGCAACATGGGATGTAAATAATGGGTAACTGGTCATACTTGATCTCATGGATCGAGGAGATGACTTCCTTCGTGCCGACAGACAGCTTCTCGCGAATCAGCTTGACTAGCGACCAGGCCAGCAGGTCTGGCGGTGCGCTCTCAATGCCAACTGAAGGAATTATCTGGTCTCTGGTAAGTGGGAAAATCCCAATATGTCTTTGTCTGTATATAGATAGGACTGACAATTGCACCGTTGGATTTGGCTGCCTCGTGATACTGTTCAATTATCCGTTTGACCCATGGTGTTTCTCCGGTGCTTCTGACATCAGCTACGTAATACGTTGCAAAGGAGTTTGTATGTTCTTACGCATCAATGTAATGAGTGCCATTGTTAGCGCAAGCTTCGACAACTGGGGTCGAGTACAGATGGTACGGGCCGATGCAATTGATGATCAGGCGAGTCTTCCGGGTCAAGGAGTCCAATTCCTGCTTGTTGAGCTGGACAATCAAGATTTCTATATCTTATCAGTCTTTGCCTTGTAATCACATGTTAGAAAAGACGCAGGGGGCTGTTTACCAGGCTGGATCCGATCAGGGTTCGCATCTTTGAGATCCTTGGCCACCTGCTCGAGCTTCTCAGCGGAACGACCAGCAATAGCCCATTTCAGGTCCGTTGGAAGATGCTGGACAATGTGTTCTGCACATAGTTTCCCTGTGTAACCAGTGGGCCCCAGGAGGACAAAGTTGAACTCTCTATCTGAAGCCATTTGTTTAGGGTAAACAATAGTAGGCACCTCCACTGAGAGCAGACAGGAATGTCGATCAAGGTTTCAAGGTCGCAGAAACAAGATGAACAGCAAAACTTCTCAGGAATATCGGAAACAAACGCGTTTAATTCTCAATGAACAAGAGAACGGTGTTATCAGAGCACAATGCCGTTCTTTTGCTCCTGGTGGTTGTTGCGAACGCGGCGGAAGTTGCCTCCTCTGTAGATCCACCGGGAAGCCCGGTTCCCCACAACCTACACCACAGCACTCCCGGACCACCACCTAGGTTCAGTATGAGCCTACTAAGGGATATCCATGGTACTGGTGGAAATTCATAGCGCAGCGGCGTGTGTATGACAAGCATTTCTAATTTTCTCTATGCATAAAGGTAAAAAATATGTTCAAAGGCTGTATCTCGATGTGATGATGTTACACCGTAGAAGCTGGCGGTCTGATGTTGTGGTACCTAATGCCTGTGTTCCCGTGACGCTGCATGTCTTATTCCGTACTTAAATACTCCTTCCAGCATCTACCTATTCACGTGATTTGACGCCTGGAACTGTCATCACGTGGTTGGACACCCGCCAAGAATTCATGCCCTAAGCGAGCCCACAATCACACCCTCACATCTGAGCGCACCGTTCTCGAACCAACCGCACTCCAAACCTCCCTCGACCTCGACAATCAGACGCGAGACAAGATGACGAAGCGCACCAAGAGTATGTTTTAGACCTCTCGAACAAGAGACTGTTTGATGATGAAGAGACTAATTTGATTCTACAGAGGTCGGTGTCACCGGTAAATACGGTACCAGGTACGCTCGGCACACTCTCCACTGCGAATACTTCATCTTCAGACCGACGACGATATTTTCGACGATGAGATAATTTTGAATGGATTGTTGACACGTTGGTTTGCTTACAGATATGGTGCCTCCCTGCGTAAGCAGGTGAAGAAGATGGAAATCACCCAGCACGCCCGCTACATCTGCACCTTCTGCGGCAAGAACACCGTCAAGCGGAAGTCTGTCGGAATCTGGGAGTGCAAGGGTTGCCACAAGACCGTTGCCGGTGGTGCTTGGACTGTCTCGTAAGTCGACAATTGGGACCGAAATTCGGCGCAACGAACCGAACGGACAAAAAAATCACCGAGGGTATACAAGATACTGATCAATGGGGATGTTACAACAGGACTCCGGCCGCCGCTGCCACCCGCTCTACGATCCGCCGTCTGAGAGAAATCGCGGAGGTTTAAATGTCATGATGGGTTTCTTTTTTTTCTTTGCATGTCTAAAAAAAGCAAAAGAAAAATGATCGGTTCTGGGAATAGCATGGGAGCTCGGTCTTGTTACGGATACCGCTCACTCGATGTCGATAGCTCGGGCTGCCTCATCGATACGAAGCTTACCAATAGACACAAATTCAAATGCTGATCTCAGACTACGACTGAGGACGTCCCAGTACCTGCGACTCCTGCGGAAGAGACCCAGTGCATGCATTTATCTGGACCCTGGAACTGCCTTCTTCTACAGGGCGTCTGCATCGATTAGCGATGAACAGAGATGATAATTTCAATTTTTATATGTTGCTTTCATTGTAAGAGTGCTCAAGCTGCTGCTGACCGGAGACGTGCTTTGCGGAACAGAATGTCCTTTCACGGCTTCAAGCACGCCCGGTGCTGCATTGTTCTCCGACACTGTGGTAGGAAAAAGGACCAAGGATAAGAATTATGATCGTAGCTACTTGGAAGGTTTCCATGCATATGTGCCAGGTAGGTAGCTGGGGCAGGGTCTTGATCTACTAGGTCGATTAGTCTTGGTGAGTCTGATACTTCGCTTCGACGCTCAGGTGACTGCTACACTACGCTAAGAAGCCTCACAAGACCCCAGCACCAATGCCCGGGCAGCTAGGCATGGAACCTTGCATCTCGACGCGCCAGCATGCAAGTATCATCGTGTATTCTCGGCGTCGAGAGAGCCTGTTGGAAGAGAGCGTCGAGTGGCCCGCCGCTCGCCTATGGCCGGTCACGTTACCGCCCAAGCTGTTTCGCGTTAGCTCAGCCGGCCGGTCCACCTTCAAAAGGCCGCCGCGTGCTCCCCACACTGTTCTCTACTACACTCCTCGCCGTGCCTCATGAGCTTCCAAGTTGCTCTTCATGCCTCCCTACAGCCTACCTGCAGAGTATCTGGGCACGTATCCCTCGGCCAATGTCAGACACTTGTATTGTGTGCTTAGGAGACCTTGGCGAAGGCGCCAGCGACCCTCTTGCCGTCGCCGCCGGGTCCTCGCCAAGACCTGAAGACGGCGGCATTCAGGGAACATCAGACAGCGATATCAAGGCCGATTCTAAAGCCAAAGCTGCTGTCAGCAGTGATGAATCGACTCAAATTGCCCATCTACTTCCCTGCGGACATAATCTCCATAACAACTGTCTGAAACCTTGGGTCGAAAGGGCCAACAGCTGTCCCATTTGCCGCCAAAGTTTCAATGTTGTTGAACTGAGCGACACCCCCGGAGGTAAGTATATCTTTTGCACCTGTAGTCAACATAATTTGGGATATATTGCTAACTTCATCCCTTGCAGGTCCGATCGTGTCGTCTTACACGGTTGAAGACCGAGTCCAAGTCGCAGATGTCGATCCGTCGATGATAATAGACCAGTTCGATGATGATACCGACTCACAGCCCTGTCCGATATGTGGAGACTCTGACAATGAAGAAGTGCTTCTCTTGTGTGATGGCTGTGACGTTGCCTCCCATACTTACTGTGTTGGGCTCGACGCTATACCCTCGGGACCCTGGTACTGTGATCAGTGTGAGGCACAACGAGCTCTGGGATCGGTAGGCGACTCGCCAACGAGGCTGTCGCGCGACCGCTCTCAGCGTCGCACAAGAGCTCAGCAGCGGAGGCTTCGGAATAGGAACCAAGCCAATTCCCTCCACTGGGCGCGGGTATGGCAGTCTGTCTGGGATCGTCTCAACTTTGATCTGGACTTTCCCTTCGACGATGATCGTGCTGCAGATCACATTAACCGGCAACGGCAGCGGGAAGCATCCAATCAACGAGACTTCCGAGCATGGCAACGCCGGTTTCAGGTTGCAGAACGACAAGGTGCAGCAAACAGGTTTAGAGACACCGCTGCTCTTCTCGACATCGACGCACCGAGACCTTCTCGACCAAGGGTTCCAAGGGCCCCGACCCCCGAGCCTGAGTCTTTGGAGGAGATTAGAGCATGGAATGCTTTTGAAAGAGCCCGCGAACTTGAAAACGACCCGAGCGCGGCACGGAAGAGAAAGGAGCCTACTCTGTCTCCTTCTCCTGAGCCCGCGGAGCCCGAGCGGAAGTTGAAACGTCCGCGAACAAGGAGGACTTCGCAGCTAGCAGCGATGGCTTTGCAAAATGGCGAGTCTTCGAGAGCGGCAAGGGAACAGGTGTCCGCAAGGCTCAACGCCGAAAGCTCCGGGCCAAGTTTCCTGCAGTCACTATTGAAAGAAGTTGAAGAAGCTTCCAATCCGAACCGCAACGGCTCCTATGGTCAATCTCTTCCGACATCAAATGCTCCAGCCGACCACAACACACCCGGTCCATCATCCCCGTCCATATCACCTTCGCCTTCTAATCGCTCTTCGCCCCAATTGTCCTCAACTCCCCCACCTCCGCACCTCAGGGGTCGACCTATATCCCCCGTCCCGCTCGCATCTCAATCGGACCCGGTCTCTCCCTCCTCACCCGATTTCTCACCATCTGTTTCGTCGACCCGGAACTCTGACGATGCCGCCCGAGCCGGTCATTCACGTCCCAATGCAGTAAACAGGTCATCTCGACAGGGGACTTCAAGGTCCAATGAAGCCTCACCTACGCGCTCAGGCCCTTCATTGGCTGTCAAGTCGGAAGTCCAGAAATTGGTTGGTGCTTCGTTGAAGCCTTTCTACCGCAGCGGAGTCGTTTCAAAAGAAGAATATACGGACATCAACCGGACCATATCTCGAATGCTCTACGAGCGAGTAGGGAACGTTGAGTCACTGGATGCAGATGCAAAGGCGAAATGGGAGGACGTCGCCAGTGACGAAGTGAAAAAGGCCGTCGAGGCCTTGAAGCAAAAGAAGGAGGCGGCAACCAGTTCTAATCATACTTAGCGGTAATACGTGTAACGGCATGGCATATATGACGGCGTTTATTGTGCTCTGGCGCCTGTTTGATTTCCGTCGCCTTACCTGGGTTTTCGGTAGGGCCGGCAACATATGATTAGGTTTCGTTACGGAGTTTTCTACAGAGGATTTTATGGCGGATATATCGGATACCCTCCTGGGACTTGTATATACAATCGTGTGTGTGTGGTATTTTGATGTTCTTCTGTCTGTTATAGAATATTTCTACTGTCGACAATAATGTTCAACATTTAGACCATCATTGATCGCCTCCCGAGCGGTCTTGGTCACTTTCAACTCTGGGGCATTCACCGTTCTCTCTCAATAGGTCTCTTCGTATCGTAGCATCGTAAAGCATTGGAAACTAGAGTATGTCGTCGTAACTTCGTCATACCTCCGTTTCATTGATAAAGAGAGTTAAGACAAGCCATAAACGCTGCTGTAAAAAAGGTACATATTCTCCGATGACCCACGATCTGCGATATGCAGGTAGCTAGTTAGACCTGCTATTCACAGTTTCCCGGAGTGAAGAGCTCTGCATGTCAAAGATCTACGTCGAGAACGCTGTAAATGGAAGAAGATGGGCCATCATTCATACATAGATTCCCCTCTTCCTCCGTCCGGAGCTACACTTTCCTTTTCTCTTCTCCACCATACTTGATTACCTACGTATATAGTTTCCTTCCGTGGTATTGACATATCGCTGGCATCCGATGAGGAAAATGCTCTGTGCATGTACACATATATTTCTACGAGGCTTACAGTAGGACAGACGATGGAGCAAATTCTATGGAGAGGTCGTCTATAATATCAGAAAATAGTCGGATCATCGAAAGATCTACAAGGAGGTTCATACAAAGGTATCTATCTACATCCTCAATCATACTTCTACCAACTTTTCTTATACTGGAAGTTCTTTCCGAGAAATGTTCCGGCGGCTTATACTCTAATCCCAGCTGAAGAGACGGAACACGCAGGTACTACAACTCGATGAGCTTATTGTTTAGTATCCCAATTCCCCGTCTTTGTGACATCAATGTCTTTAAGTCCTGGATTGAAGACCCACCTTCCATTTTTATGTATTCGAAATTCGGGGCACAGGGGTATATCGCAGCAACATGCCGAAAATCTACACATTCACTGAATCGAAGTGATTTGGACCCGACAGTTAATGACAAACGTCTTTATATCTGATAATTCACCGGCCGATTTTCATCACCAGGAGTTTTTACCGCAGTGCTAGTGTATTTTTAAAGGTACATACTTCGCTCTGAGATGTGCCTTCCACAAGGTCACCTACAAACCTTTCGGCCCAGTTTCGACGCACAATAGTATGTACCGTCCGCTCTTCTTATCAATTACAAGGAATTCCAAAATAAAAAATGTAACTGCCAACGGAGCCCCAAAAATGATATTCATATGCCACCGCACCAGCCGGTAAGGGCCTTGCAAACTCCCCAGAGTCTTTTGCGAGCTGACTCCGTTTCCAGGGATCTATCCTGCGCGTGAGCCCATCCCAGGTGCGCAGTGGAACCGCAACGCGCCAACGGGTCGCGATGAGCGGGACTGGGCGAATTTCCAGTTTTACGGAAGATATAGTCAATGGATGAGGTTTACAGAATACCCCAGATGACGAGACCCGAACGCTCAAGAACCTCATGTACTCCTTTTAGTAGATTGTATATTTTATCGAGCTAAGATTGAGAATTCGGATTCGAGTCACATCATCTGACTTACAGAACTAGCAGTCAGCTACATCTTCGCTTGATACTTTCATGGCTAAAGGCGATATCCGGCAACAGCAAATACTTTGAAGCCCAACTAGATGGATCAAACACCGCGGGAAACAGTATTACCCCATCTACATAGGCTTTTATACGCCGTGCGGGGAAGGTCACATCCCGCTAGGCGACTGGGTACGTGGCTGCGAATACGCGCAACCGTCCGCAACGTCACCATCCGAGTTTCACGTTCGGTAATGCGGCTCATGGTTCTACCGACTGTCAGCTTAATATATACAGGAAGACGAATGGAAAACTGTTTAAGAATTGTCTAACTTTCTCCATTATCCTCCCTCCGTTTTTATTTTGAAACAACATCCGAACAGACCATCAACGACTTGCGCAGCAAGTTGTCCAAAGTCAAAATCCTGATAAGCGCTCAGAGAGATCGATCCAACAAGATTTCCGTCCTCGAGAAGAGGCTGTGCACTGCTTCTGTTGAGGACTATGAATTCTAATGTTAGGTAGAGTTCCACATCAAGATTCTCTGAACTTGCTGGGTATCCCCTGAAAGCTGGTTGATCTCCGTGGACTATACAACCCCATACACTTACAGCAGAAGAATATTCGTGATGAGATAAGGAGTTGGACAATGCGATTAGCACACCTTTCCAACCCCACGCTATCCCCATATACAGCAGCCCAATTCCGTTCCCTCAGCCGGCCCGTCATCGTCGCCATGTTTCCTACGACATGCCAGTGACGCCCTTTTCCGGCGGAAACTCATTTGATCAGATTGAGCATTGGTACAATACGGTTCCCCTGAAGCATTCATAATTCCTAGAATTCATCTGCGGAATTACCAGAGATGAAGCTAGACATTGATGACCCTTTAACGTCCTAAACCTGTACAGTCCACGTGTTTCCTGTGGCACGACGGAACATCTGGAAAACAAAATAACTATATAACCTGGGTCAAAGATAATATCACAGCTTCAGAAATCAGGGGAAGCAAGCTTCAATTTGTTTTTCTCGGTCTTCAAAACAAGCCCTTCGTCCTCAGGCAAGTCACCCAGCTGAAGGGTCACGCCGAGGGGCTGAACGACGACAAAGCCAACTTCAGGGGGCCGTTATTTAATAAGGCCCTACCTCTGTCTGCGTATTATATTATTTCTACTCTTTGCACTATCATCCATATAGCTCTTTCAGATTGCATATCTCCAAAGACATACGGCGATGGGACAGACTGTCCTAGTTCCAAAAGGAATGCGAATTGGATTTAACCCTCATGAAGGCCTGTCTCCAAGACTGCGATACTCTCCCTGAAGTTTTAAACAATGACACTGATATCATCATTACGACTCAATGAATACTATCCTGACTAAAAGTTACGATAGTTCCCAGGCATGGTGGTTTTCGACGAGACATCCTTCTACAGAGACCGGGGAACCCATCACGGCTCATGAGACATTGCCGACTAAAAAGTCGAAGGATATCCTCAGGGCATGCAAAGCTGCCTTGGATGCAATACCATTTAACGACAGATGCTTCAGGTACAGAAGTCAGAGGAGTTCTGCTTCAGGTGCCATTTCTAGACCCAACCCCTCCGCCACGCCGGCACACAGCCCCAACCCCGCTACCCACGCCTCAATGATCCCCGGGCGCACCGATGTACGCGTTGCACCCGGCGAGCCTTTCGCCTGTTCTGGGGTGCTCGAGAGAGCTACCGGGATGCAATACTGGATGATGATGATGAGGGCCTTGCCGTCCAAAAAGATTTGTGTATGACTACTGTGTAGTTCGAGCCTAACATACAGGACTTTTGAATTTTCATGTCACTGGCAGATGGATAGAACATCTCACCAAAGTCATTGTAACCCTGGCACGTCTGGCAAACAATGTTGTGTGAAAAGCAGGGCGACCAGTTCCTTGTGTTCACAGATCTTCCAGAGAACAACAGGGTTTGGAAGAAGCTGTGACGAAATATTGTGCAGCAAAGAACATGTACATGATTCAACGCGACTGTCATTTATCGCCGTGAAAGCAAACACAGAAAACTGATTGTCAAGGTCATGCCATATCCAGAGCACGATGTTTGCTGTCGAAGTAATTCAATATTTACTTATCTATTTATCTATTTATCTATTTTTTAATCAAAGGAGTTTCTAATATAATACGGGTTCGAGGTTCCAGTTTATCTGGATGTCCTAGGTACTATACCATAAGTTCATCTATTCGAAACCCCACAAAGAATCGGATCGGATACATTTTGGAAACAGAACCCATATTACGCACGGTCCGTCAATACGACTTAATATATATCCTTGAGATCGGACTATCAGAATCAAAGTATCTACTAACAGACAGGCTCAACCTCCGGGCTGTTTGCACAACATAGATCAACGCTAAAGTTCATCCTGCTGCTTGCTGATGGCAACCCCGTTGTACTGTGCATGTACATGAAGAGAAATTTCAGCGGATCCTCAGCGAAAATCGAGAATATCGAGGGGTACAAAGGATACCAAGGATTGACCTTCCGTGGGGGATAAAAAAAGGTGGACTGATGAGTCTTCTTTTCTACATTCAGTGGAGAAAAAATAAATTCATTTCTCATGTGTATCTAGGTAGGTGCCTATCAGTCAATCAATATGAACTGGTAAAAAGAGAAAAGGTAACACAGAAGCCACTCAACGCCGCCACGCTATGCAAATGCAGATGTAGATGCAAGAAAAAGCCAGGGAAAAAAATACAACAGTCAACGCTGCGAAATATCACACACTTTTATGTATATAGGGCATGCAATGGTGGTCGTGTACTGTCGTACTGTCGTATCCCATGGTCTAAAATCCATCACATCCAACATAGCAATGCAAATTAGACAATAATATTAGCGATCATATTCCCCTCGAAGAATTCGACCAGATCTATCTGGTCAGATAGATGGATGGATCAGAACTTCGGAGAGAACTTGCTCATCGCACGGATCTTCTTCCCGTAGATGAAGAACAGAATCGGGATGGGAATCATCGCCGCCGTGATGAACCCCAGCAGACTCGCAGCCCAGTTGACGCCCAGCTTGTGGAACATCTGGACCGCGAACAGCGGGAACCCACCGCCCACACCGCTCCGCATGAGCGTGTTCGCCGCGATGGCCGAGTTCGCCAACATCAGGTACACGTCGATGATGTAGTTGAGCCCCTGCATGAAGATGACCAGGATGCCCGCCCCGATGGGCACGCCCGCGATGACCTGCGCGATCCAGTGCACGCTCGGGTACGAGGTCCATCCGAACCAGAAGAGGCCCATGGGGAGGAGGACCGAGGCGATCATCATGGGCGGCAGACGCTCCTCGGGGACGACGCGGCCGTGCTTCTTCAGTTTCCGCGCGAAGCGGGTCTTGGTGAGGTAGATGATCAGTCCCGCGCCGAGGATGACACCGATGAGGATGCCCAGGAAGGGTAGGGCCGCGACGCCGGCGTGTCTCCAGCCTCGGACTTCCATGAAGGAGACCGGGTAGGCTTCGAAGAAGAGGTAGAGGATGCCGTAGATGAGGGCGAGGTAGATGGTGATGAAGAGGAGGATGGGTTCCAGGAAGAGCATCTGGAAGGGACGGAGGAGGTATTTCGTTCCGATGTCTCCCCAGCTCGGCCGGTGCTCGTCCAGGAATGAGTGGAGAGCCCAGTTTTTGGTCTCGAGGCGGAGACGGGCTGCACGTCTCTGGAGCAGGACGGGGGCATAGGTCTCTGGGATTATCAGAAAGGCGACTGTGCCGAAGAATGCGGATGCGATCAAGGTGATCCATGACGTCCAACGCCAGCCCAGGTGTGAACTGGTGATGAAACCACCCCTATATATCACACTGGTTAGTTACACTGTCTTTCCCCTTCTCTTCCAATGGATATACTCACACTATGGGGCCAAGAGTAGGACCGCCAAAAGTGGCCGCAGAGAAACAAGCAATGGCTACTCCACGGTCAACAGGATCCCAGAAGTCTGCGAGAGCACCGCCCACGACGGCCAAGGGTGCACAGCCAAACACGCCCACAAAGAACCGGCACACCATGATGGTCTGGAGGTTCTGCGCCACTGCAACAGGAATCTGGAAGATCGCAAAGACTGCATAACCGAAAAACAACGGCGGCATCCGGCCGTATAGTTCGGAGAGCGGACCCCATACCAACGGACCAACAGCAAAGCCCTAAGACAGGTCAGCCAAACCGCTCAGCAGGCGTATGAGGTTCAGTCTGCAATAGGACTTACAAAAACGACAAGACTGGTACCGAGCGTAGTCACTTCTGTCGAAACATCAAATTCCTCCGCGGTCGCCAGGGTCGCGGTACTGAACACACTACTCGCGAACGTGATCCACACGGTCAAGGTCGACAGGGTCATGGTGATCAGCCACTTCTTCCATTTTGGCCAATTCTGAGGATTCTCGGGGTCGTCCGGTCCATCCCACTCGACCAAATTAGGATCCTTCTCTGGTTGTTTGTCCGTACTGGCTGGGACGCCTGCCGCTTTCTTCTCTACATCCCTCTCCTCGTCGTCCGCTTCTCTGACCTCACCGGGTGAGACGCTCGGTGTACTACTCTCCATGGAGAGTAGCTCGTCGGTCCTCTCCTCGGTGAGTGTATAACCAGACGGCTCCCGCGGGATGCGGCCATGTTCAAAGCTCGACCGAGTGGGTGTCGTCGCAGTGGAATCGAAAAACGTTGCGGGGATTGTCGTATTCTTATTATAAGGGTCCATGTCTCGTTGCGCCCCTGCCGCAAATGGGCTATGGGACCTCGGGGGGCTGCAAGACAAAAGTGATCTTCCGTCCGGATGGATCCGCTAGGGTCTTCCCCGGATTCAGGAATGATAGCAGGTCTCTATTTTATAGATGATGCAAAGGTGGGAACGGCCCCGTCTGGGAGGATACTACCTGGCTGTGCCCGTGTGAAACAAGACTCCAGGAGGAAATCAGCGGTCCTCGAGGGCCGTCCGGACGATATATGATAAGGCAATCGGATTTTAGCTAGTAAGACCCATTTATCTCCATGAGACCATAACAGAAAAAAAACTAATCGGCTATCCACTTCGGTCACAGGGGTCTATAAAATTCTGCTAACACTGCCGCCCAACACCCTGCTAACACCGAGAGCTAGTGGGGAAATCAGATATTATGGCAGAAACATGAAACCCATATACAAGACATGACAACAGCCAGACAAAAAAAGATCCAGAAATCTCAAAGGAGGGGGGGAGGAAATTTAGGCACAGGAGCCCTCCATGATTGATAAGCCCACGCCCGCGAAGACGCGAGATACGGTAATGATCACGCAGTTGGTTGTAGAAACAACCGACTAAGCTATCCGAACGGCTCCATCGCGAAGTGATTCATGGTTCGCAGGTCGCATCTGATGGGCCCGAAAGGCCGAGCCGTGGTTCAGAACCGGTGCTATCATTGGGTCGAGAGCTTTAAGCCTGGATATCGTTATTCATAGCGCCTATAAGATCCGAGGGTCCGGAGGCCGGACGAGATACGCAAGCAAGCCGGGCCGCAAAGCTTGCGAGATTCTTTGTTTCCGTTGGACCATCTGCACGCCATCGGGGCCCACAATCCAAAGTACGATCAGCACATCTCGCCGGCCATGGCTGCAAGCACAGCCTGCGGCCCCCTTCGGCGTAGAGCCCTAATCTGGCATGACAGGGGTATCCTGCGATAAGGACGAAACAGCGAGAACAATGAAACAGTGGGAACAATGTCAGCGGCCAGGCCGACAATAGCTGATGGCATGGGGGTGGTCGCGTCTCTGATCTCAAGGGGGCTTTACCAATCGACGTAAAAGTCACCCCCTGTTCCACGCGCTTCCATGCGGAAATCGACGGTAAAAAAAAAAAAAAGAAGACTCCGCATGCGGCTGAGAGAGAGCTAGGGCCAGACAGAGGAATGAACAGAACCAACAGGTCGAGAAGATCTAGAAGCGCAGCTTGACGTCTTCTTGTCGGGGTGGAGATAGCGCGAGGCCGAAGCCGAGCGGGACCAGCGGGTTGCCGGCGCCGCCTCTTTGCGTCGGCAGTTGTCGCTTGCGGACCTCCGACTCTCCGACTTGAGCTGAGTCGACGAGCTGGACGACATGAGAGATCCTGTCAACTCTGTCTGGATCGGATCGAGTCGATCTCAGAAAGATAGACGACGTCATGAATCATAACGCTAGGTTCGGGGCATGGAAGCCCTGGCTGGCTCCAGAAACGGAAAAGCTCTAAGCCCTAAGGTCGGATCCGGTCTCTTCGACAAGACCACAGGTACGGGTATCTAGATATTTGGCCTTAGGGTCTACATGGTCTCTACCATGTCTAAGCGCCGGAGAAACGGCAACTGCATTCTAACAATTCTATACAAGGCTCCTGGCCAATGAGCCTATGGAAACTACCCCGCAACTAATGCAACGAGGAGGCAGCGATCTGCTGGAGCTGTGTGTAGATTGTCAAGGTCACCATTGTGTATGCGCAGCCCGGCAGCAGGGTGCCGCCTTCACGTCCAGCAGTAGTCGTAGTAATACCCGCAGCCATCAGCAGAGTTACTATTAACGGCAATAAGGCCGACCCCGACCCTGGTGAAATAGTTAGGAATGTTGCCACTGCCATTAATAGCAATCTTTGAAGCTGTGCAAGAGCAGGGATCAGGGAGAAGACGTCTGACACGAGCTCTGAAGTCTGACCACGAGGGAACGTCCTGGCCGTGGTTGTATGTTTTGTTGGTGAAAAAGGCGTCCAAACAGTCAAAGCAGCTAAATAAAGGTCATTGAAACCGATGGGTCAGATATGGGGGGAAAAATACCCTGTAGTGCATAAATGGCACTAAGTCCTTGCGGAGCGCCTTAGGAAAACCATTGAATTTGAAGCTATTCATGAATCCTATTTCCTAGCAGCAGTAGTAGTCAAAAGGGCTCATCTTTCATATAGGCAGATTAAATAATCTAGAATAGGCAGATCGAATGATCTAGAGTAGGCAGATCAAATGGTATAGGATAGGCATTGTGGAGACGAAGCAGTAGGCAAGGAGGAATTACTGCATTTGGATCACTTCTAGGGCTAAGAGACATTATTGCCCTAGTAAAAATCATGTGACTTTGTGGACCAATCATATTGTGAAATCGTAGCCAATCAGAGGGCCGATCGCTTTCGACTCAGAATCCTGTATATTTGCGGAGCGAAGCGGAGCAAATAATGCCTACGAATCGTAATTTAGATAGAGACTAAGATATGGCACTAATCGTCAGCCCCGATATACCCTAGTCCATAAACAAGTAATATATACCCTTTCAGTTAATCACCCACGGGACATAGTATGGATCAGCACGTGGAAGCACGCCGGGTTTTCCATCCAGGAAGCCCTGCCCATCAGGCCTGCACATACAAGCCTGTACGCCTGAGACGGCGGAAGAGTTGAACTCGAGGCAGCTGAGAAAGCCATTCGCAGCAGTGCCGCAGTTCCAGAATCGCGATCAGCCTAGGTCCCAGGAGCAAGCAGAGCACAAGTAGAAGTGGTGGAATAGTCATCTTGTAGTGCTTTCCTCCCGAGTACTGGCATTTAATGATAGGGCTGTTTTGGAACTGGATATGTGCAAAGGACGTGATATCATGGTATCATGGGAAGATAGAGGCACAATATATCCATTCTGGCTAGTGAAGGAAGCTCTACTTCACACAATGCATGCTAGTTCGGGGATTTCACACGGTGGTCATATAGAGAAATGACAGAAGTCGTGTGCCCGTGTCGAGAGATCAGGTTCTCGACCACGCTATGCAAGTAATCTTAGGGCAGCACAACTTAATCTGCAATCAGATAAGATGCTTATATAGAAAGAAGCATGTCAAGAGTCTAAGAAGACTAGGATAGAAACACAAATGCGATCTTCTGATCAACGGGCGTTTCGGACTCGACCGCGCAACACGCTAGACGCGTCCCGTCTCGCTCTCCCCACTGGGCGGTAAGCGCCGCGCTGCGTCTGCCGCCCGCAACTATTATTGCTTGTGCTCAACCTCTTCGTCGTCTCAGGTCTGAACGTAGCGACAGACTCGCATCTCTCCGCCCTCGAAAGACTCCATCCTCTCCTCCGGACGGCGTCAATTTGTTGCGCGTCTCCCCCTCTGTCTCCCGTCTGTCGACAGTCTCATGATTTGCTGATCCGATCAACGCCCGCTCCCCCGCCCTTCTCCCACGATGCCTGCGCGCACCCGACAAGCTCCCTCCTCCGCAACGGAGGTCGTGGAGCCCGAGGAGGAGCAGAGTGGTCTTCGCAAACTGAGATTTAATGAGCCGCTATCGTGGCGCCTTGGGAAGTCGGCCATTCCCGTTGCGGATCTGCTCCAGCGTCTGCAGACGCTGGCGCAGGAGCTCCGAAAGCTCGAACAGGAAGAGACGGACAAGGATTCTTTGAAAAAGGTCTCCCAGGAATTGGCAAGTGGTCATCTGCTTGCGCACAAAGATAAAGGTGTCAGAGCTTGGACGGCATGCTGTGTCGTGGATGTGTTGCGGCTTTGCGCGCCGGACGCGCCGTTTACCGGCAATCAGCTCAAGGTTCGAGGAGCTCTTCTGCCCCATTATTCGCGACGATACTGACTGTGGACAGGATATATTTACTTCTATCGTCACATCGATAATACCTGCGCTTGCTGATCCATCCAATGCCTACAATGCGCAGCATATCTACGTCCTTAACTCGCTCGCAGAAGTCAAGAGTATCGTTCTCCTCACGGATCTCGATTCACCAGACACGCTTATGCTGCCACTTTTTACTTCTTGCTTCGACATCGTCTCGGGATCCTCAAAGGCCTCGACTGGCGAGGAGGTGGCCAAGAACGTAGAATTCGACATGACCCGCTTGTTGGTGACCGTGATAGACGAGTCTCCCACCCTTGCTCCGGAAATCGTCGACATCATTGTCGCGCAATTTCTCCGTGTTGATCCCCGCGTTTTAGATCAGCCCGGCAAGAGAGGCAAGAAGAATGAACCCGTGATTGACGCCAAGCAGGACACGCTTCTGTTGAAGGACTATCCACCTGCGTATAATATGGCCAAGGCTATCTGTCATGCCTGTCCCGAGAAGATGACCAGTCACATCAGCCAGTATTTCAACAACGTTATTATAGACGCATCTGCCCCTTCGGCAACGAATGGTTCCTCGAAACACTCCGGGAATCGGAGGGTTAGTTTGGACGACTCCGACGAGGAAGGAGAGGATATCAAAGAGCTGAGCAAAGCGCACCGCTTGATTCGCGAGCTCTGGCGGGCATGCCCGGATGTCCTCCAAAATGTAATCCCCCAGCTGGAAGCGGAGCTCTCTGCAGAGTCTGTCTCTCTGCGTCTCCTGGCAACTCAGACCATTGGTGACCTTGTTGCTGGAATAGGAGTCGCTGGTCCTCCCCCGCCTCCTCCAATGGATCCTGCAGCGTATCCGCCGGTGACATTGACTGGCTATCCCCAGACTGTACCGCAACCTAATGTCCTTCTCACACCATTGTCGCCAAAGCCATTCTCCCAAGCGCATTCTGCAGCGTACGAGAGCTTCTTGAGCCGTCGCCAGGACAAATCGGCCTCTGTTCGAGCTGCCTGGGCTACGGCTATAGGCAGGATCATCTTGACTTCCGCTGGTGGCTCCGGGCTGAGTGAAGCCGAAGAGCGGGGTCTAGTCAAGAGCTTAGTAAATATGCTTCGCGATGCAGATGAGAAGGTCCGGATTGCAGCGGTCGACATTGTGGGTGTATTTGGCTTTTCTGACATTGTCAACAAACTGGCTATGACTGGTGGCGTCTCGACGCCGGACTCGGTTCTTTCGATCCTTGCGGAACGTGTCAAGGATCGCAAGCAGCCGGTTAGGGAGCATGCTATGAAAATTCTGGCTCGAATGTGGGCGGTGGCAGCCGGGGAGATCGAAGAAAACAATGAGCAGGTCGTGGCTCTTCTTAAGGATGCTCCTTCAAAGATCCTTGATGCCTATTATACAAACGACCCTGATATCCATGCCCTGATCGATCGTGTTCTCTTTGAGCAACTCCTTCCGCTAAACTACCCCCCAATCAAAACCAAATCCTCCAAAGGAAGTTCTAACCAATCTCAGAAGCCGAAGAGCATGGAAAATTCTGCAAATGAGACATCTGAAGAGGACGCTCACAAGATACGCGTTCGGCGTATCCTGACCCTCAGCAAAGGGCTAGACGAGAAAGCAAAGAAGGTTTTCTTCGCGATCCAGGCACGACAGCTGTCCATGAGAACTGCTGTGACGATTTATTTGCAGGCGTGTGAAGAATTTAACGTAAGTATTTCGGGCGCTTCAGAACAGAAGAAATGCTGACGTGGGATCCAGGGTGGTGTCATGGATAAAGATGAGGATCGAATCAAGACTCAACTTACCAGGGTTGTCGATGGTTTGGCAAAGGTGCTTCCAGATGCACCTCGAGTATCTGCAGACCTGTGGAAGTTCGCCAAAGCCCATGACAGACGAAACTACCAACTCATTCGGTTCGCTATGGCGGCCGTCAGCGATTATCGCACGGTCACGAAGGCCATCAAAGAGCTTGCGAAGAGAATGCAAAGTGGAAACAGCACGACATTGCTAGATACCCTAACCCCGCTCCTATACAGATGTAGCTCTCTGGTTTATAATAGGAGCCACATCCCGGGGATTATAGAGCTCTCACGGACCGATGAGAAGGGTTTGGCGAATACCGCGCATGAGCTCTTGAAGGAAATTTCTTCTCGTAACCCGGAGGTTCTCGAAGCGCATGTTCAAGAGATGTGCTCAGACTTGGAAGCACAAGCACCAGATTCCAAGTCTACCAATGACGCCGGCGCTGAGGAGATCCTCAAGGCCTGTTCGGGCTTTGCTAAGAGACTCCCTTCGAAGCTACCGAAAGAACGAAAGTTCCTGCTTGCTCTGACAAACTACGCTCTGTACAGCACGTCCCCTCGGGCTGCTAAGCATGCGGTGTCAATCATCATGGCTGCCGCAGAGAAGAAGGAAATGTATGCCAAGGATCTCATACAGAAATGCGTCAAGAACTTGACGTACGGGTCTGATCACTTTCTCACGAGACTAGCAACCATTTCCCAGCTGAATCTGCTTGCACCGAGAGAAGCGGATGAGGAGAGTGATGCTATCGTTTCGATTGCCATAAACCAAATCCTCCTAACTAACCGCTATCCAGAGGAATCCTCCGGGTATACATGGTCAGATGAAGTGGATGAAGAGCATGTTGCCAAAGAATGGGCTCTCAAGATCATCGTCAACCGCCTCCGTGCCAAGGACGGCTCAGACAACGAGGATGACTTTCGCGCTCATGCGGACCGTGTTTACGGTATTCTGAACCAGCTCGTTGCTAATGAGGGAGAGATGTCGAAGAACAAAGATACTCCAGCGACTCAGAAACCTCGACTCCGCCTTCTCGCAGCCAAGCTACTTCTCAAGCTTTGCGGGTCCCAGAGCCTTTGCGAGCAGATATTCACACCTCAGGACTTCAACGTGCTGGCCTTGGTAGCCCAGGACCCATTGCTGCCTGTTAGGAATGGTTTCATAGCCCAGTTGAAGAAGAAGCTGGCTCAGAAGACTAGTCTCAGTGCACGCTGGTATACCATCCCATGTTTGCTTGCATTTGAGCCCAGCGTAGAGCTGAGGGACAGCACTCTCACCTGGCTGCGATCACGTGCGAACTTCTTCTCTCGACAGGCCCAGATCAATGGCAAGAGGAGCGAGCAACAGACAGTGATGGAGTCGATATTCTCCCGCCTCCTGTCCCTTCTCGCTTATCACCCTGATTATCCCTCTTCCGATCTGGATGAGTCTACCAGAGTCGCGGATCTGGCAGATTTTGCGCGATACATTCTGTTCTACCTCTCCGCCGTGGCGAATGAAAACAACCTCTCGCTGATCTTCCACATCGCGCAGCGTGTCAAGCAAGCAAGAGATGGCATCACCAAGTCTGATGAGGTCAACACGCGCCTGCACACCCTTTCTGATCTTGCTCAAGCTACCATTCGCCGTTTTGCCGACGTCTACTCGCAGCAGCATAAATTTGGCGGTGCGGGTGGCAGCACCAACATCCTCCAGACATATCCTGGCAAGATGAGGCTGCCAAGCACCATCTTTGCTCCAATGACTAACCACCAGGAAGCGCAGGAGGTTGCGGAGAAGAACTTCCTCCCGGACGACATCGATGACCTTATCGACCGGATTGTTCGAGTCTGGATGAAACCCAAGAGCACGTCTCACGCAGCGAATAACGCGAAGAAACGGAAGAGCGAGGCTGAGATGAACGGTAACACAAACTCTACCAAGAAGGTCAAGAAGGACAAGGACCAGAAAGCCCTCCCGATCCGGAAATCTACTTCCTCCGCAGCCGGCAACGCCAAGGTGCTCAAGAAGAACAATAAGAAGAAGGACGAAGATGACTGGGGGTCTGATGACGGTGAAGCTGGTGGAGAGAAAGTGTCAACCGCTACTAGAAGACGAAGCAGCAGGGGCGCTGGCAAGAAGGAAGTTAGCTACGTCGATCCGGACAGTGATGAAGACCTCGAGATGAACGAGTGGGTCCAGGGCGATGATGAAGCAGAAGAGGAAGAAGAAGAGCAAGAAAATGAGGAAGATGAAGAGAATGAGGGCGGCGAAGATGGTGAGGAGACAGGGGCTGGAAAGCAGAAATCTGGCGGTGGAGAGAACGGCGAGGAGGAAATGGAAGACGTCGCTGAGGCTGAGGCTGAAGCTGAGGCCGAGACATCGTCACCGCCGGCCAAAGAGGAGAAGCGGTCGACCAGACGAGCCGGGACGAAAGCTAAAGAACAACCCGACTCGAGAGAAAAATCCAATTCCGAGGATAATAAGGCAAGCAAGAAGACGGAGGCAGTGCCGACGAGACGGTCTACAAGAAGAGGGTAGTCTTCAGAGTCCGTAGCTCATCCGCTTCTCGGGTCCTCTACTGCCATTCTTCCCTGCTCTCCTGGAAGCCTATTTCTCGATTCACGTTCTCAGTTTACTACTTAGTTCCGATCTGTCGACGATTTCAAATACCCATCTTCCGGTGTCCAGTTAATTAGTCCGTTTATCTGGTGCGATTTGTGCTTTTCCTCCTTTGTATGACGTCCAGGATACGCCTTGCGTTGCATTTGTTTTTTGCTTCGTTTATATTATTTTTTTTCGACGCTAGCTTTATGTACGTCTGTTTTTCCTTTTTTTCCCTTCGTCTTCTCGTCCCTGTTCTACGTTAGGTGTACGTACTGTATGCATCCAACGTTTTCTACCCACCTACCCATCCCTTGCAGATGGAATGCGATTTGACTTGAGCTGGAGAACCCATTAACCTGGCATGTTGCCCAGAAAATTCCATTCATTCAGCTGAGGCTGAACCTTTTTTTCCCTCTGTCAGGTCTATACTATTTTTTTATCTTCCTTGCCTTTTCTTTTTGCTTTGCTTGTTATGCCTATAGCTATAGTTATGTAGTTATGGTACTGGTCGATGAACATAGTGGAATCTTAATCAATCATTTGCTTTTTTTAATATACTTACCTACTTAAGGTAGTAAGTACGTTCTCTTAAAAAAATGCGCCTACCTCCCACATCAACGAAGCCCTTGCCTCTCCTTTACCACCTTCTCCACCTCTCCAAAAAGCCAAGGTCTCGGTTTCCGCACCAAGTCGGACAGGAATAGATAGTGTATGCAAAACTACACCGCAGACAGACAGAACGCCCCTATATCCTACCTAGCCTAGCCTATATACTTTATATTCCGCCATGCTTATTAGTTATGACAGCACCTACGATAAGCAATGAATAAAGACGTGAGCAAGCAGATAAGTAATTGATGTGGACATAGCATAGCACAGCAGGCATGATATACATCTATTGAGACAGTTCAGATACACGCAATACAATCCTGAGGTATCGCATAGCATAAAGAAGCACGAAGATGCCGCACAGCTTTCAGAGAGTAGAATAAGAAAAGAAACAACCCCGTGACAAGCAATAATAATAATGATGATGATATGATACCTAGGTTCATATGATGATGGTGGAAATTGGAAAAACCGGGAAGTGGTGATAGGCCTTTCCCTTCTCTCCTTCAGAAAGGAGGAAAAATACAGAAGTGGAAAGGCAGATTGACATGTGATGAAAGTGTTCATACACCTATGCCAAAGAGTCGTATGATTTGGGCTTGAAAAGGGAAAACCCGGGATAGAAAAAATGGCGGGAAATGACAAGCTAGAAAGGTCGTGGGACAAGCGGAACAGCAAACCCAAGCAAATCCTTTACTCTCTACGCCTCCAAGAACGTGGGGAAACACCAACAAAGGGATAAGAGACAAGATTGGGAGGGAGAAAGGAAATGAAGAGAAAAAAAAGACATCCGTCGCTCGTTTTATCCCTAGGAACCATCTTGAGTAAATTCCGCAAAAGATAGCGAAAGGATGCACCTGTCAAGGTTCGACAATTACGATGCATTAGAATTGGCCGCAGTCTTGGCAAGTCTCTCCTCGACACGCTCCTTGTGTTGTCGATTTCTGAGATGGACCTCGAAATTCTCAACCGTCGTTCCGGGCCCTGGCGTATACAGTTTTCCGGGACAGTCGAGGCAGCGGATGCGTGGAAGGTACTGGTACTTCAGCTTCTGACCTGGATGCGTCGCGTTTGCGTTCGCAACCGGCATCATGGTAGCGGTATCAACAGCTGTATAGCGCATCACGCCTTCGAATGAGTCGTTTGGATAGGAACGCTTCAGCTGAGCGAGACCGGAGACGAGCCAGCTGGGAGGAGGAGGCTATTTCACTATAGATCAGTACACAGTCTTTCAAGACATTCTAGCCTGCCTCTTGTGCCAGGTAGGTGGAGGAAGGTGGCACGAGTGGTGGAACATCGATGTCGGTTTGGCAAGTAGAGAATCTTTTGCTTATTCACTTACCCCTGGGACACCGGGTTGAGGGGGATGAGGAGCATCGACAGCACCGATCTGAGGAGCCGGAGTCTGCGACTGGGTAGCTGGATTGAAATTAGTCGGCCGAGCCTGAGGAGTCTGTTGAGGTTGAGACTGCGGCGGTGCCATCGAGCCTTGGGCTGGGGTCTGATTCTGTGGTGTGTTACTTTGCGACGTTTGGGGTGCTGGAGAAGGTCCTGGGAGACCTGGGGTGGATTGAGATTTGCCCAGGGTTTTGATATCCCTGAGGAACTGACGGAACTTCTCGCGGTTGATCTTTAGCTTGACAATGAGCTTGTCGGGCTCATCAATGCTCTCTTCTCGGTAGTCACGTCTTCGGGCAGAAGTGCGCGTCTCGTGGTGGTGTAACGATGGCTCCGGGGTGGCGGAGTGACCGAGATTTGCACGCATGGCGGCTTGAGCCGCGGTGGCTGCTCCTCTCATACCTCTCGTCCGTGCAGTTCCTTGAGCCAGATGGGATCCGATAGCAGGAGAACCTGTGGAAGAGATGTCACTGTCGGACAGGTCTGATTCTTCACCACCATCGCGTTGCCCTGGTACAGAGCGCCTGCTGCGGCCAGAGCCGGATCGTTTGAAGAGATGACTCTCCTCGATCGATGACGCAGAGTTCGGTATAACAGACGAGACTATCATCGTCCGGATGGTGCGTTGTCGATCTTTGAGATCAGGCAGGGCTGGTCCACCACGGCGGTTGACGGAGCGCTTCTGGCGTCGTTGTTCTCTCGATATCGAGACTTCTGTGCGCTCAAGCTCAGCCTCGTTCAGCTCGTACAGATAAGGCGTGAACTCTTTGGCAGCTTGGAATGGTCGGAAAGGGGATGGCAATGGAGAAGGTAGGAATGCGGATTTGAGATCTGGATCGTCAATGGGACGGCCATCAAAGGGATGTGAAAGGATGTAAAGAGATTTGGTGAATAGCTGCGCTTGTTCACGGATGGAATGGGCGATGGCAGTGGTGAATTCGCCCGACAGAGAGAGATCATTCGTCATCTGCGAGGCAAATTCCTCCGGAGAGTTGAGGGGATTGTTGATCTCCCACTCAAATTGATCAACGAGCGTATGCTGGCCAATTGTGATATTCAACTTGATCAGGATACGCATCTCGTCATTCTTGTATGCACTGTATGGGAGATGAGGGTCCAAGGGATCTTCTTCGATGAAGACTTGGGGGTAGTAGTCCTGAAGCTGCTCCTGGATACTCGAGGAGATCTGCTTCACCAGAGGGGCGCACGACTCCAGAGGGAGTCCCAAGTCTTCCACAAACTTCTCTGCGAACAGGTCCGGGGATATTACCCGATCATGCAGGTTCCAGGTGAACGTATCTCGGATCTTGATCTTGTCCCAGTCGATATCTAATCGGATAGGGACAAGATCTTCGATCTGCTCGCTCTGCATCTTCATGTCCTTGCGCGGTATCCGCAGCTCCCTGGTCTTTCTCCCCCCAGGCCGACGGCGGTTGGACGGATACAGCAGCTGCGGATGCTGGTTCTTCAGGTCCGTTCGCGCATTGCCATAGCCTTCGTAGCCAGCACCATAGAGGGCTGCAGGATTCAGCTGATTTTCTCGTCGCAGCGCCAGATAATAGTCCCTTTCCGCCTGTTTCTGTTGGAGGATCTGTTGGCTGGAGTTGCGCCACGCTGCCAGCGCCGAATGCTCAAACTCGCGGTAGACATACTGCTCCAGCAGGATCTTGTCCGCAGGAGTCTCACGGGTGCGGACGGGCTGGTTCTCAGTCGGAGAAGAGGGTTGGATGACGGAGCCCGAACGGGACCGTTTTCTGCTCGAGGTCGCACCGTTGGCAGTGTTGGAAGGCGGCGAGCTGGTTGACGGATTGCCATCCTGACTGGCACCGGGGTCGGCGTCTGCAGAGGGAACAGACACGCCAGAAGCAGCCAGAACGGCCTTTGCGTTCTGCTTCCCCTCTGCGATCACGTCTGGCACGGATCCATTGGGCCCTTGTTCCGCTGGCGCGTTGGAGGTGTCCCCGCTGAGCTCTACGTCCGGCCCCGACGAGCCGGTGCCGTTCTGGACCCCGTCTGATTGAGCATCCGAGACGTCGGGAGAGGGCATGATCGGGATCTGGTTCTTAGAACGATGGAGATGTGTCACTCACAGGGGAAGACGATGGGAGCGGCACTCGATGATGGAGAACAGGTGGCTATGAAAGCATTATTGACCGACAGGACCTGGAAGGGAGAGCGCATCAGGGTCAGTCATACAGGCACTCAATAGACCGCGGCACCGCAGCGACGGAGCCTCGAGCGTCATGGATGGGAAGGGAAATGGGATGGGACAGATCGGGGAGGCATCGCGACGGGCGCATGGGGGGCGGCGCGACGGCAGCAGGCGATGGGGAGGCTAGACGAAAGCGACGACAGAAAGAAGAGAAGAAAGGGACATACCAGAGCCAGCACAAGAGCAAGCCAGCAGCGGCCAGCGGTCAGACAGGAGATGAGGTTCCAGCAGAGAGCGAGCGGATGGGTCGGTCAGGCGTGTCTGGTCCGGTCTGGTTGGGGCTCGATCTCTCCGCGAGCACGCGCAGGGTCTGCCGAGAGCCGGCGAGAGAGGCGAACAGCGAGAGCAGCGACAGACTGGCCCGAAACGGCCCGAAGAACGAGCACACTGAGCAGACAGACGGACGAAGATAGCGGTCGATGAGCAGCGATCGTCAGGATGCGCCCTTGCGTTGCGTCGCCCGTCTTCCGGCGCTGGTTGGTTTGCGGGACTTCTGGGAGAGTAGGAGGAGAAAGTCGCGAGGCGAGGCGAGGAGAAGGACGTCGCTCAGCCCGGCGCTGCCAGGCGGGTACATGCTCCAGGCGCTGGGCCGCACCGCTGGGCGCAACGCCCAACGCTCGCCCCCGCGGAGGGCCCGGGGCGCGCTCTCTGGCCCGATCGGGGCATGCTGAAGCTATACAGAACCTCGGCCTCTTCTCTTCTCCCTTCGTCGAGCCCAGCGTTACTGTCTCGTCCGCGTCTCGCCCCGTATCGTACCGTATCCGTACGCCTCCGCCGCCCTAGCCGCTTCTGGCAGGCACGTGGCCGCACGTGATCATACACACCGCTTCGTCGGCGCGCCGTTCCGAGGCCATATACTTGATACTGATATTCATGCTACAGGTGGATAGAACAGAACAACATACGGTGGCTCCTATCCAGAGGATTTATTTACTATCATCATGGGGTCCTTCATGTCGCTGTCTCGCTCGCACTCTCTCCGCATCCTCTAGGTAACTGGCCAGGCCCACAAGCCGTCCCAAAAGCTTACTTCCATGTACGCAGCCACGTGAGAGCATCATGAGGTTGTTCTTGCGTCAGAGTCCTAGAGACCACCCTGTTACCTGTATCCCTGTCTCGACCTACGATGGCACCTTGGACAACTATGCACTGCCTTGAATCTCAGGCAAGATCCGCCGCCTTAGCTCTAGATCCGGTATCGCAGTTCCCGTATCGTTGAGCAGTCTCAAGCTAATACTACGTCTGCAATGACTGCCCTGTGATCTGAATTGAAGACTCCATCGTCGAACCGGTTGGCCAGGACGGCGTATCCCTGCGCCGTCCATGGTAGGCTACCCGTGTGGTTCTGCCCCTGGGTACTGTTGGTGTCTGGTTTGCTCGCAGGTCCCACGAGGATGTAGTCAATACGGGTCGGGGGAAGCCCTTCATAGCCAAAGCCGGTGAAGGTGTTCTCGTTACCATAGCGCTCCGCCGGGTCTACCAGCTTCTGGGTGTCGACTAGAGGGGAGGTAGGCGCTGTCAGCGTCTTGTAGGCTTCCTGGGTCTCCTCGCTGTTCAGATCTCCGGACAGGAAGATGCCAGAGATGCTCTTCCCGTCCTCGCCCGTGAGATACTCATTGATCTTCCCGAGGATGATGCGTGCAGCTTCGAAGCGTGATCGTGATCCCTGGTCGTCGAGGTGAGTATTCAACGCGAGAACGGTCTTCCGGCTCGCATGGTGTCTGAAGAGTCCAATGGTCACGATACGAATCGAAGCCGCGTCCCAGCCCTTTGACGGCTTGGTCGGCGTCTCAGACAGCCACACAGTCTCCCAGTGTAGCAATTTCCAGATAGCTGGCCGGTAGAAGATGGGCGAGTACTCTCCTGCTTCATGGCCGTCGTCTCTGCCAACCCCGATATACGTCCATTGCAAGCTGTCGGACGCAGTGGTAGCAGAGGCGTTATTGTTCAACCAGGAGAGGATATCAATCAACTGAACATGGAGGACCTCCTGCAGGCAGATGAAGGACTCCTGGATGTGCCGCGTGTTGAATTGCAGCTCGTTGAGCAGGAGTTGTCTGCGGTCTGCCCAGGGCCTTTCCCCTTGGAAGGGGGACGAGGTTGCATAGCGGATGTTATGGGTCAAGATGCGTACTGGCAGCTCCGGGGTCGACTTCATCTCGATCCCCAGGTCCAGCCCAAGCTCTTTGGACGAAAGGCTACCTGAGACGAGGCAGAGGAGGAGCAGGGCGAGGAGATAGGACAGCCCTCCCATGCTAGCAAGGGGGCTCGCAGACGCGCTCCCCGGACCCCAGAGGAGCGTGCCGTAGGTCAGGCCGTGCGGCACGCCTGCAGCAGCCGTCTGAGAGCGTCAGGTCGATCGTAAGCTCAGCCCTGACGTGGAACGACCCAGCAGAGGAGGACGATGACGTTGGAGACGAGCGCTGTGCAGCTCAGGCGGTTCTGCGACGCCGCGGGCGGTGAAGGCTGATTCGAGCCCTACCAGACCCCACCGGACCCCGCCAGCTCGACGGTGCACACGACAGATCGAAATACCTCCTGTCCAACTCCAGACTCTTCCCTCTCCAGGCCCCCAGAGACCCTGCGTATCGATTCCTCGCGTCACTGCGAGGTCCGTAAGACACAATGGCTGAGGCTCCCGAGGTTGGTAAGTACCTACGGAGGTATCCCGTCCGTTCAACGTCGGCGCGCCGATGTTGTGGATTTCTACTCGTCGATTTTCGTGGTTCTGCCCGCAACGCCAAAGAGGCCCTCTCGGAGCGCGTCCAGGTCCCCCCTCCCAGTCGACATGCAATCATGGTATCTTCACAGCTGACAATTCGCCTGTTCCTCCTTAGACTACACTCTCAACAACCCAGACACCCTAACCAAGTACAAGACCGCCGCACAGATCTCTCACAAGGTTCTGGAGGCTGTCTCAGGTACGTTTGCCTAGTGGTGCCCCGTGGTAGAGAGCTTGATGTTGACATGGATGGATCCGCAGGATGGTGTGTCGAGGGTGCTAAGATCATTGAGCTCTGCGAGAAGGGAGACAAGCTCCTCGATGAGGAAATTGCCAAGGTCTACAAGGGCAAGAAGATCACAAAGGGTACGCCACCGCGAAGCTCCCTGTTGTGAAGGAAACTGGTATATTAATGCCTCCGCCCTCTCAACAGGTATCTCCCACCCTACGACTGTCTCTCCTAGCTCTTTCGTGACTCCGTACACCCCATTGGTCTCGGACGCGGAGGAGGCGGCTACCACTATTAAGGCCGGAGAGGTCGTTAAGATCCAGCTCGGTGCGCAGATCGACGGCTTTGGAACCATTGTCTGTGACAACATCGTTGTCCCTTCCAAGGAAGAGCCCAAGGATGAAATCACTGGCCGCGAAGCGGATCTGCTTCTTGCGACCCACTATGCTAACGAGCTGCTTCTGAGACTGATGGTTCCTCCGGGTCTCTTGGCCAGCGGAACGGAAGAGGAGAAGAAGAAGGCTGCCGCAGAGAAGCCGCCCACCCAGACCCAGATCTCCCACCTGATAGAGAAGGTGGCCAAGGCCTATGACTGCAACGTGGTTGAGAACACCACGAGCTGGCTGTTCGAGCGCAACGAGATCGAGGGCAAGAAGAAGATCATCCTTTCTCCCAGCGGTGGCGTCAAGGGAGAGGGTTCGCCCGAAGTCGGAGAGGTCTGGGGTGTCGAGGTTGGACTCAGTCTTGGGTCTGGAAAGGTCAAGACCCTGCCGCACCGCCCGACTCTGCACCGCCGTACCACTACCACCTACATCCTCAAGCGGCCCAGCTCGAGACAGACTCTGTCCGAGATCGTCAAGAAGTTCGGAACGTTCCCCTTCAGCTTGCGACAGCTTGAGGACGAGAAGGCCGGCAAGGTCGGTCTGGTCGAATGTGTCCGTGGCGGTGTCGTGAGACAGTACGAGCCGTCCGGCGATGCTGACGGCGCTCCAGTCTCGAGACTGCTTACCACCATCGGTAAGTATTTCCGGTCCTAATTTCTTTGTATATGCATGGGGAGCTTTGGCTAACAAATCCAACAGCCATCACCAAGAACGGTCTTACCAGACTGGCTGCACCACCTACGCCCGATCTGTCTAAGATCAAGTCTGACAAGAAGATCGAGGACGAGGAGATCCTCAAGATCCTCGAGCGCCCGCTTGCCAGGTCGACTGGCTCCAAGGGCAACAAGAACAAGAAGAAGAAGAAGAAGCCTGCTAAGAAGGCCGAGGGCGCCCAAGAGGGAGGGGAGGAGTCCAGCAGCGAGGAGTAAAAAAGTCCATGCGAGGACCTGTTTTCCCTCACATATCCTAGGAGTCCTTGTCATATAGAACACTTTTTGTGTTGGTAGGTTGGTATTATTAAGTTTGAAGTATCATTTTCTCTCTCCACATAGCAGATGGGGGAGAAAAAATAAATAGAAATAGTCGACGGTATTCTCAGTGATCAATTCGATGGAACAAGAGACTTGGCCTGAACCTTTGAACATTGTTCTTCGTATTTAGACGACAGGCTATAAGCCCATGATTGGCACATTAGAAGTAGATAGATACATGAACATTAAACTGATGACTGACCTGAAAGAGGCCCAAAGTCAGCTGTGTAGGTAAAATACGTGTCTATTGAACAAAAAAAGGCAACGCTACCTATTTGTTCTTGGGATTGGTACCTTATATAAGTCAACAATATCCCAGTACAGGCAGTGTGCATATGATGGGTGCGGTTGAATCTGTAGGTAGGGCAGTTGCGATTCATAACTTCCTGTTTAAAAAAGGCAAGGGAAAAGAAACAAAGTCGAAGAACAAAGAACAAAAAAAGGGAACCACCTCTAATGCAAATAAAGAGGCCTGGTAATCCCAGCAAGAAGTTCATTCACTGCAATATAATTTCTTTTTTTGCTTTCATGACAGATATTACCACACCATCAACCATTAATTATCTCGCTCTAGGGGTGTCTGGATCACATATTGCACCGTGCACATCGCACGATCTACTAAGAGATCTGCAATCTCTCTCCCGCGCTGCGGACCGCTACCTAGTTATTTCTTGAGGATAGTCGCTTTCCTGCAGCAGATGGCAAGCGTATGGAGCAATTTGGAGGTCGAGTTTTTTTTATTTTTTTTATTTATTTAATTTAAAAGACTTTTCTTGAAAGAAGAAAAAGGAAACATGTGTAAACCAGGCATGATTCGACGCGACCTAGAGATCTGCACTGCGCCACTAGTGCTTATATCATGCTAATGAACACCATTCCCCTACTGATAATGTCACCTCCACAATAATCGAACCGAACCTCGACGAGAGTATGTTGTGAACCGTACTCAGAGCTCACTGGCTGTAAAGAGGTCAATGGGAACAGATAATTTGAAGACAACTAACAACTTTGGCTAGGTAGCGTCAGCAACTAGCTATCTTCTGGGACACCTAATAGGAAGATTGAACTATATGTTAAATGTTCTCCTGGATAGATACTGTAGCTATCAATATCTTTTCGGGGGTCAAGAAGAATGAGAACTATTGTCGCTGCTATCTCAAAGTGATTCTCCTACGTACCTAACTCAGACACGCGGAGTATATTAAGTACAGTATCAGCAGAATGTGCAGTTCCAGCAAGATAATGTCATTGGTACATACTATCGCCACCCTCCAAAACAATTGCACTGGCTGTCGTCGAGTAGGTATTTACTGCTTGCATCGACTACTGAACTATTGAAATCTATCCATTATATAATAATCATTAATAATAATACCGTTAAATGCCATGTATAAATGAAATTCAACCAGCCTTTGCCAAATCCAGTCTGTTATCAGTCATCCACGCTAGCTTTATCAATCTCACGTATTTCTCCAAACCGGTAGAATTTGTGGATATATCTTATTACATGCCACTGTAGTGTACTGTAATGGCCCATGATATTGGATTCTGGTTCTGGAACTCATGGGTTGATTCCAGGTAGGGGCTCATTGTTTTGTTTTCTTTTTTTGTATGTTGCAAAGACAAATCAGTCGATCTTTATTGACAATAGGACTAGAAAGGAGACTGACTTGAGATCTTTAATTCTGTATTATATACGAATTTTGTTTTACTGTCCTGTCCTGAGGAGTCCACCGGTTGGGTTGAGACCGAATAGAAGAGGATATGGATGTCACCGGGCACTCCTATCAGCTTCAGGGTACACTGGATTAAGTACCTATTATACATGCACTTGTTGTGATCGTGATATAGTAGTAGTATCAGTGTCCTAATCTACTAGCCGCTATGCCGGAAGAGCCGGGACTCCAGCTTCGGTCTACACTACTACCGATGACTCCTAACACCAATAATATATGTCACCGAAATCCAAACGCCATTGACAAAGGAAACATGTAGATGACCTCGGGTGTAGGGAGGCTGTAGCCCTTAACGTTGCCGTGGCTGACCATACGTCCCCTATTATGCTGCTCCGCCTCCTAATCCGTCTGGCTGGATGCTTCGTTGATATTGCCCTAGCAGTCCTGTCTGCTTCATAAAGCCCGCCATGGGATTCGATACAGGAAAGCTCTACAGGATCTCTGAAAACCTGTGATTTAAATAGCAAATAAAGGAGAATGATTAGGATCAAAATGAGGTACAAGTCCTGTTCGTTAACATCGTGTACTTTTATTGTAGTAGAGCAGCCCTTCGTTCCAAAACCACCATCGCCATCCCAACTTCTCTCCTTCTTGTGTAAAGGCGGACAGTATGAAAACCGTGCCTCCTGTGAACTACTTCTTCTGTATCCCATTTTCTACTTCTGTAAAAATTTTATCCCATATCTAAGGACCTCGACTCCCCCCCGCCCTGAGTAGTTACTCGAGCTACCTCCACTCAGTGGCAAGCAAGAAGTCCTATCCTCACAAACTATCACACTTCTGCCTCTTACCTCGGGAGCCCTCCCCATTCATTGCCTTGTTTGTGGGAGGTCCTGCTGCCTTGGCAAGCGGTGGATAGCGGTGGATAGCGTGTCCCGGGAGACGGATTCGTCTCCTTCCCCTTGAACTACTTATCCTCTGCTACTTTCTCACCTCCATCCTCTCATCTTCATCTGCTCTTCTCACTTGGACACCTCGCAATCTCGCTGCTTTGCCAGGTGCTTGCCTTCCAACACTACTATCTTCTCCCTTTTCGTGTTCCTCTTCCTCGTCCGTCTCTCCATCCCACCGGGACTCTATCTCTCCCGTTACTTCTCTTCTGAAGAACACAACCGCGACCCCTGAGCGAGCGGTTATCCCAGACGGCTGGTCTCTAACACAAGGAGGTCAGCCCCCGAGCTCCCTGTGGTTGTCTATCTCCTCTGCTCGTCAAGCACGCGTGTCTGTAACCCTCTCGACTCGTGCTCTGTGCGGACTGCATCACGAGATTCTTCTACCTTCTACCCTTCTTCTTGCAAGATCTCTCATACTCTTACCGCTTCTCTGCACCTCACTCTCTCACACTACGTACGCGTCATAATTCCTGACTTCAACTCTCTACCGACAACCCCACGTCAATTTGAATGAATATGACCCTCTGCTTCGATCTCTAATCCTCTTTTTCCGGTTGAGACGCGTGAGGGACGAAAGGTTGTGTTGCGAGAGATAAAGCTTCTCATCCCCTGACTTGACTCAACCTCTGGCTTAAATTCTACTACCCACACTTCTTCTCCTTCAACATTACTTCTGAGCACCAGCTCGAGGCAAGACCTGTCGCTTTGCTGCACAAGAGAAGGAGGAAGTGGCAAGTTACATTCTCTGGCTGGACTTGGCGACTGTCTACTTCCGTACTGTACCGAGACAACTCGTGAGAACACGTCCTTCCGTCCCCGCGAGATTCTTGGACTTGCTGCCTGGTCAGCAGCGGAGGTTGATACCAAGCATAGCGTGGCCTTCGTCCTGCTTGGATTGTCATATCTCCTTAAGCTACATTCATTGTCTCTGGTCTTGCAGGAGTTCTCCTTCCAGCAGCACACTGTAACGCGGCCCTATCTGCAGAGACCAAAGGAAATACCAGTCAGACCAAGAATACGAGCACGGCCAGAACTGCATCTCTTTGTCTCCTCTCCTTCTACTTCTGACCTTCTGATACGCATCTCTACTTCACTACTCGAGTTCTGCTTCGACATATCTTCTGGTACGCTATTTTCACGAAGTTCCCGAGCTCCTTACTTGGCAAGGAGCGAAGCACAAACTGCGGTCAGAACGTTGAGATATCTTCTATCTACGCCCCTCTCCAAAAATCCACTACTTTCCCTGGATCTTAGAAAATTCAAGGTTGAACTTGTGTTGCTGAATCGACTCCATCCGCAGCGCTACCTCTCCTATTTGACAGCCCCTGAAAGACGTTGAGCGCGCATGTTGAGAGGCAGCTGTCTTTAAAATCACTCTCACTTAATCCAACCGTGCGCACGAGTGATTTTCCAGCGATCAGAACCCCGGGAGACCCAGAGTTCAAGTGGTTGGTTGCCGGTGTTGGCGTTGCCCCTTGGACGCCCCCGGGAGGTGTGACTTCGTGGTGCCTCGAAAACTCGCTAGATCTCCGAGCTCTCATTCTCCTTCCTTTCCTCAACCCGCAACCACGCGCGGGCTGGCCACGGTTCCAACAGCAACGTCTGGTGCGCTTGCTGCCAGCCTGGCAATATTTTTCAGTGAGTCCTTCTGTTACTGTAAATTTATGAGTCATGTACTTACCGCGTGTTTCGCAGACCTTACTTCTTTTTCGAGTCCCTTGATCTACAATGGCTCCGAACCTCCGGTCGTCCTCCCGCGCCAGGTCCAATAACTCTCGCCCGTCGACGCCTCTTAATGTACAAGCTGCAGTCAACTCTTCTTCTTTTACGGAGTCCACAAGGCCGCGAAAGCAGCGACGGACGGGCAGAAACTCAAGTGTCGCCGTGGATCCTGCGCAGGAGACTGCCGCCGAACAGCAAGGGCACAGTGAGCAGCCAGAAGAGACTCGAGTAGAGTCCCCGAGCCCGCCGCAGTCGTCTGGGCCGCTCCCAGAGTGGGTTGAGCCCCCGCTGAGGGCTCCGGCGCCGAGCTACAGGGACACTCCGTGGTCTGGAGTGTCCCACGACAAGAACCCCGTGCTGGCGACGATGCGGCCTTTGGGGGCGATGCCAACTGCCAGTGACCTCAGGAAGGTCGGTCTGGCGCCGACAAAGGCACCAGCTCGCCCCGTGGCCCGCAAGAGGTCGGTCAAGGAAGCAAGCGATGGGGAGAACGATGAGAACGGGGACGAGAGGCCGAAGTCTGCTTCGACCTCCGCTGAGGAGCCCACACGCTCTGCTAGCCCACAGGCAGCAGGGCAGCGTGGGCTCCCCGAGCGTGAGGAGCAGACGAGGCGGCCGACCCGTTCGAAAAGCGCCGCCGACAATCTTGGACAAGATGCTGCCGACGCCAACGGCACCGGGCTGGCGGGACTCCCAGTCCCAATCTCCACGGAGTACAACGTGGAGAAGATCAAGTCCGCCGTCGAGTCCGCACTTCGGATGGCCGACGATGCTGGGAATCGTGCGGTCACCCGCGGCCTCCGGCGCATCTGGGAGGAAAGCAGCAGCGATCCCTTTTTACTCTCGGTCTTGGACGGCGTCGTCAAGCAAAACCCGGGACCTCGCCAGAGGTCCGTGTTCCAGACCGTGATGAGGGACGCCTTCAAGAGTGTCAAGGCGGAAACCCAGTCGGCCCCTGCCCCTATGGCTCGTACTCGATCAGCCACGAGCACCTCTTCGTTGTCGTCGGCCAAGTCACTCGACGCGGAGACCTTTGCGCCCGGGATGGAACCAGGGGCTGGGAAGCCGACTGGTCGTGCTAAGGGCAAGTCGGCCAAAGCCACTGCGGCCAAGGGCAAAGAGGGTAAAGACAAGGACAAGGGCCGCATTTCGGAACCCCTCTCCCGTCGTTCAGCATTCCCGCCTAGTGACGCCGCCCTTCAGCGGAAGCGCGTTTTGGAGGAAGATCCAAACTTCTCGGAGGAGGCTATCGAGGCGAAGCGCAGCCGTCTGCGGCGCACGTTCTCCGAAGTCGTTCCTCGTGAGAGTCGTATCCGCTCCTCCTTGTCAAGGGACCTTGGTTCCAATCTCCCATCTCCTGCTGGCTCTGTAGGCAGTACGAGAAGGTCTAGAGCGGAACGCGACCGGGCTGCTGTCAACGGGATGGAGGCTACGTCTACCAATGGCGATGGAACTCCCATGAGACCAGCTCGCAGGCCCACATTCACTCGTGACGAGACGATCGAGAACAACGACTTCTGCCGGCAGTGCGGTCGTAGCGGGCAGCTTTTGTGCTGCGACGGTTGTGTCAACTCTTACCATTTCTCCTGCTTAAGCCCTCCCCTGGACCCAGCAAATCCTCCCGAAGGGCAGTGGTTCTGCCCATCCTGTTCGATGAGTGGTCCGTTGGGCGTTCTTCTAGGCGACCTGGAAAAGGCGCCTCAGAGAGACTTCTTATTGTCGGAGCAAGACCGAAATTACTTTGAAGGTGTCCGCACTGGCGAGAATGGGAAATACGAGGAAGTCGCCACCAACTTCAAGGCTGGTGCTCGTGGAAGAGGGAACAGAACGGGCCGTGCCGACGAGCAATATCTCTTAAGGCTCTTTGATAACAAAGGCAAACTCATTGTGTGTGTAGCTTGTGGTCGCACCTCCAACGGAGTTCGCCCCATAATTCAATGCGACTACTGTCCTTGTTCCTGGCACATGGACTGCGTCGATCCGCCACTGGTGATACCGCCAGTTCAGAAACCCGGCAGCGACAAGACCTACCATAACTGGATGTGTCCAAACCACCCTACCCATGAGCTGTACACTGTTGCACCGGAGGAAGGTGAGAAGGGTAGAATACATCGGATCCGTCGTCCTCGCAATCCTCGTGTCATCGATGTCGACGTCCTACCCGACGATAGTGAGGTAGAAAGGCTCGAAGAGCAAGAGTCTCAGGGGATCGTCTATCGCGTCTCAGAGAAGGGAATCAAACTCAACTTTATCGAGCGTGTCAAGAGGTGCGCTCACTTGTAAACCCCCATCTTACCACTGACTCTGTTGCTGATAAACTGTCCATAGGGAAAACTTGGAAGCCGAGATCAGAGCCAAAGGAGCCGCGCAGTATAGTGAGTATGCCAAAAAGAAGCTGGACGAACTTGTGGCAAAGGCGACGGAGTTTTATGCCTCCCAAGCGCCTGGTCCTCAGGTGTTCGGCAACGCCGATGCAGCCGCTTCTATTCTAGGTTCCCGTTCCGCTGCAGATCGTGAGGCTGCCATGAACCTTGTCTCTTTTGCTCAGCAGAACCGGGATATCGAGAATCTCGAGCCCGACAAGATTAGTCTCCTGATCGATCAACTCAAGGCGAACGCTCCGAAAGATGTCCCTAGACCCAACACTGAGCTCGAGTCTCTCCGTGCTTTGCAGGAATTGATCAACCGTCGGATTGAGACATTAACTGCAGAAACTGCTGCAGAACCTGCTACCTCGAACTAAGGCGCAATTCGCGCTCCAATTGAGCTGCCAATGCGTCTCTAGTTCGTTTCAACGGTCTACTTTCTCTTGTAGACATATGCCCTTTAATCTATCAACCTACCCATCTCGCTTTTCTAGAGAAGACACCCATACTGCCGGTATCCAAACTTTCAATCACGGTTTGGAAGGGCCATCAGTCTCTGAATTACAACTGTATACGATGTGATACCATCAGTCATTCTGGACCTCAAGCAAAGACTACTTTGAACCTCGTCATTACTTCTCTCCTCCAGCACTGTCCTTGCTCTCTTGGTTTATTTGAGGTTGACTGGTCGCGTGTTAACTGGTCGTTCATACCATGACAAATACTTCGGTATCTGAGCGCCGCAGGCCTCTGATGAAAACATTCAGCATGAGATAGGACTGATCTGCTTCGATAATTACATTGAAAATTCACGACGATACTGATGTTTCACGCTCACTGCGACTCTACATCCAATTCTTTCACAAAACCATAAGGATCGTTATTTCGATTTTGCTGTCTCAAAACCAAGTCAATGACCCGGAACTGATGCAAGAGCGAAACCTGACCAAATTTACTTGATTTCGCTCCTCTTGTTCCATAAAGCTGCTCAAAAACGATATGCAGAGTATACGAGCACAAGCAAAATTATTTTCATATGCACACATCCAATCATCACGCTCCTACTACCAGCCATGTTTCTAGCTTGCATTGGGTCGGTTCGGGTTTCATTCGGGGTCTGAATTTTTTTTCCGGCGTTCGGTGTCAGTTCCATACCGCCTTTTTAGCCTGCTGCTCGTGCATGCAGGGTCGGGATTCGGGATGCCGTTACCTTTTCTGGACGCTTTTCACTATTTTCGCTCTTACGCGACATGGCATTTCTTCCCAGTTTTTAAGCGTTATGGGTTTTATTAGCCTCTGGAGTTCGGTTATTGTTTCAACGGCCTTTTCTTTCCGCTTGTTAGAGGGGTCGCTCAACGGTGTCTCTACATGCAAGCAAGGGCTTCTTTTTCGCACCCAATGATCTTCCCGTCTGCCTGTCCGACATGTATACGGTCGATTGGCGTCATTGCGGTTTGCTAAAGCCCTGGAGACCCGTATTTCCTTATGTGGCCTGTTATAACAACCTTTTTCTGCTTCGGAACCGTGTATTTATCGGTACTTCATTCATCCCCCACCCTTGTCTGTCCCTTCCATTTCTCCCTAACGAGAAACGGTTTAACTGGGTCAAGGTGTGGTGATTTTCTTTTTCTTTTTCTTTTATGCCAGGTGTTTTTGTGGTGGATGGGTTATGTACGATAGACAGCTTGCTTGCTCTTCGGATGGGATCTTGTACTGTGCCAGGGAAAGAAAGAAGAATAAAGAAATGACGAGGTAGCCACTGTGCTAATCAGCTTGGGTTCCGGACTTTATTGCCTACTACCTATCTAGTACCTGTCTACTTGTATACGATTCGTATCTTTCTACACTCTATTGAGGTGGGTAGTCGTCCTTTCCTACCCACGTAGTAAGAGTGATGATGGCGGTCCCAGAAACTGCGGAATAGCCGAAACCGGGCTGTTCAGCACCCGGGTGTGAAATAAGGCGCCTAACCCGAGAAGTTACGTTTTAACCTTTCCTACGGTCGGACCCCATTACCAGCTATGCGCCGCATTACGTATCTTTCTTTGGACTGTTATTGTTCTACGTATGATGCGCTGTAGATTGTACTGACAAGACAGAGACTAAGGGAATACGATACAAGTGAGACAGGGAGGGAGGGCAAAAAAATATCTAGATAGGTAGATGTACCATGCACGTATTCTTACATTACATGCAACAACATTTGCTGGCTCTAGACGTGGAAACGGCTCGCTCAGATTACAGACACGGACAAACAGACAGACAGACAAATAGATAGATCAACATTCGGGTTTAAGGTGGAAACCAAGGGAAGAGTGTTGGGGGGTGGGAGGAGCAGGAGGAGGAGCAATAGAAACTGGTTCATTTTGCTTGAGTTGAGTCATGTCATATCGAAGACCAGTATAAGCAAAATGTGGTTGGTTCAGAAGACTGAATACAAGTCGTGGCGGAACCTCTCTAGAGGAACTTCTTGGGCATGTTTGCGCGGCGACGCTTGTAGTAGACGTACAGTCCGGCCAGGAGGAGCTGGAAGGCGATGATGAGGAAGATGAAAAGGCCCATGCGAGGGGAGGAGGTGGTGATTACTGTTGTGAGGAGCGGGTTAGTTGGAAGGAAACGGTAATGGAGTTTCTCAGATGAGATCTGATGATGGATGGTGGTTGGACTTACTGTTGTGGATGGTACCTTGGAGGTTATCAGCGAGGCTGAGGTGCGAGTGCTTCAGGGTCTCCTGCAGCTGGGCAAACCGGTCCTGGTAGTCCTTGCCTTCGATGTCGCGCTTGATGTTCTGCAGGCTCTGTTCGATTCTCTGCAGCCGGGAGTCCAGAATAGCCATCATATCCTTGGTGGCTACGTTCTGCAGGAGCTCCTGGTGGTCCTTGTTTATCTTGGAAGAGATCGAGGTGACCTCACGGATCAAGTTGCTGCTTGCGTGGTTGATGAGCTGCAGTCTAGTGTGCAGGTCTGCGAATTGCTGTTCCCACGTCGTATAGTATGAAGCAGGGCGGTCTTCTATGCCTTGGTCACCTGCATTTTGGTTGAAAATGGGCTGCTGGCTACCTTGCTGCTGCTGTGGCGGCGGCTGCTGTTGTTGCGGGATTAGAGGTGGACGAGCAGCGCCCGAATCCGCAGGACTCAGGACGAACTTGAAGATCTCGAAAGAGTCCGGGTTCTCCGGGGTAGCTGCTGAAATACCGAAGTTGTTTCCGGCTGGCAAGGCGACCTGGGTTGCTGTCAGAAAAAGGGCATTTACATCTATGGTAGGATGGCGCATTTTTGACCTTGTTGGTTTCGAAGCAAAGCTTATCGTCAACAGTGACCTGGAAAACAGAGTTCGTATGCTTGATCCGAACAACAGACGGACGGCCAAGGTTCCGGTACGGATAGTCACAGTGGCCAAAAGCCAAGCTATCGACGCTGCCGTGACTCTTGTAGTCCATCGTTCCGTCGTTCAGGAAGCCTCGAACACTTCCACCCTAGACGATAGTCAGTTTCCTCAACGCAAGTAGTCTCAAGCTGAGAGGTACACACCCGTCCACCATGTGTGTCAATGACAAGTGCAAATCCATCAAATTGGCCCACAGTGTAGATGCTGGACGAGCCAATTTTGGTTTGACCGTCTTTAGCATACCACAGCTGGAGGTTGCCACTTGCCCTTTCGGGGCCGGTGGCTCTGAACTGGAACTCCGCAGTCCACTCAGGCTGCGTAACACTGAGACTCCATCAGCACATGCCAAAAGTACTGGGAGTAGCAAATGGGGACCTACGGGTTCTCTGCCCATGCGTAGCCTCTGGTATTTCCAGGATAAGGAGGCGTCAAAATGACTTTATTCGAAAGCTGGACACTCATTAGCCGTTCAGATCAAGGTCCTAGATCGACAGTGAAAAGAGAACTCACAATCTGCGGAGTATGCCCCTCACCGGCGATACGCCACCCGGGAATACCATCCTGGCTCGGTGATATCCTGGTTATGGATTAGATATTAGGCCCCGTTTGAGGGTTCTCGAAGGGGCCGGCTAGCCGTACCTTGGGCCATGACCAAAACTGGAACTCTCAATGACAGACTGCGCACTTGCTGCAGCAATGCAAAACGCAAAAGAGAAGAAGCCCTTCATGCTGTCGTGAAATCCAAAAATCGTCAAGACAAGGGGTTTTCAAGGGTACAGTACAACTAGCTGCAAGACCCTAGTCAAGGCTAGACTGCAAAGAAAACAATAAATTCGACCAATAAGACTGTTCCAATACTCCAGAAATCCCCAAAATAGACGAAACGCTTCAAATTTCCGGGTTGAATGCAATTGAACTGTCGATGCCACCGTTAGCGTCCAGGAGCTTTCCGTTTGGAGAGCTCGGAGACAACGTGAGCGGTGATCCACCCGACTACAATGGCAATCACGCAGATCCGGGCGATAGCAACAGCGGAAGTGGAACACTCAACAGTGTGCTAGATGTGCAAGGTGGACAGAACAACAGAATGGCGGACACCCTCGTCCGTCAGGTCCTTGCGGAAGTTTCGTCCCTGTGCGAACTGACAGCTTGTCCTCAGCTTCGGGCGCACGAGGATATAGTCACGTGACAGAGCTCCTATCGCAGCCCACCGCGGCGTCCCAAAGTTTCTCTCCGCTCCGCAGCCTCATATAGCTGCCCGTGGCCGTCCTGCTTCTGTTCGCCATGCGCCTCCGTCCCGATGACTGAATTCTATCCGTCGTTGGCGCAATGCGCCATTGTTGCTGCTGCCTTCAAGGTGCTCCTGTTCCCCGCCTAGTACGTACTGTCTGGTCTAATTATTCCTCTCCGTCCTTGCGTTGGTGCGTCTCCCAATTGCAGCGCGTACTGATCTGTACCCTGCACTCCAGCAAATCTACAGATTTTGAGGTGCATCGCAATTGGCTCGCCGTTACACATTCTCTTCCGGTCAAAGAATGGTACTATGAGGTATGGCCGTTTTGTGCACGCTCTACGGACCCGCACGCTGATTCCGGGGTATAGAAAACATCCGAATGGACGCTCGACTATCCCCCGTTTTTTGCGGGGTTCGAGTGGCTCCTGTCACAACTGGCATATTATGCGGACCCTGCGATGTTGGTGGTGAAGAACCTCAACTATGACTCCTGGCAGACCGTGTATTTCCAACGGGCAACCGTCATCCTTACCGAGTTGGTTCTCGTCTTTGCATTGAGCCGGTATGGTCTTCGTGCTGATTGCCAGAGATCTCAGGGCTAATCTCAACGTAACAGATACATCAAGTCAACCCCGCCAGCTAATAAGCAGCTTGCGCACATTGCTAGCCTCTCGATTCTCCTATCCCCCGGTCTACTCATTATCGACCACATTCATTTCCAATACAATGGTTTCCTGTACGGAATCCTGGTGCTATCGATTGTTCTGGCGCGCAAGCAGTCTACTCTTCTTTACAGCGGTATCATGTTTGCCATCTTGTTGTGCCTGAAGCACATCTACCTATACCTCTCGCTTGCCTACTTTGTTTATCTACTGCGGGCTTATTGTCTTGACCCCAAGTCCGTCTTCCGGCCAAGGTTCGGAAACGCCATCAAGCTTGGAGTTGGGGTGTTGAGCGTCTTTGGTGCGGTTTTTGGCCCATTCGCGGGTTGGAATCAGCTGCTTCAGCTGAAGGACAGACTATTCCCATTCTCCAGGGGTCTGTGTCACGCTTATTGGGCGCCGAACGTATGGGCGATGTATGCATTTA
This sequence comes from Thermoascus crustaceus, assembly GCF_041956765.1. NCBI lineage: Eukaryota > Fungi > Ascomycota > Eurotiomycetes > Eurotiales > Thermoascaceae > Thermoascus > Thermoascus crustaceus. The sequence continues at coordinate 1,390,675 of NW_027192528.1, read as the reverse complement.
CGGACCGGGTTCTGATTCCACGTATGTGATGACCCCTGGAGCCGTTGTGGCCAACGCTAATGGCTAGCTTTTGCATAGTGGCTCCTCGTCTAGGTCTCAAGGTCAATCTTGATGCTGTGAGCAGCGTCACACGAGGTCTTGTTGGGGATACTTCTTTTGCTGTGCTCCCAGAGGTGTCAAAGGAGCTGACCTTCGTCTTGACGTTCCTGTTCCAACTGGTAAGCTCCATTTGCCTATCCGAAATGCGCAGAGCTAACTGGCGCGCAGCTCCCCTTGGTCAAACTCTGGTTCCGTCCGGACTGGGATACCTTTGTAGGTGCGCTGACCCTGTGCGGGTATGCTTCGTTCCTCTTCGGATGGCATGTCCACGAGAAGGCCGTCCTCCTTATAATCATCCCCTTCAGCCTGATTGCACTCAAGGACCGACGGTACCTCAGTGCCTTCCGGCCCCTCGCGGTGGCAGGCCACGTCTCGCTCTTCCCGCTGATCTTCACTGTGGCCGAATTCCCCATCAAGACTGTCTACACGATTCTGTGGCTGGTGCTGTTCCTGTTCGCTTTTGACCGGGTGGCTCCTCCATCGGAGCGGCCGCGGGTGTTCCTGCTCGACCGCTTCTCGCTGCTGTACATCACGGTGGCCATCCCGCTGATCGTGTACTGCTCGCTCGTGCACCAGTTAGTCTTTGGGTGGGGACGATATGAGTTCCTACCGTTGATGTTTATGAGCAGTTACTCGGCCCTGGGGGTTGTGGGGAGCTGGGTTGGCTTCATCGTTGTATTCTTCACCGCTTAAAAGAATGCATATGTGAACTTTATTTTCTTTTTCTCGCCTTTCCCCTTTTCAATTCATGTAAATACTATCTCAGCAAGGATTCCAATTCAGCGCTATGCTATCATATTCCATGTAAATCCATTGACTTCCCACTAAGTGCCCATGTTATGTTGTCCTGCATACGACGTATGATGTCCAACACATGCATGATGCAATAATGCACCGTTTGCCGCATTTGTTTGTTTGGCCTGTTTGCTTTTTTGTCTGGTTCAACGTTCACCGTTAGTACTAGTACTGCCCTCACGTGCTTCTCCGGACACAGGTCTGTCTGGACCGGACCCACGCATGGACCCGAACGCCCGCCGGCCGGACTCGCTTATCCCGCACTAAGGCTCGAACGAGCTTAGATCTCGCCAAGACCCTGTGGACTTTCCGGCGAACCGCACCGCCGCAAATCGTGTGTTGTTTGGAAACCTTAGGTTAGAAGTATGCCCGCCCGATTTTCTTCTTGTACTTGTACTTTATCTCTTACTCGGATTAGTTCGGTGGAGTCTGGGACGCGGACGCGTGATGGGCATTTTTCTTTTTTTATGCTACCATAACATCGACTTTTGAAAGTAGAAAATTTTATGGATTTTTATGGGGCATTTTGTGTTTAGTTCTTATCTGATAAACGGGGCGACGTGTTCCGGTAATCATCCATGTTATGGCTTCACCACGCAACGCTATGGGGTTCGCGCTGTGGTCTTTTTTCTTTTTCAGTATTTGGCAGCGATTTAGTCATTCTGGAACCTGAATATATGAAGCGCAATTGCGGCGAAAGGATACATAAAGCCCTTGAGAGTCTATCTTCAGAGTTTGATTCTTCGAGCAGGTGACCTTTTCTGGGGACTATGGCTAAAAAATCCTCTGAAATAATGATTTCCAAGAGCTGCATTAAACCGTTAATACTTGAAGACGCCACGCCACAGTTGATGTCTTAAGGCTGGCGTTGATGTGGCTTGGAGAAGTTTATTTCCGTCATTCTCAGGACTTACTGTGCCATTGAGCGGGTCAGAATAAATATAATTCAAGGAAATAAGTAAAATCCAACGGTCCATATGTGTTAGTTCATGGAGAATGGGTGTACTTATAGATAATAAATCGTGAGATCTGTAAGAAAGGTAGGAAAAGAAGGCACAGGGCTCGCATGTGTTGATAGCGGAATTCCACACGCGCTGAACACATATATACTTAAACAAGACCTTTTTTTAGTAGTTAGTAGGTTCCAGGTTGACAGATATAGAATAGACACAAAATGCATGGACGATTTTGTATCCATTTTTGGAAGATCGGCTCTTCCAGGTCCAAGGTCGGGGAGTATAAAATCTGGAGTAGAAGAATGTTTACAGGGAAACTGGAAGTGTATATGAGCATTAGAGAAGGATAACGCAGAGAGAATAGCCTGTTTATAGCCTCCTTGAACGATCAGGGTAAGATATGCTGAGAGAAATAGCACTTCATGCTCAGAGACTGCAAACGGCTTTCGTGCTTCAGATATAAACATGCCAGCATGAATAGAACATCATAAAGAGAACAAAGCACGGACACTACCAGCTTTCATCGAGCATCGCGTGTTTTCGGCCGCTGTTGACTTGTGGAAGCATCTGGGATGCAGAAGAGCCCGAGAAGGAGGATCCCGGTGGCGGCGAAGTATACCCCTCTGCCCTGCAGTCCTCCGCACCGGGCCCCGACGAGCGATGCTGAAATGGGGTGATCTTGAGGGAACATTCAGATGTCAGACATGCATAAAAAACGATGACGGCTGGGTTCAGCGAAAAGAGCCGTCGACGGGGAGCAGAACGAGTGCAAGCACGCCGGGGGTGGCAGGCGGGGGGGGGGGTGAAGGGGGCGCGGGAGAAGAGCCTGGGGGGAAGAGGCGCGCGAGGAGGGGGGAGTGATGCCGCCAGGAAAGGCAAAGGCGGCAGAGCCACCGAGGCGACGCGGTACCTGGCCCATCGCGGCCCCGGCGCGGTGCCCGCAAGTCACTCGGGCCCGCTGGCACCACGGGCTCAACTCGCTCTGCTGCTCTTCTCCTGCTGTTCTCCTCGTCTGGGCCAATGACGGCCGCTCCCTGGCCGGGGGTCCGTCCCTCCTCCCTCCACCACTCGCCGCCAGCTCTTCCTGGCCCGGCTCTGCCGCTGAGACCGCTTCCTCCTCTTCTTCCTCCTCCTCTAACCTCTTCTTTTCTCTTCCTTCTCCGTCTACCTCCTCCTCGCCCCCAACCACGACACCTCCGTTCTTCTCCGCGCTCCCACCGCTATCCCATCGACAGAGACCACGGCTCCGTGTCGTCTGCGCTATATTCTTTTGGGGAGCTTCGTTTGGCACGGTTTGAGACGCGTCGACCGGTAGGTTCTCCCGGTGTGGTTCTCGTCTCGTGAATATCTCCCAGATCATCTTCCATATCAAGTTCCATCTCGCGCACGCCTGCATGCTTTCTCCGCCTCGACATCATTTCATACCTCCCTCGATCTGTCTGCCTACTTTGTTCGCAACCCATGCAATCAATACCTCCATGCGACTCTTGCAACGCCCCTGCTCGTGCATGATCTTCGATTCTTGTTCAAACAGCACATTCTCTACTTTTGCTGGACGGTCCCCTAACTGTATACAATTCAGACAGGTCCGCAGTCATTAGCTTAGCGGTGCTGCGTCTTCCGCAGTCTATGGTGGGCTAGCGCGAGATCTTGACGGATTGGGACAATGGTATGGAATAACCCATTTGTGATTCGACGTCGACGCAGATGTACATGCAGAGGAACACATGCTGATCTGGTCGAATAGGTGCTGTTCAAGCGGAAACCCGTCCAGTACCTTCCACGTCCACCCATTGAAGATGATAGCTCCGAGGCACGTAACAATGACTACGTCAGCTCTGCTCTTGCTGGGGAAATACCTACTTACGGTGGTTCATTGCAGGTCTGGGTGATCCCGGAGACCAATGAGGTTTTTACGAGCTACGAGCCGTACCTCCAGAGGATGGACTTCTACAAGCAGAGGCGGTTTACCTGCGAGATCACAGGCCACTCGGGTCTGACCTTTTTTGAAGCATTGGGAAGCGAAGTATGCATATGCGTCGCGGTCGAGTTGGTTGGTACGTCGACACTAACTTCACGCAGATGGATGAATCCCGGGAAGTCAACAGCGCATTTCCGGACGCGCTGAAAGAGCCCATCCTGCGCAGGATCCAGTTCTCGACCGTGTCGCGGATAGATAATCTTGGTAAGGTTCGACTTGGGACTTTTGAACATACCAGCGACTAACGGTTCCCTTTTCAGTGGACGAGGTGTACGAAGTGAGTACATGTGTTACCATGAATCTGCGCTATTCTGGTTGTCTAATGAACATAGGATTTCAAGCAAGATTTCTATCCTGGAGAGCATGTCTTGATCTTGCTCACGGACAATACGCGTCTTCATGGCATGATCAGAGAAAAGGCCAATTTCCCCGAGCAATTGAACCCCGATGGAACTGTCAAATCTGCAGCTTATGCAAGATACCTGGTGAAGATCCTTGACCGCCCGAATGAAGAGGCTTTGCTGGACCAAGAACATCTTACCCGCGACCGGAAGACGTTTACGAAGCAGATGCTACGCTCTTTTATCAAGAACACTGTTACCAGGGAGTCTTGGAGTGGTGCCCCTTGGCTGGTGAAGCCGCAGATCGCCGAAGAATATAAAATCGAAACGGAGGTGCCAAAGCATCTTCAATACGGAGCCCGAGTTGCGGAGAAGAAAGCTATGAAGAAAGGAGGGCAGGACGGTTACTTTGGGTTTTTCTCATCACAACGGTTACCGGAGCTGAAGCCTGCGGTCAAAGGACAGAAGTCAAAACCTTCTGCACAGGAACTTGACAAGTCAAGAGAGGAGCAGTATCAAGAGTACCAGCGTTCGCTGAATGGAAATCCAGCATTTGTTTTGCCGAAACAAACTGCAGGTGGGCATGGTCATCCTTCCAAGTCTCAGGATACCGACAAAAAGCCCCCTACTCCAGCAGTCGTTGTCAAAACAGAAGCGCCTAAGCCACCACCTCCGCCACCAATCAAATATCCCATTGAAGATCTGGATATTGCTCCAACCAAAGACGGGAAGCAGCGACCACCACTTAAATTTTTGACTGACGACCAGGCAGACTACGCTAACGATCCTAACATGCTCGAGGGCAATATTAAGCCAGAGTCCGTGGGTGCGTTGCTTGAAACCTGGAACACGCTGAACGTGTACTGCGAGGTTTTCCAACTGGACTCTTTCACCTTTGATGATTTTGTTGAGGCTATGCGTTTCTCGTCAGACGAGGTCGACTGCGAGCTTTTCGTGGAGATCCATTGTGCAGTTCTGAAGAAGCTTGTCAATTCGGAAAAGGAAGATGGCGCGGTTCAGATATCGCTTCCTGACCTTCCAGATGAGGACTCTGAGGAGTCCGATTCCGAGGATGAAGAGGAGGAAGAGCAAACCCCGGAGCCAGAACCGGTGGTTACCCGGATGACCACGCGAAGTAGCTTGGCCAAGGCGGAGGTTGAAAATCTGAAGGCACAGGAGAATCGGAGCCGTTCTGGCAGTGCTGAAGTCAAAATTCACAGAGCAGCAGAAATGTTTGACGGGTACGGCTGGATTGATCGGCTGCGAAAACGGGATTTCAGAAACGGAGGTTGGGAGCTGGTCATGATCGGTCTTTTGCATCAACTCTCCGGTCGCCCACAGATGACGAAGACCTGCGAGGAGATCCTTAAACATCTGGCTCCTCTCGACAAAGAGCCAACTCAGGAGACTGCACAGGCGCAATATGCGACCCTCGATGTCAACCTGCGCATACAAGCTCTTCAGATTATTTGCATGCTGACCTTGGAGACCAAGGCCATAAAGAACTACTTAGAAGAGTGCAGCAACCAGATGACCGAGTTTCGAAAGGAGAAGATTGAATACCAACGGGCCCGTAAGGCAGCGTAAGTTAGCCCGACTAGTACTTACAAATGTTTCTACTGACCTTGATGTTCTCTAGGCTCGAGGAACTGCGTCGGTTACATGAAGAGCGCAAGGAACTCCAGCCTGAACCAGAAAAGTCCCCATCTCCAGTTCCGGAGCTCGAAGCTCTGAACGACTCGAAGATAACCAGTGTGGATGATGAGTCTGATCAAGTAATGGATACTGAAGACGAAGATCTTCACCAAGGTCGTTCTCTGCGCGGTGGGTTGGACAGAGCTCTGGAACGGAAGCGTAAGCAAGAAGAGGAGCGAGAGAGGAAAGAGCAATTGGCAAAGCAGCCTAAGGGATCGAAACAGTACCAGAGGGTTCTGAAGAAGATCGAAGATGAAAAGGCAAAGATTGCAAAACTTGAAAAGGAGATCGCTGTTGTGGACAATGATCTGAGGGAGGCAGACTGTCCGCGCACGAGATGTCTCGGAAAGGATCGCTTCTGCAACCGCTACTGGTGGTTCGAACGCAACGCCATGCCTTACGAAGGTCTACCCAATAGCTCAACAGCAGAGGCCCATTATGCCAACGGTCGCTTATGGGTGCAGGGCCCTGATGATATGGAACGAGAGGGCTTTATTGATGTGCCAGAGGAAGAGAAGAAGCGGTATCAGAAGGAATTCCAGATGACCCCGGCGGAGCGGAAGGAGATGGAGGAAGGCTCAACAAGTCTCCCCGATGCCCGGCATTGGGGTTATTACGATGACCCGGAGTCTGTGGATCAGCTCATCAGCTGGCTAGACTCGCGCGGCCTTCGGGAACTGAAGTTACTCAAGGAGCTCCGTCTTCAGCGTGACAACATTGTTAAATACATGAAGAACCGCAAGGAGTACCTTGCAGAGACCGCCGAAAGGGCCGAATCGGAAGAGGCTCCAACGAAGCGGGTATCGACGCGAACAAAGACGTACGTCGAGGATCCCAAGCACCGGTGCCTGAAGTGGCGGAACACAACGGCCATGTCGGAGAATGGACATCTCCATGTGGATGCCGCTCGACCGTCGAAGCGGGCGAAGAAGGCAACTGAGGAGACCAAGGAGCTCAAGGTGACGAATCGTCAGGGCAAACCGCTGACGAGGCAGGGCACACGGTATAATTTCTAAACGCCATGACGCGTGGTTTCTGTTTCTTCGTCATTTACAATCAGACAATTTGTCGTCCGTCTTTGAAAGACCAAGTCCCGTATATACTCGGATCTTCAATCACGTGACTCAACGGTCGAAGTGACACGTCAAATCCTCCACAAAGGTTCAGGACAGGGAGATCTGTTTTTATGTGCATGAGCCATGAGACCCATGACCTTTCTTTACATTGCCATTTACACCCTAGCCAAAAAACGTGGAGCATCTGCATAGAGCGCGGGGCCGGATATGACGGGGTGGTAGGTGTCAGCGTGACGGTGTCTGGGCGGCCTGTTTTTATGGACATCCTTCTTTTCTTTGCCTTGATGCTGCTTCTCGTGTGGTGTTGTTGAGCATTGCCGGGTGGTACAGGCGTGTTTCGGGTGGGTGTTTTCCAACCGTGACTGGTTGTTGTTGCGGTTTGCATATAGAGATCTAGAGGTTTTGCCCTGCTCTACCTCAGCAGTCCGCAGATCATGGAGCCGTTAAGCTGCATGTTGTGAATATGTTCTTAGCTTAGTAGTGGATATTTGCAATACCAGCGATCTTAGTAATTCGTACTGCAGAGTTTGCTGCGCTTTACTAAGGCTGGGGGTGTGATTAGCCGCTCGCCCACAACGGCTTCGTAACGAGACCGTATTCGGGCCGCGTCTCTGCGGGGGACTCCGGGTATCGGCACGTCTTCGGCGTAACATTACCGTACCGGAGGGTTCCTCGGAGTCGGCTTCCCTCTCCGCCCTCCAGATCGATCGACGTCAGCGAGAGAACGAAGAGAAAGAATAGAACATACCATTCCAGTCTATATCCCACTCACTATTAGACCCAGTCTACTGGGATACCCGGGATTGTCCTCATCCCTTATCACACTAACAGAGCTCTCCTTCTCCACTACCCAGTGATCCGCAACCCCGTCCGCTGCACACATGGCTTTGCTCGCCCGATAACCCGATCTTCCAGAACACCACCGAGTGCATCGTGAACTATACCCTTCTCTTCTCCTCTTCTCTCCCGAATGTCCAGGGCCTTTCCGGACCATGGGCGTTCCGCTCCCCCCTCTATATCACAGTTTGATACTGCTCCGCTCTCAACCTCCAGCTATTCAGTCCCCGCAAGCCGGGAGTCGCAGTCGGATCGCGAGATGGAGGAGGCAGTACGCTTGAGGTCGTCGCGCAGGTCTGCGGTAGCTGATACCACTGCGGTGGAAACGACAAGGGCTGCCTCGACGGACGATGAGTCGTTAGGGCCCGTCAGGAAGGACGGGAGCGGAGGCGTCAAGCAGCTGGATAAGCGGAGTTTGGATTATGTTCTCCGGAGTGGACTTGCCGGAGGCATGGCGGGCTGTGCGGTGAGTCTCTTTATCCTCAGAACCATTGATTTGCGTCATTGTGGTTGTACATATATTCTCTACAGCATGAAGTCATTTCAATGGAATGGGAGCACGTGCTGATCGTATTCCAGGCCAAAACGGTCGTCGCTCCCCTTGACCGCGTCAAGATCCTCTTCCAGGCCTCCAATCCAGAGTTCGCAAAGTATGCAGGTAGTTGGTTTGGCGTTGTGACGGCCATGCGGGATATCAACCGCCATGAGGGTCTCCGCGGCCTCTTCAAGGGTCATTCGGCTACTTTGCTCCGAATCTTCCCCTATGCCGCCATCAAGTTTCTTGCCTATGAGCAGATCAGAGCAGCGGTGATTCCATCGCGGGATAAGGAGACACCCTTCCGCCGGCTGATATCTGGAAGTATGGCCGGCATCACTTCCGTCTTCTTCACCTACCCGCTCGAGGTCATCCGAGTCCGGCTGGCGTTCGAGACGAAGCATGACTCCCGCTCGTCATTGAGCAACATCTGCAGACAGATCTACAATGAGCAGACGTCACCGCGTCCCATCTCACCTTCCGCTTCGACGGCAACGCTATCGTCTGCCCCGGTCACGGCGACTGTGCAGACGGTCTCCTCCGCCGTCCATAAAGTCACACCACGCTCCGGTCTCGCCAACTTCTACCGCGGCTTCACGCCTACCCTTGTCGGGATGCTGCCCTATGCAGGCATATCCTTCCTCACGCATGACACAGTTGGCGACTGGCTCCGCTCCCCGTCTCTTGCCCCCTATACTACCATCCCGAACTCCGAAACCTCTTCCCCGCGCGGCTCTCTCTCTTCCCGGCAAAAGAAGGGTCCGCGTCGCGCTCAGCTCACCGCCACCGCAGAGCTTTTCTCTGGTGCCATTGCCGGCCTGGTGTCACAGACAGCTTCGTACCCGCTCGAGGTCATCCGGCGGCGGATGCAGGTCGGAGGGGCCGTGGGTGACGGCCACCGACTCACCATCCTCGAGACAGCCCGTAAGATCTGGCTGCAAAAAGGTTTCCGCGGGTTCTGGGTTGGGTTGACAATCGGCTACATGAAAGTCGTGCCCATGGGCGCGACAAGCTTCTTCGTATACGAACGGGGGAAGTGGTGGTTGGGAATATAGACATATCCATCTCCTCTCTTCTGTCTGGTGACGGTGAGACCGGAGTATGTTTCACCGTTCTTTGCTTGTTCCGACATTCATCGTGTCTGAGCGTCTGATACCGGATCTTTCTTGACCCATTCCTTTTTTGTCTTTTTATTGTATCAGAGTTATTCAAAGGGGGACTTGTTTGGAGCGGGCCATTGTATAAGGGTTTCGTTTTTCATTTCCTGTCTATGAATGTCAACGGCATTACCACTGTTGGACGGGCTTTTTTATCGTTTGGTTTATTCGCATTACTCTGCGCTGGAGGAGGAAAACTCGCAGGAGTTACAGGCCCTAGTTTATCTGTTTTGGGTGGGAGAAGAGACAGAGATTGGCTATCCCGACTGGCACTAAGTGGAAGACTGTACAACACCTGGTGATCATTCGAGTTCCAGTCGCATCTAATCTTCTCTCCCGGAGGGTCCGAAGAAGAAGATGTAAGATAAATGAAGTGGGAAGGTGGCCGCGTGCCGTCGTCACTGGTCTGCATGCATAGGGCTCCCATGTATATATGCACCAAGGCACATACATACCAATGCTACAACAATACCATACCAGTACACTAGGAGAAAGCAGCCATTTAGATCCGTTCCGATCCGGCTTTCTATTTCCGTAGACGTGCATCTATGAGCCAGCTAGCTGCAAGTGCATAGAAAAGGGCATATATATGTACAACACTCCAATTACGCAGTATCTTCAGACCGATTTGTCTCTCCTGTTAACACAGGTGTGACACTGCATTCTTGCCTGCAGGATTGTGGGGTTAGACTGTATTAAATTCAAAACTGCTGCTCTATTGAATGTATGTGTCAAAGCTCATCGATTGCGCGCGTCACGTACGCCTTTTTGCATAAGGGTCCTTTTCTGACTCGATCCTATGGGATGAGGAGTCTCTGGGAAAATCATCTGCGGTAATATCGACTTCCATACTACAGTACATATCAGGTAGGTAGCATTGTTATTTAACAACACGCTAGCTGGTGATGCCGCCCATGGCCAGACATTGCTAGTTGGAGACGATCTTCGGTAAATGCATATACTAGGGAGCACCTACAGACTCCGGAGAACACCTGACGCCCTAGGCACTGCTAGTGAGGCGTTGCATCTGTCTTTGCAAGCGATCTTGTAAGGTTGGGCCGGACTGAAGAACGTACGTCGCTAGCATCGGGGAACTACCTAATCTTTCCCTCCCCGGGCTATCGACGAATTCGCCAAGCATCCGTGCAGTCGAGGGAGTCAGAAAGGCGCGCGATTGGAAGAGATAGACGCAGGGAGGACGGAGAAGGACGTGTTGGCGGCTGGCTGGTGGAAGTCTGGCGGGGTGTGCGAGATGTTCGACCAAGAGCCGATGCCCCTGGCCGAGAAACGCCTTCTCTTCCTCTTCCCTTCTTCAGTCGTTGCTCATCATCGCCCATCACTCTCCACCATCTCCGGTTTGTTTCACACTCCTAAAAAAATCAGCATTTTCCCCTTCTCTCCACTGAAAGTCACTGTCCAAACGGATGTACGGATAGGACAGAATGGTCGCCGTGCGTTCCATGCACGGCACTCAGCGCCGCGTCTGGGGCCAGAAGCGGCATCTCGCCCTGCCCATCTCAGCTTGCTGATTAGCCGGCCTAGAGCTCGGACAACTCCCCGGTCCCATCACCTGCATGATAATGCCTGCATTGTTCTGCACGGTGCAAAAGGGAAAAGAAGACAAGAGGGCAAGGCGAGGAGAAAAAAAAAAGACAGAAGCAAACCTCCCCGCAGAGGACCACACATCTCGTCGTGCGGCGCAGCATACTTACTTTCTGCAGTTTCCTTTTCGCTGATCATGCGTTTTAAAAAAGAGACCGGCAGATGTACGTTCTGTCTATCCTGGCTGCATGGGTTTTCTTGTCTCCGTTTTTCTCTATCTATCCAAGGGGATCTCTTTCTATCCTTCTCTTTTTTTTATTATTTATTTTGCGACCACTCCCCGGAATGATCTTCCTGGGTGGTGTGAATTAATACCGTGCTCTTTGTCTCTGAAACTATTTCTTCACTGTTCTTGGAACAAGAGAAGTACAGTACATCGACTTGAAATTGATAGTCAGGAGGAGCTCATACTTTGTGTCGAGAAAAGAAAGGGAAGCACATTGTCCACGCGTGCTGTTTCCATTTCCAACAGTAGAAGTACGACCATTGGCAACGTTATTTTTATCTATCCGATCCTCGTTGACGCATGGAGCAGATCAAACTCGGCCAGTTGACGGACAGAGAATTATCACTGCTGTCGATGTCAACATCCGACCTGAACAATGCGCACATCAAGCGCCACTATGAGCACCAGAAGGCTGTCCATCTGTCCCCATTTATCCTCACACGTGCGAGCAGACACTCCCGGATGGATCTCGAGACCATGTACGACTTCTGCCACAAGGGCTGCGCCATGTATGTCACTGCGCAGCCGGGGCCGGACGCCGCCCTCAGGCAAAAGCACCTCCTCGACATGTTCGACCATCTGTACGGCCTTGTGGGCCAAAAACAGATGACTGATATGGACCTCCTCCGGGGCAGGTTCCCCTGCAAGTTCGTCACCAGCTGGACCCCGAACAGCCCGCGGGAAGTGGGCGACATCCTCGCGGCCCACCGCGACCTCTGCGCGCAGGTCCGCCTGCGGCAGAAGAAGCTCGATGCTGAAGACGCTGCCATGCCGGGGGCGGAGCCGGCCCGTCACAAGGGCTTCGAGCTGCATCCGCTCTTCCGCGCCCTCATAGTCGTCATGGACCGGCCGGACTGGGAGCAGGAGGATGTGCTCCTGGTCCGGACTGGCGATGACCGCAGTCTGCGCTGTGGGCCGATCGACTTCGATCCGCTGCGGTTCTCCTTTAATGTCGACGACGATGGGAACACTCTACGTGGGACATTCGCCAAGGTCATGGAATTGGTGATGGATATGATGCAGAGGGAGGATGAAAAGGTTCAGGAGTGACAATTATTCTTGCCATGTCTTTTTTTATTATATATCCTGAGTCTTGAGTTTTTCTTTTTCACTTTTGATATAATTACGTGCTGGTCGAAGTGGAGCGACGGCTTTTGACGACTCAATTAATAGGTATTTCTCTTAATTGATTAATTATGTTTAGTGACAGAGCATCATAGGCTATATGCATGAAGTCCATTGAGAATAAATAAAGGAAAGAACAGAGAAATCCCTTTTTTTTCCTTTGCCTTTCCAGACCGTAACTGTCTATATCTTTATCTTTTTATGGATTACGGAGAGATCAGACCATTCAGATACCTACAGCTTCGCGCAAAAGGACCTTCAAATGTCCCTCAAAAGAAGGTTCTCGTACCTACAACCATAGGGTGTGGAAAACAGGGCTTCCCGTCCGCTCAGCTGTACTTAAGCCACAATTATAAGCGCGGTCAATTGTCAATACTGCCCCAAAGTTATTGCCGCTTAAACAGTGGCAGTCGCGCGAGATGTAGGTAAGCATAGGTGAGCACAGGCGAGCAAAGTGATGCCTTAGAAAAATGAGAGTGAACAGGGTGAGTTGGTGAGCGAGCAAGGTGATTCAGGGTGTCACGGGAGGCCTGAAACTTTAAGCCAATCTCGTGAGCCGTGGGGTTTACCTTGAAAGATAGGAAACAGGTAGAAAGGGGAGGTGTGATGTGCCTTCCAAGCCCTTAGTCCTAAGAGACCTTGCACTCTGAGATGGGATTCCTAAGGTGGAATGCGTCACAAGACCCAATACTGCTTGAGCTGATCGTACTAGAAGGCATGCTGACCTAAGACCTCCCTCTTGTGAGGATATTCTTGAGAGGATGGCTGACACAAGAAGTAGAGCTCAAGACAACTAGATACTAGATTTGATAGACAAGTTGACCACAAGGTCATAAACCTATGAATAGGAAGAGCCATTAAATACATGATAAGTCTGCTCCGGATATAGGAGTCCGATGGATCATAGTTGGGGATGGATCATGAAGTCTGTTGGATCAATGGTTCAGATGGATCAATGCTGCCAGTTTGATCCATAGTCATGTGCTGAGATCCCCCTTCCTCGTCTTCCTCTGCGACCGCAGTCGCTAACTCTAGGCTGTGTCATAACAGTAATCTAGAGACTATAGACTTATAAAAGTTATCAATAGCTGAAAAGCAGAACAGCAAGCCCAGAAAAAGTATTTTTGAGAATCACCTCTTTAGAACTAAAAGTTAGCAAAGCTTTTATTACTATTTTCTTCAGCTCTAAGGCAGAGGTCATTAAGCAGAGCTGCAAGCAATAGCATTAAGAATTAAGCACTCAAGAAGCCTGCTATGTCTAGACGCCTTTAAAACTATAAGACAGCCAGCAAAAAAAAAGGCCATTTTATGCAAATATGGAGGCCCTAATGGACACCAAGGTTGGAGAGCAGAAATAGCAGATAGTGCCCTCTAAATAAAAGAATAAGGCCTAAAAAGCAAGTACTACAGAGGCTTCTAAAAAGTTTAATAATGCTTAAAAGCTAAAAGATCTGAAGCCTATTAAACAGTGGCCCACCACAAATCAACAAAACACTGACTCCTCTCTGAATACGAGAATCTGCCAAATTGGATTGAGTAAAATTCCTGAAAAGGCCAAGATTGCTCACTGATCAAAGCACGGGGACCTGTTACAGCACAGCCTGGAGACCATGAGCAGGACAGACAAGGGGGGGATTCTATCATGTGGCAATGGATCAAAATGATCCATCTGGACCTTTGATCCATCTATAGTCATGATCCACCGGATAGGTATTTCCGGGCAGAACTCAGGATGTATATAAGATGCTCCTTAACCATGGGGATTAGGACCCCGTGGTCAACTAAATAGCAATCCTGATAGGTAACATTGCTAGTAACAGCCTATTCATTCATCTCTTTCCCTTGCCTTCTGTCCTCAAGATAAACCCAACGAGCCTCCGCCTAAGAAGTCTTAGGTCCGCCGTTACATCTACCTTGCTGGAATTTGGCAGAGAGATACTCAGCCTTGCTTGGTCGAGTGTAGCAAGACTGTCGACCAAGTCTTATGGCCACTAAGAAATCAAAGATGACTAAACATCTGTATCCTCAAAGAGAACAGCACTCTCACATTCATGTATGAGGCAGTTGTCCAGCTCTTGCTGAAGAAGGGAGCTCATACAGATGCCAAAGTCCTCAGCTGGGTGAGGCTCACCCAATGGCTCACCCCACCCCGTCTATTGTGCACTCACCCCAGCTCACCCACGATCGCGCGATCGCAAAGCGGCGTCGCCCTCAGGCTCACCCGGGCGGCACCCACCGAACTATTGACTGCGTATAAGCCTCACGCCGGGCGGTTAGTAGTTGGGTGGGTGACCACCAGCAAATCCCATCTGTTGTAGGTTTTGTAATTTCATTTTTATTTTTTTGAGGTTTGACAGATACAAATATATTGATGGTCTATTTGTTTTGTTGGTGGTGGTTGTTTGAGTAGTGCGTATTTTATATTGCAGACTAGTACTCAGTAGGTAAGTGCACTGTGCCATCACATGGATTCAAAAGAAAAACAAAAAAGACTGCGAAGCCTTTCCTACTCGGCCAAGAACCCGGCATATTTTAATACCCAGACTTTACTCAGCGAATTTTGTAAATAGGGCAACCGCTGACAGTTTCTTCGATGTTCTTCTCCATATACTTAACGGCGGGACAACCTCCGGCGGAGAACTGACGCGCACGGACCAATATTCCAATCTAAAAAAGTTCCCCGATTCAAACCACTTCCCAAAAACCCGCTGAGCTTTTTGCGACGCAGCCCTGAGGTACACACCCTACCAGACCCTTTCAATCGCACAGAAAATACAGACCAACCATGACGACGCGAAAACGCAACGAGTTCCTGGACATCGGGACCAGTGACGACGAGGGCTCCGACCGCGGCTATGACTCCGAGGCCGCGGAGACGAAGGGCCGGGCGAGCAGCAGGAAAGAGAAAGATGCTGGTCGGGCGGCGAAGAGGAGGAGGATCTCGGTTGATGAGGTTCAGGATAGTGCGTCTGAGGATGAATCTGATGGTGAGGATGGGGGAGTTGAGCTGAGGAATAATGGTCAAGGAAAAGAGAAACGAGGCGGGGAGGAGGACGGTGACAATAACGACGATGAGCGTGAAGAGCGCGAAGAAAATGAGAAAGAGAACCAGGAAGACGTGACAACAAATTGCGCCTCCCCAACCCCCTCCGATAAATCCTCCAAATCCACGAGCTCGAAGAAGAAGAAACCCCTCGACACCACCAAACTCCCCAACAAAAAGAACAAAACCGGCGTCATCTACCTCTCCTCCCTGCCCCCCTACCTCAAGCCCTCCGCGCTCAAATCCCTCCTCCTCCAGCGCGGCTTCGGCCCCATCACCAAGGTCTTCCTCACCCCCGCCACGCCCCCGCCCGGCGCCAGCACCCTGAAAAAGAGCAACCGCCGCAAAACCTACACGGACGGGTGGGTCGAATTCGCCTCGAAGAAGACCGCCAAGATCTGCGCGGAGACGCTGAACGCGACCATCGTCGGCGGCAAGAAGGGCGGGTACTACCACGACGACGTGTGGAACATGAAGTACCTGAAGGGGTTCAAGTGGGCGGATCTGATGGAGCAGGTGCAGCGGGAGAGGAGCGAGCGGGAGGCGAAGAGGAGGATCGAGGACGCGAGGGCGAGGAAGGAGGAGAAGGTTTTCCTGCAGGGCGTGGAGAAGGGGAAGATCATTGAGGGGATTCAGAAGAAGAAGCAGGAGAAGGAGAAGAGGAAGAGGGGTGATTCGGAGGAGGATGGAGGGGCGGGGGAGAGTGGAGGAGAACAGCAGAAGGTGGAGGTGCGGAGGGTGTTCAAGCAGAATGAGGTCCGGACGAAGGAGGATCGGGATGCTAAGGCCCTTGGGGAGGATACGAAGAGGGTGTTGGGGAAGATTTTTTGATGGATGTTTTTCCTTTTTTCCCTTTTCCTTTTCCCACGTGTATTTCTTGTGTACTACGCTCTGCTACGGATATAATGTTCATGGTGCAAATAGGTTAAAATGTATTACCCATCTGAAACAGAAGCATGGGTCTTGATAATGATATCATAGAAGTCTATGTACGGATTCCTTTCAAAGCCCAGACGTAGGTATGTATTAAATCCCACAGTGAAAACGCCAGTAACCCATCATGACATGCGCTTTTTTTTCCGTCCCATCACTCCCCCCAAGACTTACTCGTCATCCTCAACATTCAACTCATCAAAATCCTCGAGCAGCTCATCCATGCTGATCTTGGGCACTCCATCGTCCTCGCTGTCCTCATCCATCTCGTCATCTTCGTCAGCACCAGCACCCTCGACTTCCATCCGGTCGCCCTGGGGCTGGCTCTTCTTGGTGTTCTTCGCCTTGTACAGCGCCAGCGTGCTCCGCAGCTCTTGGTCCTCTTCGACATCGCGAAGGAACATCTCAAAGTCGGCTTCGAGGCGATCCTGGTCCTGCTTCCGGCTCGACTCCTCCTCCTCGCGCGCCATGCGCTTGAGCTTCCAGTTGCGCGACTTGTTCTTCTTCTTGCGCGGGTAGTACTTCTTGACAAGGATGACGTCCGGGATCGTCGAGCCGTACTGGCTGCTCTGTTCGATCGCCTCGAAGTTTTCGTCGTTGAAGTTCGTTCCCGTTAGGTGGTAGCCCAGCGCCGAGTCTCCGACGTGAAGGACCCCGCCGAGGTGTGTCCGCGTAAAGTAGGTGGTGTCGTTGGAACCCATGTCCGAGGCGCGTGCTACCGTCGCCTCCGCCAGGTAGAAGCGGCCGTTGGACTGGCCAACGGGCTCAATGTCCATGACGATGAATTCCACGAGCTCCTGCACGTCGGCCAGGTTCTTAAACGGCGATCTCCAGTAGATCGGGGACGGCACATCCGCCGTCTGGAGGGTGTTGGGGTCGAGGAGGTTGATCGAGGTACCAACGCGGTAGCAGAGGGTCAGAGGAGCAATGTTGCCCAGGGATCGGGCGAGCTTGAGGGGGAGAGCGACCAGGTCGTCCTTGCAGATGGGTATCAATTCCACGGAGAACGTGATCTTGTACGACTTGACCGACGTGTGCACATCCATGGAGATCAGCTCCTGCGACTTCTTCACCCGCACCGGCGCAACCGAGTTCAGGAAATCAACCATCCGCTCGGCATGGTTCCTCTGCGAGAAGAAGAAATCCAAACCATCCTTGGTCTCCTTGATGTTGATGGTATCCCTGTGGGCATTGTGTTTGAGGATGAGCTGTTCGAGATAGAGGAAGGTCCGCTTGTGCGGCACCTTCTGTCGCACCTGGACCTATATAATAAATTAGTATAAATTGTTTAAATTATTATTAAACGTAGTAAAATTACCGACGCTCGCCAGGTGTTGGCAGTGTATGACTTTTGGCATTCAGGGCACTGCTGCGTGGCGACCACATACTCGACCTCGAAGGTCTGCTGCAGGATTGTACCCTGGAAGGCCTCCTGCTGGACGGTGATCTTGACCTTGATCCGTCTCGAGTGGGGTTCAGTCCATATGAAGCTGGCATCAATGATGCGGACCTTCGACAGGCCTCTCAGTTTCCGCAGGCACAGGGCCAGCAATTCTCTCGACTCCGGAGCGGCGCTGACCCAGGTGCTCGGCGGTTGCAGCCACCGCTCGCAGTCCTTGCATGTGTGAAGGGTGGCTTCTCTCTGGATGCCCTCGGTGACATCAACCGTAAGCTTGATACAGTCCTGGCACAGGGCACCAGCGGCGGTGGTACCGTCAATTGGGGCACCACAGTTGCAGCAGAGGATGCTGGTGGATGTCAGCGTCATGTCAAGATGCAAAATATAGCAAAAGGCGGGGGTCATACGTTGCAGTAGGCCCTTCCTGCTGCTGGAACCCTGAGATGGGGACGGCATCCAAGTCCATCGACATGGCTGCGGTCTCAAGCGCTCGAAACCGCAGGTAGACAGGGAACAAGCGGAGAGTCGGGGCGTTGTTGATGTCTATCGTTGTCTATGTCTACCTTTTATCTATCATTTTGCCCCTCCGACTTTTTTGCGGTGGAGGAGCTGTTTGTCCTGTTTGCATTGTTGACTCAGCATTTGCAGTGTTTGTCCGTCTCCGCTCTGAAATTTGGGATCGAAGCATCCAACAGGAAGAGCACGATATAGACATTCCATTCATCGACAGGCAAGATGAGCAGGGCATTGCTGCGTGGCCCCTGGTGCCATGCTTGTCGCCAGGATGTGCTCCAGTCGTTTGTCGCCATCTCCGGTGTCTCCATCTCTCCAGCGTCTTCTCCCCTGCGTCCGCTCTATGACCAGCGGCGGAGGGCCTTCGCCTCGGCGCCTCGTCTAAGAACCGACCACAATTCATCTCCCAATTCTGGTGCAGGCACTGATGCACTGCCAGCTGAGGACAGTGGGAACAAGTCCGAGACACCGCAGCATGTCCCATGGTATCTGCAGGTAGAAACTCCAGCCAGCGCGGAGCCCCATCCTCTGGCGCATCGGCAGCAGCTCCCGCCTCTCCCAGAGAACCCACCACCAATGCTTGAAGATCTGCTCAAACACATATCCGTCGAGATTGGTCTTGATGATCTGGCCCTGTTGGACCTGCGCGGTCTCGACCCGCCGCCCGCCCTGGGGGGCAACGTCATCATGGTTATTGGAACAGCGCGCAGCGTGAAGCATTTGAATGTTTCTGCTGACCGTCTCTGCCGTTGGCTGCGGAGCACATACAAACTGCGCCCATATGCTGATGGCCTGCTGGGGAGAAATGAGTTGAAGATCAAGCTTCGGCGACAGGCCCGCCGGGCTAGGATTGCCAGTAAAGCCGGAGCAATCATGGACACCAAGGACGATGGTATCACCACCGGTTGGATCTGCGTGAACGCGGGGATTGTGGATGATGGGAAGACTGTCCAGGAACAGAGGCTCCGGGAGGAGGGCTTCGAAGGATTTGGCAAGATCGCCGGTGGAACGCGGATTGTCGTGCAGATGTTCACAGAGGAGAAGAGGGCGGAGATCGATCTCGAGGGCCTCTGGGGTGCCGCTCTGGAACGAAAGCGCCTAGGCAAACAGGGAGCTCCTGAAGCTGCTCCAGACACGCCTCTTGAAGAGGTTCGTGCTCCCTCCGACATCACCAGCGAAGCGTCTTCTCAACCTGACCATGGACCTGTCCTTAGGGCTCCCGCTAGTATCTCACTCGAGCAGAAGAGAGGATTCCATACCTCCGCCCGTCGACTCGAAATGACAACCGAGACCAAAGCGGCTGCTGGACAGCGATCGGGAACTCCGGTGCAGGATGATCCATCACAGAAACTCACGATGCCAATGTTGTTTCAATACCTAACGGGACTCCCTGAATCTAGGGTACGTGATGAACTTGGAAATGGTCCGGACGACCGTGACTCTACTCTTTTCTTACGACTTTTCTACAATAATACGCCTCCTGCTGCAGAGATGGCTGTGGCCCGCATGAGGCTGATGTGTCTTGCGATCTCGCTTCAGCATCCGGCCTATAGCAAGGAGCATCTCTGGGGGACTTTTCAGGAATACATCCACAGAGGGTATCAGATTTCCGACGATCTAGGCATGGAGGTCGTCTCCGCCCTGCTGACGGAGCGGCCAGTGGATCGTTCGACAGGTGAGCCTGCCAACGTTCTGCCGGACTCTGATAAGGAGCTTGCTCTGCGCGTGCTGGATCATCTGAGCCTCCAGGGGACGGATGTCATGAACATGACCGTTTTCAAGATGCTCTACAAGGCCGCTGGCGCTGCAACTCCTGCAAGCGAGGGCAAGGCTGACGAGGTGGCTGGCTCGGATAATGCCAACGAAAGACAGTACCGGGTGAGAAGGGTCATGGATGCCTTAAATGTCTCCTTTGATGCTGAGCAGGCCCGCCAGCTCATGGTGCTCTACTTCCGCAACCAGGACTACGACGGCTTCTGGAAGCTGTGGCGAAAGTTTCCCATGCACGGAATCCGCAGGTCCAGCGAGGACTATGCGACGCTTTTCCAGCTGCACGCGGAGCTGGGAGATGAGCGCCGGGCACGAGACTGTGTCTCGACCTGGGTCACGATGATGGAGAGAGAGGAGCCGCCGGTTCCCCTGGAGGGCGAAGTTGCACAGCATCTCATGCCCTGCATTGAGGTTGCAGATCCTTTTGTACAAGAGCGGGCTTCTGAAGGCTCGATTAGTGCATTGCCCATGCTTTACAGCCGCTGCCAGGAGGCGTTGGAACAAGAGCGCTGAAGCGGGAGGGATGCTGCAGTGAACGTTATAGTTATTGTACTGTATGATTGAATCTCATGACTTTTCATGTAAAATAATATAGATAGGAATGTATTGTATTATAAAACACTGTGTCTCGAATATCGGGTTGTTCTCTGCTCCATATGTTGGCGAGACGTCGGCATGTCTCTCCGCGAACCTCGGCTCGCCTCGCCGCTAAGCTTCTCCACGCTCTCCGCGACGTCAACTTCATCAACCCCAGCATGCTCCCCGAGAGCTGTGCTGTCTGTCCTCAGTCACCCCTGAGGATGTGTTGCGCTGGACCGCCACGATGGAGTACATGTCGACACTGCAGAATGACTTCGACGACTTGAAGCCGTCGTTGTTCGGTGAGTTCTCCTTGCATCTCAGGTTCACCGCAAGCTGGTACTGATACAACAAAACCATTATCAGAGCTGCTATCCGAGCAGCAGCTCTCAGCTCTCATCCCCCCATCGCTCCGCTATCTCCTAGCGATTGCTACACACAGACATCCACGATACCTTCTCCGCGTGCTGAACTCGTTCGACGAGGTCTATGCCCTGCTCTCGCTGATCGTCGAGCGGTACTACCTGCGGACCTTTGGCGGTTCGTTCACCGAGAACTTTTATTCCCTGAAGCGGGAGCGCGTCCTGCGGACGAAAAATGGCGAGATCCCCCGCGCACAGCTGGGTGCCCCGGGACCCGTACGGGAATCCCTGAAGCTGCGCACGTCGGATGTGTGGAAGAACCTGGCCGTGCTGGTCGGGATTCCCTATCTGAAGCGTAAGCTGGACGAGAGCTACGATATCCATGCAGCGCCGCAGGCATCGCTGGTGGTAAGCGGCGGACCACGATACAATCCCAGTGATGACCTCCCTCCGAACCCTACGCTCCGGCAGCGCCTGATGCACTACTACAAGTGGTTTCTCCGGAACGTGTACCCGTCCGTCAATGCGGCATACTACTTCTCCATTCTGGCCTTCAACCTGGCCTACCTGTTCGACAACACAAAATATTCGTCCCCCTTCCTCTGGCTAATTGGGACTCGGATACGGCGCCTGGGACCTGCGGATCACCGCGCCATCGCAGAGGCGACGCAGCCTCCCAAACCCAGCGGGTCCAGAAGACGGCCAGGATCGACCTTCCTGAGCCTGCTGAGCCCGCAGAACCTGTACCCGCAGGTTCTCTCGTCTTTGCGGATCCTTCTTCCCGCATCCATCTTCGCGCTCAAGTTCCTCGAGTGGTGGCACGCGAGCGACTTCTCGCGGCAATTGACGCGGAAAGCCACCGAGGCACTCGATCTTCCTGCCCCAGTGGTATCGGGGATGAAAGATCCATCTGAGAAGAAAACCACACTCTCCGCTCCCTCTCCGACAGCAACAAACTTGAAACCGGCGATGAAGCGTCATCGTCCACAACCCCCTATCTCATCCACCTCCCTCCTCCCCATCTTCACCGTGCCTCTCCCGCCGGCGGAATCCTCGCCCAATACGTGTCCCATCTGCCTCAACCAGCTCGTCAACCCGACCGCGTGCCAGACGGGCTATGTCTTCTGCTACGTCTGCATCTTCCGCTGGCTGAACGGAGAGCAGGAGAGGCAGGTAGATTTCATGAATGGCGAGGAGGGCGGTGCGGCGTGGGAGGAGGAGTATGAAGACGAGGAGGGTGAAGAGAAGGAAAAGACTAACGCGGAGGATAATGAAAAATCCGGCGAGGCGATAGCCGCGGGAGGCAAAGGCAAGAGCCGGGAAGGGAAATGGGAGAGCGGAAAGGGGAGATGTCCGATTACTGGACGGAGAGTGCTCGGTGGGACGGAGGGGTTGAGAAGAGTCCTGATTTGATTTGAGGTGACCCTTTTTTTTATGTTGTTGACTAGAGCATCATGTATGTATACTATGGATAGATGCAAGATATACCCTGGGTTATCGTCGTAATCCGTATCTTCCATGTAACAGTGGTAATCCTTGGTCTACATGAACAACTAAGATATATCAATGTAAGTTACAAAGGTCTACATTATCTCCATTGGATAGGTATATACCTAGTACTTAATCTATACACAACCTTAGAACCAGTCAGCCATCCCACTATACATGAGGTAATACTACGTAAGCGACTTCTTGCTTTGGTCTGTTGTCTGCTAGTAATTCTTCATCAGTCAAGGAGAGATTGTGATGATTGTTCTTAACTGAAATCCTGTAGCAGAACCGAATTGCAAGTTAGGTCGAGTAGGATAGGTAATCATGAAACACCGGCTCAGTGGTCTAGGGGTATGATTCACCCTTCGGGTATAGGTTAATCCGCCCGACCATCGCAAAAACGATGGTTGCCGAATTGGGTGAGGTCCCGGGTTCAATTCCCGGCTGAGCCCAGTGTTTATTTTTTTTCCGTTCTCATTGAATGAATTTGGAAAAAAAGAACTTGCAAAGAATGAAGACCTGCTTTGCCCAGCCGCTCAATTGACAGAGAACCCCCTATTCTACACTGGTCATTATTACATGACCGTGCCTGTTCCTTCGAATCTCAGGCGGCTAGCCCCGAAAAGGCTAAGCATAGGAGCTACCTAGGTACTTTCTAGCGAAAATGCAGCTCCTTGATTGCCATTCTCTAAGGCCCCCGCCGCTTTGCTCCCCCACTAAAACCCTCCTGCTGATATCCATCGTTCTGAATAGACCTTGGGTTTGATTTTGTAGCTACAGTATGAAATAGGTCTGGAATAATGATATATTGTTTGAGCTTGTTGAAGTATTTAGAAATGCAAATCAGAATAATATAACCTCCCCCTATAGTAGTGCAATGTGTAAGACAGAAAACAACAATCATCAGGGACCTGCCCTTCATGCAGAACGAAAAGTGTTCGTATTGTCTGACAGGTTCAATGAGACCGTGCGGTCAACTGACAAACGCAGAAAATGAAGCGGTGCCTTCTAAGGCTGCATGTGCTTGCAACCTCTCTGTGAGACCGCGTTGGGTCTGCACAAAGAGTTCCAAAACATCTTGCTTACCTGGAGACCACAATGTGACCATGAAAGGACGTGTTTGCATCCAGGACCCCAAACTCACCGATGGCATCCACAAATTGACATACTGGCCAGCTTTCACCTCCAATGGGCGTGGGAGTACCACACGGATTTTAATGGGGGTCTTCCAGTCTTCCCATCATTTATGGGATATTTCATGGAGGGATGGAACATTAGGAGGTTCTTGTCTTTCTGGATTATTGGAACAACTTCGCCTGGCCTTCAGTTCCATATTTAGCTTTTACAACATTTTTGCGACAACTACAAGTCACGCTCAGGATTTGGTGGAGTTTCTGCAGAAAAGGCCAAGTGTGGTGGACCATCCGGATGCCGTGAACTTGGATAGATGGCAAGGGGGTCTTGAATTTTATGATGTCAGCTTCTCTTATGGAGAAAGAGACATTTTGCGACATATCAGCTTCCGTGGTAGTGTTAGACAGACAATTGCCTTGGTTGGACAGACAGGAACTGGAAAAACGACAATCTTCCAACTTCTTTGCGATACTACGACCCTCTAGGTGGTGCTATTCGAAGCGACGGACTCGAAATTCGAGAATCACGTTGCGATCCCTTCGAGACCTTGTAGGAGGTGTCCTACAGGAACCATCTTCATTGGGCGGAACACTTATAGAAAATCTTCAATATGCGAATCCCGAATCCTCAAAAGAGGACATCATCAATGCATGTCAGGATGTTGGTCTGCACGACAAGATATCAATGCTCCCCCAAGGCTACGACACCCCTAATGCAAAGTTATCTCCCGGTGAGAAACAGCAACTGGGTATCCCCAGCTGACACTTCGAATTCCATCCATAGCGATTCTCGACGAACCCACAAGTTCTCTAGACAACAGAACAGCAGAGAAGAGGCTGGAAAGTGTTGGAAAACTGAAACTTGTCATAGCGTAAGGGCCATTCAAAGACGGACCGGCTGTGGACTAATATCTGCCACAGGCACCGATTATCCACCATACGTAACGCGGACAAGATCCTTGTCATCGAAAATGGCCGTATCATTGGACAAGGTACTAATGACGAACTCATGGTCATTGAGAAGGGCTACTATCGTGACCTGTACTTAACGGAAACGGCATCCAACCTCAAGAAAAGTGGATTACCTACTCCACACGAGGCGTCGGGATGAAGAAGGAAGAGAAAGGCGCTTGCACTGGTTTAACTGGGGACCAAGGCGTGGAAGGGTGGGATTGTTGAACAACACTAGACTTCTAACACCTGCAAACCAAAGTTGCGGCTTCTCGAAGTGTACATAGTGAATGGAATGGATGAACTTGGTTAGCCAGGACTATATATGCCTACATATATACGGAGCAGTATATATCCATATTGCTAAGTGCCTTTTTATTTCTTTTGTTTTAATATAACAAGGTAGGTCAGGTAGTAGGTAGGTAGTCAACAGGGCAGACTGCTCTTTTCGTCTTTTAAGAAGAATGGTACTAATACTAATACTGATGACATTGATTATCGTAGTTTCCAATTTCTACGCTTTACCTAGTGTCCCTCTTATGCCGTGCCGTGCCGTGCCGTGCCAATGTGTAAGAGAAGTGAAAGAAGAGAAGAAAGAAAAGAAAAAAACGCCACCCTAATGCATCTCAAATGCAGCGGACGCTCTTCAAACCAATATCCCTTGGAGAGCGCCGAAGAAAGAAAGAAATAAAACACAACAAAAACGAAAAAAGGCTAATAATAATAACGTATAATAACGTACGCCAACACACGCAAGGGACATGATATCCTACTGAATAACATACGGCTTCGCCCCCGGCCCAAAGATCAGGTGCGGCCTCTCCGCCGCGATTCGGATGATGGTCTGCGCGAAGAGCGAGTTGGCCCACGCGAACCACGGCCGCGTGTAGTCGGTGATGTTGTTGACGTTGATGGACTCGTGGACCAGGCCCAGCAGGGACGAGTCCCGCACGAGGTTGAGAGACTCGGTGATCTCGGCGTCCGAGTCGGAGGTCAGGGCTTGCACGAGGAGGGACATGGGCCAGGCGTTTTGGAGGCCGACTGGGTTGTTTCACGTTAGTTAGAAAGGCTGTCGCTTATTTTGGGCTGTTTATATATATATAGAATGGTAAACAAAAAAAAAAAAAAAAAAAAAAAAAAAAACTTAACTATGTGGCCCTCCAATTCCGTGGAAGGCAGAACCCGTCAGGTAGTACGGGTTCCCATCCTTCGACAGGAGCATCTTCCGCGTGTTCTGGTAGACGCGGTCGTCCTGATCCACGAAGCCCAGCAGCGGGAGGGATAGTAATGACGGCACGTTGGCGTCGTCCATGAGGATGTGGGAGCCGTATCCGTCGACCTCGAAGGCGAAGACGTCGCCGTACTTCTTGTGGTTGACCACGCCGTGCTCCCACACGGCCTTTTCCAGGTTCTCACCCCTCTCGCGGAGCTTGTTGACCAGGTCCTTCTTGCCACCTGCGGCCTCGATCACGTCCGCCGTCTTCTTCAGCTGGACGGCCATCATGGCGTTCGGGGGGATGAAGAAGCCCAGGATGGTGGCGTCGTCGCTGGGCCGGAACGCGCTGCGGATGAGGCCCGTCCCGCTGTTCAGCGGGTTCCCGATGCCCTTCAGGTTGAGCGTCTCCGTGCCCAGAGTCGTCTCGCGCTGGAAGGTGTACTCGTTCGTGACGTACTGGTTCTGCGGGTTGAACGTCGGCAGCGACTGCGCGTCCAGCACGCCCAGCAGCGTGTCGAGCGCCGTGTACCATCGGTCGGTCAGGAACTCGGTCGACTTGGTGTGTTCGTAGAACTGGTTACCCAGCATGAGGAAGTGGGCCAGGGAGTCGAGCTCGTACTTGCACTCGAAGACGAAGGACGGCTCGTACGCCGGGTGGACGGTGTCATCCTGCCCGTTCGACGAGGGGCCCAGGCCGCTGGGAGGCGGGGGCTGGAAGGCGTTGCAGTAGGGGGATTCAATGACATACTCGGCCTGGGTGTTGATGGCGCCTAGGATGAGCGTGTGGATCTTGTCGTCCTTCTTCGCCAGGACCTGGTACTGCGCCAGCTGATTCGTCGAGTCGCGCAGCCACTCCGCGTCGATGTCTCCCGTCACGATGAACGTCTGCGCGCCCTCCCACTTGCCTTCGTCTCTCTTGCTCTTGCTTTTGCTCCTCTTCGTCGTCGCGGGGGTTGTCGAACCATTGACATGCCACCGGACGGTGGTATCAAGGGTATTTGGAAACGCATTGCGGAAGATCTGGGCCAGATCCTTGTCGACCATGCGTGAGGTAATGTCCTCGATCACCTTCTCGACAGCTGGGGACGAGAAGGTCCTGCATGCTTCCGCGGGCCGCTGGAAGGGGAGCTTCAGGGGTCCATCGCTGTAGGGAGGGCTGGAAGCAGTGTATTAGCCGGGGAACTGTTCAATTGTATATCATACACGATCAATGGCAAGATACTCACTGCTTGACCGCAGCGTAGGAGGTATAGTCTGGACAAGCCCGGCGTAGCAAGGCGGGATCGTCGCGCGGCTCCCGGGGCTCCTTTGCGCTGCTGTCTCCAAAGACAGGAGTCAGAGCGAAGGCGAGGATGAAAGCCGCCGTCGAGCGGAGATTCATAGTCAATGGGATGCGGCGCTCACCTCGGGGATGGGAGAGGGAGAGCAGAAGAGGAGAGGAGAGCGCAGAATGAAGGGATGCTCATCTGCTTAATTAAAGCATGGAGCATGCGGGCCGCGCTGGGGAACTCGGGGCTCCGCATCTAGCGGGAGACTCCGCCTGCGGTCTCATCTCGTTCTCGACACGAATGCCATGGCGGAAGTCTGTTAAAGATCCGTCTGGACGATTATTCGACGTTGTGCAGCTGGATGTAACATCACAGGCCCTGACAGATGCTGAACGACCATGTATCTCCACGGCGCAGTCATCTCCGCAGGCCCCGGATAAAACATGTCTGCATGAAGCCTGATAATCCCAGCTGTGCTTCCAGTTCGTCCAGCTTACAATATTAATCCCCCACTTCTGCGGACAAATTCTCATGTTTCCTGCGGGGTTGACCATTGACGTTGCTCTGGCTAACGAAACTAAAAGCACGGTTCTACTTCATGTCCCTGCACTATTACTAAACCCCGCACTGCAGGTCTCTTTCAATATTCTATGCTATACTATATTAATACAAGGTTGCACAGATTAAATAAAGCTACAGTGACTTGTCCTGCAGCTGTTATCATGTTTTCTTCGCAAAGAAAGACATGATGCTACCCTGCCCGTTCTTCGCACCGCCCTTACCCTTGGATGGGCCGCTAGGTGCCGGCTTCTTCTTGGGCGGCGGTGCAGGCTCATCCTCCGAGAACGACTCCCAGACTGGCTCCTCCACAGTAACTTGAGAGAGATGGTTAGTCTAGACTGTGCCACGGAGCAGACA
This sequence comes from Thermoascus crustaceus, assembly GCF_041956765.1. Taxonomy (NCBI): domain Eukaryota; kingdom Fungi; phylum Ascomycota; class Eurotiomycetes; order Eurotiales; family Thermoascaceae; genus Thermoascus; species Thermoascus crustaceus. Next base: position 1,362,674 of record NW_027192528.1, on the reverse strand, counting down.
TCGGGGTGCATACCCAGGTATCCCTCCTCGTCCTTGACCGTCTTCTTCTTCATGACTTGCCGCTTGCCTCTGCGGCGGCCTCCCTGCACGGAGACTTCTTCCTTTAGTTCTTGCTTCGCCTCTGGCTTTTCGACCGGCTTCGTTTCTTCCGGAGCTGGCTCTTCCGCAGCTGCTTCGGCCAGTTCAGCTGGCGTGTCTGGTGCATCGGGCATGTCTTCGTCTTCTGGGTTTAGCATGCATCTCCGGAGTCTGGACCACTTCGCTTGCTTACCGTCATCCTCCATCATCTTCTTCAATTTTTCTTCTCGTTCTTTTCTTGACTCGCGACTTTTGTTGCTCACCCTCTTTCCTGTGTCCAGGAAGAGGTCTTCGCGTTCCTCCTCCTCATCGTCATCGAAAACAACTGCTTCCCGTCAGTCCTGCACGACACTTCCGAAAATATCAATTTGAACCCACCATCTTCTGGATCACTAGGTTGAGCCTAGATCCGAGTCAGCATTCCGGCAAATATAATGAACTAACCAGTAAACAGTAGCTGACTTACAGACTCTGCCCCGGAAGCCGCAGGAGTAGCAGTTTCTTCTTTCTTCTGCTTCGGTTTCGCCTTTGCAAAGGATGCAAAGATACCGGATTTCTGCTTCGATGGTGCAGTCTTCTCTGGCACCTTTGATGGCGCCTCTGCATCTGCATCGCTTTCGCTTTCTTTTTTAGGCTGTGACGGTTCCTCCTTTGGTGAAGGCTGCTTTGCAGGAGCAGCTGCGGGTTTGGATACCGCAGGTTTCGCTGGAGCAGCAGCTGGAGCAGGAGGAGGTCGAGCTCCCGTTCTCCGCTGGAGAGACGATCAGTCGCCATCCTTTCAGTCAGATTGTATGGGGACTGTACCTTGACATTCCGATTTTGTATCATTCCCCAGTGCTTGCCCTGTTCCAAGGGATCTTCATTACCATGCGTAGCCAGAATTTCACGACTAACATCCGTCAAGATGTTCAGATCCTGAAGGATAGTCGGCTGCAAGCTGTAGATATGAATCGAAGATATCGATTCAAACGTAGCCTTAGCTTCTGTAGACCTAGAAGTGAGAAATTATTCCAATAGACAGGCAGCATTTTTCTACTAGCTTGTGGAGAAGCCATATAATATTCTTACCTTCCATATCCTCCTCCCGAACAAGGAGGATAGAAGTCGTCCGGATCGGCTCGTCCGCAACATCCTGCTGTGGCATGGAGCTACTCAGAAAGGGACTACTCTGCATCACCTCATCGTCTCCATGCTTTCTATGAGTGCCATTCGTCGCTGGCTTCTTCGGAGGAGGATGCTGGACTCCGGCAATGAGGTAAGTTGCATTGACGCTCTGGGGTTTCTTTGCGTTTTCGTTGCGGTGAAACTCATACAGCATCCTTTTCACACACGCAAACACATGATACATCAATCAATCTGCCACAGAATAAATGAATGAAATAAACCTACTGCTTAGCCAGATGGCTGTGGACCTTCAAAGCTCGACCGAGCGAGCGATACGTGACCTTTGATCAACATGGTAAGCGGCAAGAGCTAGATCGACCAGGAAAGCGTTGTTTAAACAAATAAGAAAAAAAGAGAAACTTACAGTCCGCCGCTCACTGAGAACATTCTCCGCCAGATATCGTTTATAATCCACCGCCATGATGAAATTGTTGAATTTGTCGATTTTGCTGATATAGAAAGGATGAATGGCAAAGGGGACGACGCGTGCCAAAACCACTTTACGCGTATCAGTCAGCGGGTCTTGGCGTCGTTTGTCCATCCAGAGATCTTCGTTTCGATGCCTGCGGCGACTCACTTGCGCGTGATCTTATCCAAAGCTCTTCTGTACATACATACAACAGCCCTGCAATACGAGATTCCCTCCGTCCAGTCCAGTCATTCGCTTCTTCCATGTTGCTCTTTTCTACATAATTCACTTTGACAGCCATCCGGCCAGTATGGACCACTCCTTCGACATCCCCGACTCCACCGACTGGCTGGACACGCCCCTCTCGCTCATCGCGCCCCTCGAGTCCGCCCTCCGGTGCCAGGTCTGCAAGGACTTCTTCGACAACCCCGTCATCACCTCGTGCAGCCACACCTTCTGCTCGCTCTGCATCCGCCGCTGCCTGAGCTCCGAGGGCCGCTGTCCCGCGTGCCGCAGCTCCGATCAGGAGCTCAAGCTGCGCCGGAACTGGGCCGTGCAGGAGCTGGTGGATGCGTTTCGGAATGCGAGGGGGAGTATGTTGGAGTTGGCGAGGAGTGCAGCGGCTCCAAGAGAACGAGGAGGGGGTGAGGATGTTGAGCAACCGGCGGCGAAGAAGCGGAGATTGGATCGGTCGGAGCAGTCAGGTGAAGAGAGGGAGGTTGTGATGGAGAAGGGGGAGGGCAGGACGACACGGTCGCAGAGCAGAAGGTCGGGAGAGGGTGAGGTTCAGGTTGTGACTGAGCCGGAGGTCATTGAGGATAGTGCGGATGAGGACTATGTGCCTGGTATGTTTTTCCTGTCTAAGAGAGCCGTGTATATCTTCGATCTAACAAATTACATAGATGACGGGCTAGTTGCATGTCCTATCTGCAATCGAAGAATGAAAAACGAGGCCGTCTTCCGCCATCTCGATACATGTACAGGAGTCCAAGAGCCACCGAAGCCGACATCATCATTAGGGTGAGTTTAAACGTCCTTGTTCTGTCCCAGCTTACACAAAGATCGTGGACTAAGATATGATAATGATAGATCTCTACAACCTCAATCCTTCAGGAACAAACCCCCAGACTCCAACAACAAAAACAAACCCCCCGAACGACTCCCCACCATAAACTACTCAATCTTAAAGGACACCGTCCTCCGGAAAAAGCTACGAGATCTCGGGATCCCAGACTGGGGTCCAAGACCCCTCCTCCAGAAACGCCATACCGAGTGGATGAACCTCTGGAACGCAAACTGTGACGCAAAGGTACCCAAGTCCAAAAGGGAGCTGCTGCGGGAACTCGATATCTGGGAGAGGACGCAGGGCGGCCACGCTCCGGCTGCTTCGTCCCAGGGAGGCTCGAATGCTGTGATGCGCAAGGATTTCGATGCCGCGGCGTGGTCCGCCAGCCACGATGATGAGTTCAAGCGATTGATCGCCAATGCGCGGAAAAGGAGTGACGCGGCGGTTCGGTCGACCATTCCTCAGTTGTCGGAAAACCAGAAATCTTGCACAAAGCCTGAGATAGAGAAGCAGACCGAGGGTCAATCCAACGCTTGCAATGGTCAGAAGATACTGGAGCAACGTGTGGATTCGACTGAAGAAAAGGTTGGTGAAGAGAAGGGACATGCGGAACAAGGGAACAGTCAGAATCAGATCCTAGACACCCGTGCTGGATAAATTATGAAATCTGCTATCTACACTTACGCCTGGAAAAAGTACTCAATATAATAGGGACATACACATCTGTTATCCAAGTTGCACCGCCGTTCATCATTACTGTGATTCATTCCGCCGACACCCGCTGATGCTCCTTGCCCTGCTGGGCAGCGCCTTTGGAGCTATCTTCGATCGACATCTGCGAGAGCTTCCCGAGACTCTCCGCCAACACGGACTCGGTATCCTGCTGTTCTGCCTCTGCTTTACGCGCAGCTTCCTTGGCAGCGTGCTGGATACTGTCCAGCTCCGCGAGTCTCCGCCGGATCTCCTCGGCCTCCTTCTCTTCCTTGGCCTGCCGCTCCTGGCTCTCGATGGCCTCCAGCTCGTCATCGATCTCGCCCTCATCGATGACGGGACCGGCCTCATTCATGATGCTGCCTATCTCATCCACCTTGGACATCTCCTCGCGCAGTTCCTCGACGATGTCCTCGACCTTCTCCACGCCACCGACCTGGGCGTGCAGTCCCCGAAGGACACCCGTGCTGGCCTCCATCACGCGCACAATCTCAACTTGGTCTGCGGCCTGCTCGATCTTGGTATAGACTTCCTCGAGCTGGGCCAAGGTGTCCGATCTCCGTTTCAGGTTATGCTCTGCGAGCTTCTTCGACCGCAGCGCAGAGAGCGCCGATACCCGGTTTTTGTTGTTGAGTGCGGTTTTGGCTGCCGCGTTTAGTTCGTCGATTTTTCCCTCTAGGTTCGCGACCTGCTTTGTCAGGTCCGATATTATCGTCTTTAGCGATGCGATGGTAGTATCCTGCTGTGAGATCCCCGTTGAGGTATCATTGACGGCTCGGAATCTGATTGTCTGTGGTTACATATCGTTAGCCATGTTATTGTTTTTTAGCAGAGATGAGCGTGACGAACCCGTCCATCATAGAGAATGGCATTACTGTCCCGGGACAGATATAGAAGCAAAACATCAAAGTCCGTATCCGATAACTCCGTATCCTCATTCAACGCCGTGCCGAATTCACCCATGAAGCTCTCTTTCGAGTATATTAAATCGACCTTCGACGAACTGCGGCCCAGGGCTTCCTTTACTACCCGGCTCGCTGCCTCCTATAGCCACAATCAGCGTTCGTTCACCTTTTCTCATAAAAAAAACTAAGTCCACGAAGGGGCAAACCTTAAGATTTTCAACCAAAACCAACTCCTGAACCTGCAACCGCGGCGACGCCTCCATATTATCCGACCCCACCACGATCCCCTTCAGCTGCTTCAAGCCCCAGCTCATCACGTTCCACGGACTCAGCGCCCCCGGGTCGATTAGTCTCCACTGTCTCGCCTGCAGACTCGCGCCGCTGCTCCTGTACAGCTGCAGCGGGACCATAGTGCGCTTTTGGATCGCTTCGTCCTGTAGACCGGTTGTAATAGTATATTAGCTTCATGTACCTTGTAAGTATGTATAAATTAAATGAGATGTAACATACAAAAACAGCACCCAAAGCCACCGGCCTCCCCCACTCCGGACTCTCCAGCTCCCTCAGGAGCGCATCGTCCGTCCTCAGAATGAGATGATCGCTCTTGGTTCGCACACCACCACCGTCTCCTTCTGCTTTTATAGTACTCAACGAGGATAGTTCACGACCGCCTCGCGCGCCGGCGCCGACTGAGGAGGAAGGTATACATCCCCTGCGCGCGGCGTTCGTGAGCGCGCGCTCCCACGCAGCGACGTTGACGGCGTAGCCATCCGGGTTGGTGTTCTTCTGCAGGGCGAAGTCGGAGTAGAGGGATGGGAGGCGGTTTCTGCGAATGGTTTTGGTTCAGTTAGCTAGGTACCTAACTTTGGGTAGCTATATGGTAGGTACTTCAAGGGCGCGAGGGATGGATAGGTTGAAGCAAGCAGCGAACAGAACAGAGGGACATACTTTCGAAAGGCATCCTCATGGGCGAGGATGTATGCTAGGAGGTCGCTCATCTTGTATGCAGGTACCTAGGTAGGTAGATTGTAAATGCTGTCCGTTAGCTCCTTTTCTTTCAGCTTGTCCCTTCTTCCACCCCGAAGCAAGTAAGCTCTATCGGTTCGTTCTCCGGGGCTGCATTCTCTAAATAGTCAGAAATATGATCGCGCTGAAGGGGACAGCAAGTATTGAGCTGTCCTCTCCGTGCCTGAAGGCTGATGTGGGAAGTTCAACCCGCGGATGCCGCCTCTCCACAGGCAGTCCTTGAGGCTTGAGCTTTGCCGAGCTGGCCGTCAGCTCCGACGCTTATCGATATCGATAAGATGCGCCATAGCACGACTCACGTGACAGGTCGTCGACCGGCCCTGATATGGTCCCTTAAAACAACTATTCTTTACATTTACACCAGCAGGCTACTCATAATGTTGGTTTATGCGGATCAGGTTCGAACAAATGCCGTGTATTATTTTCTCTTTGATGCCCAGGAAACGTAGACTGGATATCCTCTGAACTCCGCCAATGATAGACGTCAGACACCTCTTTTAAATGCCCTAGTTCTATAAGATATATCCTGCCATGCGCCCAGAATCAAAGCCCTATGTCCATCCATCCAAGCCTCATTCGAAGTCGTCATCTGGCGATTTGCCTTCGTCCCGTTTCAACCGCACAGGGATCTGAGGCCCAGCCTCAAGAGGGTTTGATGCTCCGATCAATGACCTGCCGCGCTGACGTTGGTCCAGCTTCTCACTCGTCTCCTCGGTTCCCAGTTGGTCTGCTGTGGCCGCTTCATCAGTGGTGTCGATGCCTCTGGACTCGAGATACTCGACCTTCACGGCCCGCTTCAGGCCGTCGATGAAGGCTTGCATTTCCGGCATCGGGAAGACACCCTCAGTTTTCAGTACATCTGCGTATAACCTGTCTGATTCCTCGAGACATGCGGACGCTAGTGTAGGCTTGCCATGTTTTTGCCAGGCATCCGCAGCCAGAACGCTCCACATCGCAGCTTTTCTGCGGCGGGCTCCCCATTTAGCACCGCTTGTTCCGGTCTTGGAGGCATAGCAGGCGGAAATACGCTCGTGGAACAGAATCTGACCAATGGGACCGACAAGTCCAAGGTCCATGACCCGCATGGCCCATTTTGCGGCACTCTCCGTGGCGGAACCCCCGCGGGACTTGAGAAGTTCAATGCCCAAAGAAAGACTTCGCAAAGCGTTCGGTGCGTCGGAGCATCGTGTGAGATACGAATAGCACGCAGTCTCGAACATCTGGTCGACGCTTTCGAGCTTGATCTTCGCAGATGCAGAAAGCGGGTTCAGCAGCATGCTCACTGCGCACATTTCATGGGCTCCTGCGTGGTACTTCCAAGCTTTGTCGTTGCTGAAATCTGTTTTGAGAAGCTCATAGGTGGATGAAGCAAGTTTCCAATCCCGTAGCATGAAGGCGAAATCTGCCAACTTTCGTAGGAGTGCCTCGGGGGCATCAGGCTTATAGAAGCCGTGAGTAGTATCGTAGTTACCACTCGTCCCGCCTAATCCGGACCCGGCAATACTAGACCTCGTACCTGCACCGAACCTCGCCCATTGCCTGGACATCGACATGAACCGACCACTGATACCGCGTCTTCGAGACGCAACCTGATCATTCCAGAGAGCAACTCTGTTTTCCATGTAGGGAATCACAGACTGTGCAACCAGCTCTCGGACGAACGTCTTGATGGCCGCGACATCGGAGTCGAAAAGATATTGGGCTTCAGTACCAAGATCAATCAGGGTTGCTGCTCACAGTTAGCTTGCACACCCAAAAATTTGTTGTATTGTCGATCTGAAACTCACCCGTTTCGCCCATTTTCGAGAGATCCTCCGAGGGCGACAGCCACTCGCACGGTGGTACTTGGACACTGTCATCATCAGTCACGACGCATTGATTGCTTCGCAGTCGTAACAAATGACAATGTAGGCCGAAATGCCTCTTCATCTGATCGTATAACCTCGTTGACTCCGTGATATCGTCTCGATCTTCATCGTGAACTAGAACATAGTATCTGAGGAATTCCGGATGGACCCACGGAGGTAGTTTTTTGTAACCTTGGCTGGTATCAGCATAGAGCTGCCGCAGCGACTCCAGAGGCGCCGTGTTTCGCGAACTGATCGCAATGACACACGCCACAGGATGTCCGAATGTCTCATGCGGCGTCGAAGAGCTGGTGGACAGGAGGCGACGTAGGAACAATTTGTAAAACGGTGATGTAGGGGGTATATTTCCGGTTGCGAGGGCTCCCGGTCGCAGCAATCCACCCACAGGGTCATCCGCCGAATCCAGATGTCTCTCCAGCACCTCCTCTATCTGGGCCAGAGGAGACTCGTTTCGAGCGCTTGGAAACTGATCCGCTGACAGCTCCACGAAACGGACTCCATAGTCTTCCCAGCCGCGACTTGAACCATTACTGTCTCGTATGACTACCTTGCCCGGGATGATCTCTCCGAAGGGCCGGATCAGCTCCCGGAAGCCGCCTTTGAATCCCTTCTGCCTTGCCAGTTCATTGGTATCCTCGGATGCGTAAACCCCAACCGTAGGTGAAAAAGCGCGTATTATTAGAGACCGTACATCGTCTGAACTGTCAAGCTGAACCCCCAGAGGCGATCCGATCGACGACCTGGCTACTTGGGATGCCGCACTTGATACTCGTCGAATTGGGGACGCGGAGCGGGCTGGAGAGGCGGGAGACACTGGTGAGAAAGGCACAGTAGGCGATGAAATAATATTCGACTCGGCCAGGTTGTTGTTTAGGGGCTGCGAGGACTGGGCTTTCTCCGGAAATCTGGTCACCAGCGAAGCTCCGGGAGAAAAGGATGGCGGAGGCTTGATGGGGCCAGCATCTCCAGGTGATGTCATGGACACCTCAGGTTTTCCGTATGTCTTGCGGGTGCGCAATTCCTAGATCTGTCTGACGGCATCTATAAGGGGGTTGGGAAGCGTGGAAGGCGATCTGAGGAGCTGTCGCGGGAGACAAAGAGCGTGTTGATGATCGATAATCGGAGGGAGAGCGGGAAGTGGGAGAGCCGCTGGGCAACGTCAGACTGGGCGGCTGCGCTGACCGCGCTAATACAATCACTGAATATCCATCCATTATCATCATTCCAACTAGGCCCACTTCTCCACGTTTCTATGAAGGTCTTGTTTCAGATATGTATGAGGCAGATCTGGATAAGTCTGGAATCGTTTAGATCCCGAGTCTTTCATCTCCAGAGCCAAGGCAGATGTTTTCTAGCTTCTCAGCCTACAGAGACGACCGATAAGCACTTTCATATCTTCCCCCCTCCATTTATGCAGCTCTCATGGATTGCTTTCCAACCGACTACGGTCTTGCATTCTGTCTATTGCTCCACAATTCGCTCTAGCAGTTGTATCCGAGAATGGAGCTGGTTGAGGGTCTTCGGACCTGTCGCCACACCGCAGGACCCTGCTGACCGCTTTAGCTCAGCCTGAATATAGCCTTTGTGCCCTCGATTCCGTGAATAGAGACACGTTATTAGAAGTACTAGTGGCATTATGATTCTATATTAGGTTCCTTTAGTGCCTGTCATCTGAACGATAACAGTGGCGGGAATACACAGTGGCTAACTGTTTCCGTATATGACAGCTGAAGCTGCATTGTTAGGCATGGAAAAGGAATGCCACATGCAACCAGAGAAAGATGTATCAACTTCCTGTAGGCCTATGGACATGGAGGAACCTCCTAGTAGATCGGTGCAGCCTTAGCGCGCTGGATTGACCCGTCGTATGACCGTGACTGCATGGCTACGTTGTCTTGAATTCCTCCGCTCCTTGTGGCTCGGGCTATAATCAGGCTGTCGAACAAGATAAGAGAAAAGAATGGACGAGAAATTGGCGGAGTAAATTCTTCGTTCAGTAATGGAATATTAATTGCTTGCGCAGCAGTACTCCACATCATGCGATGCCGCACGTGAATCCAGCTTAAGGCTCACCAACGACGGCCCGCAGCAGCTGTGCATTTCTGCAGCTACTCGTCGGCCAGGAAATTTCCGGTCTTTGTATATGTTCATAGATGCTGGTGTCTCTAGTTCACAGGTGTCTTACTCCACTTCGTTACTTTCGAGTCCCTTTAACCAATCCCAACTTCCGTGATCGAGCCCATGTGGTCCTCCCACTGGTGCGCGCTGCTACGAGTCACCAAAAATCGTCCTTAAGCTCCAAACGAACGACTCTTCCTCGACACACCGAGATTCGCTGTTTCATGCCGGACAGTGAGACGGAAACCAGTCCCTCCCCCAGACCAAGCAAGAGGAGGCGCATCTCCACCACAACTGCCCCGCACGAGAGCCCCGACGACACAATGGCTCACGCAACGAGGGCTCAGACATCAGAGCAGACCCCTCAGCCTCTGGCGACGATCGAGCTCACGCCCATTGAAAATACGATCAAAACACTTCTACTCGATGTTGCGGAATATATACGCCAGCAGGCCGCCGCGAAAGGCGACGGCCAAGCTGCCGCTGGTTCTCAGGTCGTGCTGCGATTCACCGGAGGATGGGTGCGGGACAAGCTGCTGGGGGTCGACAGCCACGACATTGATGTGGGAATAAGCTCAATGACTGGGTTGCAGTTTGGAATGGCCTTGAAGGAGTACCTTGACGTTCCGGAGAACCTGGAAAAGTACAAGAAAGAGCATCAAGATGGTCAGCTCAAGGAATCGATCGTCAGCCTCCACAAGATCGAAGCGAATCCGGAGAAGTCGAAGCACCTCGAGACCGTCACGACGAAGATCTTCGGCATGGATATCGATCTGGTGAATCTGCGGAAGGAGACGTATTCTGAAGACAGTCGCAATCCGCAGATGGAGTTTGGAACGGCTGAAGAGGATGCACTGCGTCGCGATGCGACAGTGAACGCCCTCTTTTACAACCTAAACGAGTCCAAAATTGAAGATCTCACTGGCCGGGGGATAGAGGACATGAGAAATAAGATCATCCGGACTCCTTTGGAGCCGTATCAGACCTTCAAAGATGATCCACTGCGAGTCCTACGATTGATTCGATTTGCCAGTCGACTAGGGTATCGGATTGTCGAGGAAACAGAGCAGGCCATGCAGAATGATGATATTAAAGTTGCTCTCAATCAGAAAATCAGCAAAGAACGTATTGGAACTGAAATAGAAAAGATGCTCCGGGGTACGCTATTCTCGTTTCCCCTGTTTTTCTGGACTTGGCCTAACACTGATATGTAGGGCCTGATCCTCGAGAAGCTCTGGAGACTATTGACCGGCTTGGATTGTACTCTACAATATTTGCCAACCATCAGGACGATGCGGGAGTCGACACATCGTCCTGGTCTCTTGCCTACAATGCTCTCGAGAGAATCATGAACCCGCCTGCTAGTGATGCTGACGACCTTGGTGCAGCAATTAACCGCGTTCATAGCATACTTATACGCGATAAATCCGAAGCATACTACGCTTGGGTTATCGCCGCGTTTTCCCCTTGGGCGACTGTGCCAGCACGTAAGCCTGCAAAAGCAAATGCGAGACCCAACCCTCCTCGCGTAGGTCAAGTCGCTAGAGACAGTCTTCGGGCTGATAACAAGACTGTAACCATACTGAGTGACGCCGTCACGCACTCCGGTACGATCACTGACGTCAAGGGATCCTTCCTTGTGGGGAATCTACCCGGCACAGATAGGGAGATTCGACGGCAGATTGGATTGCATATCCGCTCATGGAAGAAAGACTGGAGACTTTGCATTCTTCTGAGCATTCTCCTGGAGATCATGAAAGGAGGCGAGTTCTCGACAGGTAACAGTGTTGCTTCCCTGAGGTTTCCGGTGTATTTGCCACTGACTCTCTTACGTTGGCAGTCATCCATGATTATGACAAATTCCTTTCGTATATAAAGGATCAGGGTCTCCTCGAGGCCTACGAGTTGAAACCAATCGTAAATGGCGATGAAATTATGAAAGCTTTGGGGCTTTCAAAAGGGCCTTGGATGGCCAAGGCGCTGGACATAGTGATTAGGTGGCAGCTTCAGCACCCAGAAATTTCCGAAAAGGAAAAGGCACTGGAAGAGCTTAAAAGTAGAAGGGATGAGCTTGAAATCAAGCCGACAAAAAGCAAATAGCTGAAAATAGATGGCGTTGAGAGTCCTGGAGATTCTCGACCTGGATATGAACATTAAGAGCGCGCGACTGCCGGCACGTCGCCAGGGAGCGGTAGTTAAAAAACATTCTCAATAAGAAAACCGCAAATTTTTGCAGTCATAGACTTCCCCCCCCCCCCCCCGTAGTATTTCCTACAACCATTCAAACATACTAGAATTTGTCTTCTAGGTTTCGACATTTCGTTGATGTATTTTTCCATTCCATCCAGACCCCGCTTTTCATGGATTCACTTCGTAGAGCGGCACGTGAGTACCTGAAAAGGGCGGATGGAGACAACATCCCGGACTTCATCCCAGACCAGACCACTCTGCCAGAGGGGCTCTATCCGTTATGGAGAGATGTCTTGTCTCACAACTCAAGTAATTATCAAGAGGTAAGCCCTGCTGGTTGCGAAGACTGTCCCAGACGCAGCAGGATGTGGCTAATTATGAGCCGTAGGCATGCGAGAACCTTCTTATCGTCCAGGGCTTCTTGAGGGCCTGGGGCCCAAAGACCCTCTCAGAAGACGATGTGGAAGCTGCTAATGCTATTTATTCTTGGGCTTCTGACATTTCGCTCCCAGATTCTGAGTTTGCAGAGGTCTTGGAGGGAGCCTATTCAGCCGATGGTACGGTATCCCCCTCAAAAGCAACAGGATGGATTCTGACATCGAATAGAAGAGAAAAATAAACCTCTTACAGACAGTCTTAAACGAAGTCGGTTAAGGTTGTCTCTTGGAGTATCGGTTCTTAAATATTTGAGTGCTTTCCTCCCCATCCAAGAGGCGGACGGCACCGTCGACATCGTCACTACGCTTGCCAGCTTCACGTCCGGAAAGGACCCCTGGACGACCAAGTGGGCTCGGGAGCAAGCTCTCTCTGCTTTGGACTCCTATGTTTCTGCAATACGTGCAGAAAATGATGCCCTATGGAGCACCCTGGAAGAGATCCTCAAGTCAAAGATCAAGCCTCTCTTCGCGAAGACGAAGAATCCAGCGATAACGGCCGCTGGGCGGAAGAACTTGCATCCTATCCCTCAGCCCAGATTCGACTCGGGCATGTTGGATCCGGAGACGAAGCCGTGGAAATTTCAGAATGTCTATGCCACGACGTTGTTTGCGTGGATTATCTCCCAGTATCAGGTACGTCATACTCTGTTGTTGCTTCTCCCTCTGCAGTTCATATCCGCTCTTTCCATTCTTACAAGCCCCTTAACTAACGGCCAAATACTACTAACGAAAGCCATCGGACTTTGTCCCTCTCGAGGCTCATTTTCCACTACTCGTACCACCCATCTTGGCTCTGATAGACGACGAGAACCTCTCATTCAAGACCCGCGGCTGCAATCTCCTCTCGCAACTCCTTATCCCCCTCCGGGAGGGCAAATCCGACATCCTCCGTCGCACGAACCTGTCATCCGTCTTTGAGGATGCCGTGACCCCATGTCTCCTCTCCCTCCCCACCATCACCCCCGAGAATGAATCCATCCAGCTACTTGGGACAGCGTACCCCGCTCTACTGTCGGTGCTGAAGACCCGCTACCAGAATGCCACATCATCTGCTGCTGCTTTCCCTGACACACGCTCTTCTGCTTCTTCCAGGACCCTGTCCGCGCAGGAAGACAAGGAGGCACACCTCCGCGGCGTGACGAGCATGCTTCGCACCAGCCTCATCCCGTCCTTCCACCACATCAGCTCGACGACGCCCACGGTCGATAAGTCCATCGCGTCCTTTCCCTATCCGCGGCTCTCGACTCTTCTGCTCGACCAGTTGTACACCCTCGTGCTGGAGCTGGGCATCCACGCGACCAAGTACCTGCAGGATATCGTGCCCCTGCTCTACACCACGCTGACGAACCCGTTCGGGACGGCACACCCGCCTCTCCTTCTGGCTGCTGTCGCAGCGGCACGGGCCGTGGTTCTGAATGCACACCCGCGGATCTGGCGATGGCGCGGTGAGCTTCTAGGCGCGCTGTGCGAGTGCTGGCTGTACGTGCTAGAAGAGGAGAAGCAGATCGCAGAACAAGCAGAAAGAGATCGGAAGAGAGGCAGGGAGGACGACCCCCAGAAGGAAAACAAGATGACGGAAATGGAGAAGCTCAAAAAACAGCTCCAGGGGGCCGTGTATCTGCTCAAGGTGGCTGTGAGTTCGATCGCTGCGCAGTCCAAAGATAATAATACCGTCGAAGGCAGTAGTAGCCCTGAGGAGAACTGGGCGGGTGTGGATGCAGAGATTGATATGGAGAAGGAACTTGAGGAGCTGGTTAAGGCGGATGAGGGTCTCAGGGGGCTGTTGTTTGCGGATTTCTCGCCTGATGATGGTGAGTATTTTTAATGGCTTGGTAGAAGGTCGGATGTTGTTCGACCTTGGAAAGTTTCATGATGCACTCTTAGGAGTGGGCTTTTAGATAGGACTTCGAGGGCAGTTCTCCTACAATGCTTAGTTTCATGTCTAAATTATTGCTGTGAAAGATAACGAAATTCGATGGCCATCCTTAGAGCCTGAAGAACACGGAATAAATTTTAATCCTAGAATGCATACGTCAAGGGTATCACTGCGTGCATGCATCTACGTACAGTACAAAAAAAGTCGTCTCATAGCAAGGCGTAATGTACGTAAAATAGTAATAATAAAGAAAAAAGAAACAGAAAAAACCTTCATCAGGCATCAAACCGCTGCTTAAACAGACTCTTCCCCCTCAACCACTGCCGATACCGCTTATACCTCTTCTTCTCATAATCCTCCGCCACGACCGTGAGCCCTTCCTCCGAGACATTCAGAAACTCCGCGTAATCTGCCAGATTCTCCTCCGCCATGGCGTCGAGGTTGCCGTCCTCGAGATTGCACTTGTTGACGTACTCGAGCAAATCGAGGTTCGATCCGCGCTCCTGGATCGCGGCCGCCGTGAGCGCGTCCTCCGACGTCACGACCAGGGGAACCTTGAGCGGGTGGTCGATGTACCGCTCGTACTCCTCCTCCTCGGCGGCGGTGACGGAGGGGTTGAGGGAGTCGGTGACGAGCTGGTCGAGGGTCCATTGGGCGATTTGGGCCTTGCTCGGGGCTGTTAGGGAGGAGGATTCTGTTGCCGTCCCCGGGAGGTCGACACCGTTGCTGTTGCCGTATCCGTTTCCGTTCCTGGAGTGGAGGTCGAAGACAGCAGGTGTTTTGATGATTCCTGCTGAGGGTGCGGGTTTTTCTGCGGATGGTTGTTGTAGCCAGTTCTGGATCGATCTGGAAGTGGTGGTCGTGGGCGTTCCATCATTGCGCGAGCTGTTGGAGTAGTCGCTGAGGTCGTCGGAGGGTTCTTGGATCTTGACGCCTTTTCTGCGCTGGGACTGTCGCTCGCGGCTGACCGGCTCGTGTGGTGTCCTGACGACAAATGGGCTGAGGTCGTACCGGCCGCCCTGGGTCGAGCGGAAGGGGAGATAGCGTAGCGTCGAGTTCATTTTGTACGAGAAGACCTTTGAGAAGGAGGTGACGGCCAGCGGTCTGTAGTACTCGAGCCAGTAATCATCGAAGTGGGACAGGGACTCCTTTGGTCCTTTCGCTGAGGACACGGGAGGTGGCATTGTGCGCTTTTCCAGAAATTCTGGTGTATACCAGTTGATGTAGTTTGGTTTCTTCAGTTTGGACCAAGCTCTCGGGTCTGCATGGTGTAGGTAGTAGTCCGTGGCTAGATCCCACAGCATCGGCTGTCCTTGAGAGAAGATGTAATTCCCAAGAAATAGATTGTAGGCCTCCTGGCGCTGAGCATCCAGGAAGGAGTTATTGTAGTATCTTTTGAAGCTTTCCACCATATCTCTCGACTGGCTGGTCCACTGATTGATCTTCCGGTAGGTTGCCATGGTGTTGACAAGATGGGATCCACCATATTGGATGGCAATCGTATCACCATGATCGTGCCACATGTTGGTAAAAAGGTTTACGGCATCGGTATCGTACTCCACTGTCGTCTCATCAATAACTCCCAACGCATGGAGCTGATAGCCGAGCGCTCGTTTTCCGATGACAAACTGTGCAGCGTTTGTGCGGTCAAGACAGTCTATGCAATTAGTCCTCGCGACGCCGTTCTGGAGCTGCAAGCCCGATGCTTCGTCGTCTCCATTCTTGAAGAAGCCAGTCTTGGGGATAATATTTCCGGCGATGTCTTCCAACGTTCCGATCACGTCCTGGTCTCTGCTCTTCGACGCACGACTCATATCCCACGCTTTGTATATTATCTTCTTATCCTCTGGAAGAAATTGGTTGAGGTAGTTGATGGCATTGGTATATTCCTTCAGAAGCTTCGACTCCCGTGGCGTCCTCTCCCTAGATTTCACAAGGTTCAGAGCGTATATGGGCGCACCGTATCTCTCAAACAGGTTATTGAAATGTAGTGCTGCTGCTGAGTAGAATGGATCTACTAGGTTCAACTCAATATCTGGTTTGGGGCTCACGCCTGTGCTTTCCTGTGTCCAGTATAGAGGAATACTTCCACGGTGCTGGACATACGATGTGTACTGAGGGTTCGCATACAGCTTTGGACCGGCCGAGTGAAAAGAGGTAGTCGTCATCTCAGACACTATCTGCTCTGTTTCCACGTCATTGGCGACGTATCCAAGGTCATTTGCCCCACGCTTCAGGAAGCGTGCTCCTGCGAAAAATCTCGAACGACGGGCAATAATCGTGATATAAACCAATCGTCCATAAACAGACAACTTAGCCTGGTCAACGTATCCATGGATGATTGGGAGGCACCAGTCATAAGTGTTCTTGATCGCAGCAGTAGCAGGGTTCAGAAGATGATGGTTCCATACGAACATAGAATTGTGATCCGGTTTGAGGGGATGTGGAGAGCCGCTCTGGAGATGCTGGCGTTCCCGGGAGATGTTATGCTGCAATGTCCGTGTGATATCATAGGAGTAGCTGAAATAGAAAGCGCGTGAGAGGTCAAGATTGTTCAAGATCCCGATGTATCTCGCTTCTTCTGGATTCTTTTCCGGTTTCAGACGGGATGCGTTAGCGGTCGTCAATGACACAAGCTCAGTTCCATCGACCTGGTAGATATAATGACCCCCTATCATAGCTACCTGGCTCCTCTTGGTAACGAGCAACATATAGTATGCACCAGTGAACCTGATAAAGCCAAGCAGACCCCAACAACTGCACTTGAGTTTTAACCCCCCTGAGCTCTTGTTACCACCGTCGACGGCATCGAGCAGCTGATTCATCTCCCTTTTGGTGTAGACCATCTCATCCTCGGTAATACTCAGGTCCTCTGAGTCTGAGGTACGATCGATCTTTAGGATTCTGAACCGTGTATCCGTCAAGTCCATGCCCACCATGTAATATCGTGTCGAGGTCTCGTATAGGGTAAACTTGTGCATCCGGGAAATACCCTCCTCCGCGACATTCTCATAGCTTGCAGCTCGGGTATTCTGCGTAGAAGTCGTGGGCGAAAGGTCCCGCTCGAAAGACGTTGCGACACAAGGTTCCTCATCTTCTCCATCGCCATCCTCTTCGCTGGTCTGTACGTCAGAAGGTGCCGACTGTTTGAAGGACATTGAAGGTGGCGGCTGCTTCGACAGCTTGCAGGATATCTGTGGAATGGCTAGCTGTGGGATAGACAGCTGTGGGAAAGACAGGACGGCTCCGGTAAGCAGGAAATCACCGATCTGGTCAGCACTGATTTGGTCCGGGTTCTCGAGCTGTTTTTTAATTGCCTCTAGTTGTTCGGGAGAGAGACTTTCGAGTCCTCTTAGTATTCCAGGAGCCTCGCCACCTGGGAGAGTTGGTTCTGATGATGATGATTGCTGGGTCACGTCAACATCTTTCTTCGCCTGAGTCTCGGACGACTGTTCCTCCACGGCGTCCGACGAAGCGTCGCGGGCGCGGGGCGGCACATTAGGAAAGCCTTGGATCGCTAAGGAAGGAAAAGGAGGAAACTGTCCTCCTTCTGGAAGGACAGGCATATTGTAAGAGTCAACGACGGGCGAGAGAGCGGCGTGCTGCCATCCTGACAGAGGGTTGCCTGAGATCCCCGCGGTGTTGATGTTGGCGCCGACAGACGCTGGAGGCGACTCCACCCAAGCTCCGCGCCGCATGACGTAGAGCCCCTAAAAATATCCAGCTTGAAATCACGATAAGATACCACATTCTCCTACGACTGGAACTTGGCTGACACGTATTTATACATGAATAAAATTATATGGAAACAGGTGCAAATTTCTAGACAATCCTTACTTTTTTCGTATGAACTTTTCTGCCATGAAAAAGCGGCGTGTGCTTTGAAATTATAACTTGGACGATTCTTCGCCATGGCCTTCTGTCTTTGACGGACCGCGTTTACTTCCTCTTGAAGCGCAAGGCGCATCATGATCTCCTCACTTCTGCTACTGACAACGTGTACCCTGGTGTCTCGACTGACTAGTTCGATCCTTGCCCTTCCCTGCTTTGTTGTATGCAGCACCTCCGAGGAGCTGTTGAGCTTCCCGGACGGTATTTCAAGGGCTTCCACTTGTTAACGTTACTTTGAGTAACGTGGTCATTTGTACTGGCTACATTGGATCCATCTGTGATCTTGTATGTCAGCAGAGGTGGTACATCTCATCTCCGTAAAGAGGAGTGAGAATGTCTCTCATATCAAGACCGAACTTCAACTCACCCCTCCAAATAGCAGGTAACCAGCGCAGTCCGTCCACATAAGCAGCGCATACATCTTCCCGGGCCGAGGTGTAACTTTTCATACTTAAAATAGAGGCCATTTGCTTGGTAATATAAACTTGCAGGAAATTGAATCCACCCGGACAGGGCCAGGATAGGCTGGTACTACTTTGTACCTAAGGCCTAGCTGTGAATACTGCCGCATAAATAGACATTCAATCTTTATCAGGCTCCCACTGTGAAATAGTACAGTATACATGACACGCCATTAAGATGTCAAGAAAAGGTAATTGAATGGCATTCATTAGGGGGCAATTTATTGGCAAAAAGGACGCCATTCCCGAGACCCCTGGGGATAGGGTGAGTGCTAACGCTTATGCCCCATCACAGGATTGGTTTGCAAATATCAGATACACTTAGAAGTATAAAATTGTCTACCATAGCATGCACTGCCATGGAACAGGGGGCTTCGGCATCAGCAGCAGAAATTCAGTTCTGCACCTTCTCAGCCGAGCCAGTCCTCTACTTGTTGTCGACATCTGTCGACCAGTCAAGAAACGGCCCGACTCTCCTGCACGACGTATGCCCTTGTGGACAACCAGACGACAGACATACGTGGAATACAACACCAAATAAAACGAAACCGCATACATCCACCAGGTTACACGGGCATGCACATCCAATATTGAAGCATAAGGATACAAGGCTATCCTATGAAGAACGATAGAACCTTGAGCTGCGCAGTCAAGACAAGACAAGAAACATTGTTAATTATCATACCTCAGAAGACGACTCCTCTGCTCGAGATGTCAAAGGCTCTGCAGGTCGGAGAGTTTCACAATCGGAAACGGTGGGGGAGTTCTGATTTCTATGCCCAACATCTGCAAAACGTCTTTTTCAGCTTTGCAAGTCTTCCTAGTGTTACTTTCAAGAGGTACTAATATGCGTGTTTTTCTTTCAGCTTCCATATTTTCGAACTTAGCTCCCTGGGTACTGAACTGTATTTGTTTTTGGCCTATATCCTGAACTGTTCTTACATTCCATAAGTGGTTCTTTGATAATGGACGATACTGAGGGAATGCAGCCAAGGATAGACACAGTTGTAGCATCCTCATCCCTTCTTTTAGCAGAATCCTAATCTAGACAATGCTCAAAGCGACAGCCAAGAGCATGGGCTGATGTCAAAGCAGAAAAGACCAAAGACCCGTACATTGTCGAGTTCGATGGACCCGATGACCCTTTGAATCCAGAAAACTGATCCAGGGGGAAAAAGTCTTTTTCTCTCAACAGACATGTTTCATGTCAGTAAGGTCCATAGTACTGATTGATCTCTTGGTTTGCGCAGCCGCGGCCCTCTGCATGTCCACTCTCATCATTACCTTCGCGAGCACCATCTTCTCTGCCGCCTACCAGCAATTTTGGAGGTCTATGGCGTGTCAACTGAGGTATCTACCCTAGGAATCTCAGTCTACGTGCTAGGTTTTGCAACCGGTCCAATCGTATGGGCCCCGTTCTCCGAGGTAAAGGGACGACGACCGCCTATGCTCCTAGACATGATGGGCTTCGCTCTTTTCGAGTTCGGCGTTGCTGTTGCAAGAGATATACAAACGATCATCATCTGTCGATACTTCGGGGTCTTCGGTTCCTCTTCTATAACACTCGTCGCGGCAGTCCTGCCAGACTTCTACACGGGTCGAGCCAGAGGCTTACGCCTCATCATATACGTGATCACTGTCTTCTCCGGTACATTTCTCGGACCCTATGTTGGGGGCCTCACCGTGATGAACAGTTCCCTGGGATGGAGATGGACGCAGCACATCTGCGGGATCCTCGGAGGCGCTTTAACCCTGTCGTTGGTTCTCCTGCTCGACGAGTCGTACGGCCCCGACGTGCAGGCCAACAAGGCCGTCGCTCTGCGGCGCCGCACGGGAAACTGGGCCCTTCACTCTAGGCACGAGGAGCTCCAGGTCAATCTCTCGGAGATCGTCCAGACGTATCTGGCGCGTCCGCTGAAGATGCTCGTTCTGGACCCCATCGTCCTGTTCCTGGGCATCTTTCTCGCCTTCGTCTACGGCCTGCTCTATCTCTTCCTGACCGCGTACCCGATCGTCTTCCAACAGATCTGTGGGTTCAATCCGGGAGTTGGTGGCCTGCCCTATCTCAGCGTGATGGTGGGACAGTTCCTGGACGCTTTCGCAATGATCCTGTACCAACCCTGGTTCCATCGAAAGGTCAAGGTGAACAACGGCAAGGCGACGCCGGAGTGGCATCTTGCAGTGTCGATACCAGGCGCTGTTGCCTTCTCCGTTGGGTTATTCTGGTTCGGATGGTCAGGGTACCGGGCAGATATCTCCTGGATTGCACCCACGATGTCAGGGATGGTGTTCGGCTTCGGGATGTCTGCGGTGCTCTTGCCGCCGTTGATATATCTTGCAAAAGTCTACGGAAAATAGTAAGGCCTGAAAATTAATCCTAATATCTCAATTTCTTTTTTCTTCCTTTTTATTTTCTCATGCTTCGGGAGATATTGAGAACTAAATACCCTGGTTGTAAGTTACCTACGATATATATAGCTCCGCCTCAGCCCTCGCCGCGAATATGATCATCCGTTCCATAGCAGGCGCCGTATTTCCCCTATTTGCATCTTATATGGTAGGATCTCCGTGTCCCCCTCCCCCCAAAAAGGCATACGTAGATATGAATTCGACGCTGACATTTCTGCAAAGTTCGAATCCCTAGGTGTCCAGTGGGCAGCAACACTGTTAGGCTGCTTTGCGGCGCTCCTCATCCCGATCCAGATTGTCCTATATTACTACGGCAAAAAAATAAGGCGCATGAGCAAGATGATACCCACTAACTAAAGATGTCCGCTGCTACTGCTGCTTGCTACTATTATTCGAAAGAAAAGGAAAGACAGTGAAATTTACGGTGTATCTACGCATAAGACTTTCCTTTAACAATAGTGACACACTTCCGGGTGCAGACATCGGGGATATCATCAATTCATCAATTAGTGTAGAGTACACATGATGCAGAGCAGAGTTCATCATAACCTTCGTGCTCCAACCCTCAAAAGATCGTAGAGAAGTATTGGAGTCGTGTAACAAAACATAGTCATAAACAAGAGAAAAAAGTTATTTCGAGTTATTATTCCGAATGTTTCCTCGCGGCATGAAGTACACTCTCCAAGCACCGCCTGATATCCTTGCATGACCATCTCTTCTGAGGCTCATGTTCCAACATTCCCTTGATACATGTCGAGAGTGATTCCGCGATGGAAGTGCTGTCATCCAAAGTTGTTCCACCGGAATCGACTTTCGCTGCGAAGTCAGATGGAAGTATGTTGCTATCTCCATCCGAACCAGAGGAACGCTCCCTTCCCGTCCCGCGCGTCAACTGAGCTAGAACCATCTGCCGTTCCATCTTTGTATTCAACCGGTAGAGAAGTTCAAAAAGGATCACGCCGAGAGCGAAGACGTCGAGTTTTTCATCAATGGTGTAACGGTTGTTATGGCTGTGGAGTTGCCTGCCGCCAGACTCTGATGGTGAAAACTGCGGGACGGGTGGACAGTAGAATTCGGTTCCAACGTGTCGAATAGGCATTGTGTCGTTTTTGAAGGACGTGAGGGCGCCACCGTGTGGGGAGCGGGTGTCATCGTAGTTAGAGAGGTCCGCGACGAGGCCGAAGTCACCTATCCGAGGACGATAGTACTGTGGGCTGGTAGTAGCAGTTGCGCATTCCGATTTGCACCTTGGACACCCTTCTTGGTCGATTT
The DNA here is from genome assembly GCF_041956765.1 of Thermoascus crustaceus. NCBI lineage: Eukaryota > Fungi > Ascomycota > Eurotiomycetes > Eurotiales > Thermoascaceae > Thermoascus > Thermoascus crustaceus. The sequence continues at coordinate 1,340,793 of NW_027192528.1, read as the reverse complement.
CGTTATCTCCGGGGATAGAGAGGAATATGTTTGCTGGTTTCAAATCACGATGAACGATGCCCTTGGAATGGAGGTATTCGACGCCGGAAAGGATGCCGAGAATGATCTTCATTGAGGGTATAATGTGGAAGCAATGCCGACGTGATGGTGAATTGCCGTCTTCCTCCTTGGTGTTGGTCTGAGGATTCAAGTATGTGCTTAGACTGAGAGGATGCAGCGACATTTGAATGTGAAGAATGACAGCAGGAGCCTGGGAGCCTTGTTGAGCTCTACGTCTGACCGCTAATTTCGACATATCTTCACTTAAACCATCCGTGAATATGTCGCCATCCGATCCACCAAGCGTGGACATGAGGCTGTGGGATGGGACGCTGAAATCACGGGGGATAGATTCTATTTCTTCGTCCTCTGCGACACTGTGGGCCGAGCTCTTCCTTGATCTAGAGGACGCCGTCGTCGCATGGCTGATGCGCCTTTGTAGATCGTTGGAAGAAGATGTTATCCCGCCGTCGAAGGATGCGGATTTCGAATCCTCTTCAAACACGATGCCGTCATCTGTATGTTCCTCAGAATGTTCAAACACGACGTTAAAACTAGTTCCGGCCTCCGTGGAATCCGGACTCATAAGAGTCTGTTGGGAACCACCAATTTCTGACTGCATACGACTCGGACCACCCAATGAACGGTTTTCAATAAGTGTATTTGCATGCTCCACCCAAGCACCATAATACCGGACAACGTTGATATGCTCGAGTCGAGCAAGCGTTCTAATCTCCTTCATGATTTGCTCAAGCTGCTGTAGACCTCCTTGTTGTAACTGCTCGAGACGTCTTCGACTTATTGGGATCTTCTTCACCGCATAGCTCTGTCCGTCCACGTGGTTCTTGACATGATAAACTTCGCCAAATGAACCGCGACCTAGCATTTTAACCTCTGTGAATTCCACAGCGTAACGAGATAAACGGTTGCTGGGATGTTCTGGGTAGGCATTTAACAGTGGAAAGCTCGGTGGTGACGCCGGGAATAGAGTTGGAGACGGCTGTAGCAAGTTTCTCAAACTTCCCATTAGCGCATTATTATTAGGATTCCCTCCACCCGGTAAGAGCTTCTGTAGATCCCATGTTCTTGAGTCCTGGGCTTCTCGACGCTCAGATCTCGCATATTTACTGCTTGCCATAAGCCGCTTGTTCGTTGAAGTCTTTGAAGACAGTGCCGAATCCTTAATAGCGGCCCTGGATGAGGGCCCTGCCACTGGAGGGTTCAAGTTGGCTCCTTCAAGCGCTGCTGCACCAAGTACGTCGAGGCTATCCCGGTAATACTGCCGCGTTGGCCCCCATTCTTCACCGTCAATCCCATTGGCTAGTACGCCATGAGAAGACAGAAAGTGCGACTTGTAATTGTATAGCTTTTTGCCAAGATACTGCACCTCCGGAGAATCGCGCGTAAAGCGCCCATGGGAACCTGGCTGCGAATTGAGAATGTCTGCTGCTCGGGTCAGGCAGTAGAATTCAAGCAAAGCAGCAGTCATCACTGTTGCGTGTCCTTCAGCATCGAGATCGGGCACCCCTTCGAAATCTGCACCGCCATCTTGGTGGATACTCTCGTACGAGTCCGTCTCATTCTCCATGGAAGAACTCGCAGGCTCTGATATCTCACCACCACCGCCAACGATCTTAGTCTCCTTGTTGCTGCCCTGATATGAGGAAGTCATTTCCTCGTACTCACTCTCCTCTGAACTGGATTCAGGGTCCGAAGAGGAGATCTCTGCAGCTGATCGGAATAATGACATCTTGTCAGTGTTTTCCAAGAGAGTTGCAGGCGGTGAATGATTGTAGTCTGCAAAGGCCAATATCACCTGGCTATCCAAGGACCATGAGATCAGAGCCCCGCTTGACCATCTAGGTGCAAGCACTGAATGCTGGACTGGAAAAATGAGGGTCAGACAGCGAGAAAAACAGCCGTTGGAGAATGACAACCTCTTATGAAGTTGATCAGAAACTTCTCACAAGTAAAGAACCTCTGGCTGCTCAATTAATATGGCAAGCCCCTCATGAGCAGCTTAGGACGGTTCGAATAGAACTCCATTCCCCTCCATTGAGAATAGACAATGGAGAATCTAACGAAAGAGACACGAGAATGTGTGCTTGTGGGTATTGAAACGTGTATAGACACGATTCAGCCTAAGGAAGCTCCGATTCACTCTCAGGCTTCCATCAGGTTCTACGCAGAGCTACCATCGAAAGGGCGTCGCGCGTCAGCCTCGTGTGTTCTGCCAAGTAGCAACCGCCAAGAATGGGAAGGGTCTTAATTTGACATTTTAGCTAGCTCACAGAGCCATGCACCTGGCCTTTGGATTCGCAAGACTCCGATGCACATAGAAATCATGAAAAGGGAATAGAAGAGTCAGCGATGGCGGTGGATCCTGGCGGGGAGATCTTGGCCTAGGCGAAGTGGATACATTCTACAGCCTCAGGCTCTCATGTCTGCTTACATAAGGTATGGGTGCCGGTGATAGAAATGTTTTCGAAGTTTTTTTATATGTATAAAGGAGTACGGTGGAGACAAAAGGGAATAACTAATCTAGATAATTTATTGGAAAAGGACGAGGGATTCTCTATGAGGTAACTGGTCTCTTATTAACATCCTATGGGGTACTACGAAGTACCTAGTACATCGTATGTAGTCGATACCTGAAAGGCTAAACTGCGTACGAGAATGATGTAGATACATATAATATGCTGTCTATACCTTTATCTATGCACTTTTGATAGGTGTATACATAATCTCTCAGCTTATGAGAAGACGGCGACAGCAACCTCGATATCATCACGTGGCCCGGCGTCACGCGTAAAGTGTCGTCACGTCTAGGCGCGACCGAGACACGCCCGGCTGCATCTACTCCAGGTCGCGACACTTCGAGGGGCATCTTGGACGACAACGCCTCCGGTGTCGTGAATATACCCTCCTTTCGCCCACTTTACTGCCAGAGCTCCGGTAACTCTATCACTTCCATGAATCGCAAACATGCCTGAAGCTGTCGCGAACCCTCAAAAGCGTATTCTCGCCGACGCAACCAGGAACTCCCGAAATGTCATGATCACATCCCCCAATGCGGCCAAGAAGCGCAAGCTTGACATTGACCAGCCCGTAAGCGTCAAGCCGCCGTTTCGAAATGCTAATACCAAGGCTTTCGGCTCTAGCCAGCCACAGAAAAGCCAGTTTGAAGAGGAGGTCTTGGAAAAGTTAACCCAGGATATAAGCGGACTGAAGGAGAGCAATTCAGAGAAGGATCAGCAATGGGAGCGGCCGCCGCTCGTCGATTTTGATGAAAAGAGGGATAATGTCTGCTTTCAGCAAATAGATGCTGAAGAGGGAACGTTGATGGGCGGCAGGACAACTGTCAAGCTCTTTGGCGTGACCGAGGTATCTGCCCGACTCCAATCATGACGCTCCTGCATCTCTGCTAATGCTCCTCCCAGAAAGGCCATTCGGTTCTTCTCCATGTCACAGGCTTTCGTCACTACCTCTTCATTGCTGCGCCCGTGGGCTTTACGAAGGCGGACTGCGACCCGTTCCGAACATTTTTGGAGACTAAGCTCGCTCAACATCAGCCTACTATCGAGTCAGTCGAGATAATGATGAAGGAGAACTTATATGGCTTCCAGGGTAATCAGAAGAGTTACTATTTGAAGATCACGGTGACGGAGCCGAAATTCATCGGCAAGCTGCGGAATATGCTCGAAAACAGTGCACAGAGTCTGAATTACAAAGGGCTCTGGAATACTGCAGACAATAGTATCCTGACCTTTGACAACATCCAATACGTCCTGAGGTTTATGATCGATACTGGGGTAAGGCTACTTCATCACCAAGATGTATGAGGAAACTGATGCTAACCACCTCTGTAGATCTCGGGAATGTCTTGGGTGGAAGCTAAAGCATCCAAGTATCGCCTCCTTCCGGAGAAGGAGAAACAATCAAACTGCCAGATTGAAGCGGCTGTTGATTACCGTGACCTTATTGCCTATCCTAATGATGGCGAGTGGCTGAAGATGGCACCGCTTCGCATCCTTTCATTCGATATTGAGTGTGCTGGGCGGAAAGGCATTTTCCCCGAACCTAATCAAGACCCTGTCATCCAGATTGCCAATGTTGTGACTCGCTATGGTGAATCAAAGCCGTTTATTCGGAACGTCTTTGTCTTAGACACATGCAGTTTAATCGTCAACACACAAATCTTGGAGTTCGACAGGGAGGAGAAGATGCTTATGGCCTGGCGAGACTTCCTGGAGAAAGTGGACCCCGATGTTATCATCGGGTATAACATTGCTAACTTCGACTTTCCCTACCTCCTGGACCGAGCCAAGCATCTTAAATGCACTGGGTTTCCGTATTGGACTAGGTTAAAGAATGTCCAGTCGCAAGCCAAGGACACCAACTTTTCCAGCAAGCAAATGGGCAGCCGCGACACAAAAGCCACCAACACCAATGGCAGAATTCAGCTTGATCTTCTTCAGTTGGTTCAGCGGGATTACCATCTGCGAAGTTACACCCTAAATTCGGTCTGTGCCGAGTTCTTAGGAGAACAAAAAGAAGATGTCCATCATACAATGATTACTGAACTGTTCAACGGGACACCAGATTCAAGACGGCGTCTCGCTGTCTACTGTCTCAAGGATGCATTCCTACCTCAGAGACTCATGGACAAACTGATGTGCCTTGTTAACTATACTGAGATGGCCAGAGTCACGGGTGTCCCGTTCAACTATCTCCTTGCTCGTGGCCAGCAGGTTAAGTTTATCAGTCAACTCTTTCGCAAGGCTTTGGAGCAGGATCTCGTTATACCAAACTTGAGCAAACATGATGAAGCAGAGTACGAAGGTGCAACTGTCATTGAGCCTATTCGAGGTTATTATGGAGTACCCATTGCGACGCTCGACTTTGCATCTCTGTATCCTTCTATCATCCAAGCACACAACCTTTGTTACACAACACTGCTCAACAAGACCAGTGTTGAGAAGCTTGGTCTGAAGAAAGATGAGGATTATATTGTCACTCCAAACGGCGATATGTTTTGCACTACCAAAGTTCGGAAGGGCTTGCTCTCTCAGATTTTAGAAGAGCTGCTGAGCGCAAGAAAGCGTGCAAAGAAGGAACTTGCCGTCGAGACTGACCCATTCAAGAAGGCCGTATTGAACGGACGACAGCTTGCCCTCAAGGTCAGTGCGAACAGTGTCTACGGTATCACAGGTGCAACAGTTGGAAAGCTTCCTTGTCTGGCTATTGCTAGTAGCACTACCAGTTACGGCCGTCAGATGATCGAAAAGACAAAAGAGGAAGTTGAAAAGAGGTACACGATTGCAAATGGGTATTCTCATGACGCGAAAGTTATATACGGTGATACCGACTCTGTCATGGTCAAGTTTGGCGTCACAGAGCTCGAGGATGCCATGAAATTGGGACAGGAAGCAGCCGATTATGTCTCCTCAAAATTCCTCAAACCCATAAAGTTGGAATTCGAGAAGGTGTATTTCCCATATTTGCTCATTAACAAGAAGCGATATGCCGGACTCTATTGGACGAATACCAAAAAGTATGACAAGATGGACAGTAAGGGTATTGAAACTGTCCGAAGAGATAACTGCCGACTCGTGCAGAACGTCATCGAAACCGTTTTGCACAAGATCTTGATTGACAGAGACATTGATGGTGCTCAAGAGTAAGTAAAATTTAACCTATTTCTTCAAGAATTGCCCGGGCTGACCTCGCTGTGCAGATATGTCAAAGAGACCATCTCAGATCTCCTGCAGAACAAGATCGATATGTCGAAGCTCGTGATCACGAAGGCACTCTCCAAGTCAGACTACACGGCAAAACAAGCCCACGTCGAGCTTGCTGAGCGCATGCGGAAGCGTGACGCGGGTTCTGCTCCAACACTCGGTGATCGTGTAGCGTACGTCATCGTCAAAGGTGCTGGAGGCTCGAAGAACTACGAGAGGTCCGAGGATCCTCTCTACGTTCTCGAAAACAACATTCCCATCGACACAAAATACTACCTCGATAACCAGCTCGCGAACCCGCTTGGTCGTATCTTCGAACCCATTCTCGGTGAGAAGAAGGCAGGCCAGCTGCTTACGGGTGAACACACCCGTTCCATCTCCGTCGCAGCCCCTACCCTCGGTGGCCTGATGAAGTTCGCGAAGAAGACACAGACCTGCATGGGATGCAAGAAGCCGCTCACAAGCAAGGATGAGGCGAACGGAGCAGTCTGTCAGAACTGCCGTCCTCGCCTTGGTGAGCTCTACACGAAGACCTTGAACAAGGTGTCGGATCTCGAGGTCCGGTTCGGACGTCTCTGGACGCAGTGCCAGCGATGCCAGGGCAGTTTGCACTGCGAGGTCATCTGCTCGTCCAGGGACTGCCCAATCTTCTACATGCGGATGAAAGCGAAGAAGGATGTCGAAGATGCGGAGAAGGAGCTTGCACGATTCGATTACGATCCTGGCGCGTGGTGAATTAGAAATGTGTTCGGACAATCCTGTTGTATTGTTCTATCATTCATATTGTTCAACACGAACTGGTTTGCAATGGGTACTGGGTCTCAGTTATTTTTTTAACTTGTTAGATGATTATCTCGACGGTCATATAATGCTTGTATACATAGTACCAATGAGTGTTTATTGTTCCGATAGACTGCTTTATGTCTTTAACTAGCTATTAGAGCTTAGATAACGGATAATCCATGATTACTAGGCGGTTATGCACGTTGTGTCTAGAGGGAGGGGGGTTCTTTGTAGGGTAATAAAAATAGAGATTTCAATACCATGGTACCTGTTAATCAATAGATACCATCTAAATCCAGAGATCCTTGTGAAGAAGAACGACAATTGGCCCTTTGTCACATACACGTAGCATAGAACTAGCGGGGCCTCCAATCTCCGCAATCCACATGCTCCGAGCAAAGAGAGGTTGTCTTGGCGCGCGCGGACAAACCTCCGACGTCCAAAGCTCGAGCTGGCGCTCCTGAACTTCTTTGTAGCACGAAACTCTTTCCAGGCCTGGGGTCGGATATTCGAAAAAATGGCGCCTTTGAAGAACAAAAACCCGAGAAATCCGACTGTACAAGATGAATCCGAAATCGAAGGCAACGGCCATCAGGGTGCGGAGGACCACCACCAGCAGCCGGTATCGTGGCCTGAGGTAAGAAAGCAGCCGCATTGCATGCGCCGTGGACTGAGAGAGGGCGATCATTATTGACGTCGAACTTGTGCGCAGGTATTCTCCCAGCACGAGAGCAGCCTCAAGTCGCATCTGAATGTCCTCAACATGGTCAAGGGCTACGTCGTCTCGGAGAGCGAAGCGTTCCGGACCATCTCGTCGATGCTGGACAGGACAAGGGAATTGGTGGAACAGTTTGAGGTGATCAGGAAGCAATTCGTATGTACATACCTTAGGCTCCTGTTTCCCCCGTTCGAGGTTTCTCTGGGTCGATCTCGTCTAACAAAGGATATCGTGTTGGTATAGATGCCCAACGGCGTCGCGAGCCATATCCTCTCGGGGACGTATACGAAGGAGTTGAATAACAACAACCCAGCCAAGGGCGCGAATGGTTCTAGACCAGAGAATGCACCTCGCGCACCGTCCGAGCCGCTGAACTCACAGAACCCTCACCCGAGCACAAAATCAAAACCGTCCTTCGTTTCCGATTCCAGGCCAACACCTGCATCCTCCCTCCAGCCAGACGGTACCTCGAAGAAGAAATCCCGAAAGCGATCGAGAACAGAAATAGAAGCAGAAGAAGATGATGATAATGACGGAATACCAACACCGGGGGACCAGACAGACACAACCACCACAACCACAACCGTAGCAACTTCCGGACACCAAAAGCGTCGGCGCACCCAAGACACCGTACCCGGCGGCGACGAGCACGTCGAGAACATCATCCCCGCAGCGATGGAGACGGAGGATATATCGGAGGAGGTGGAGCGTCGTCTGAAGATCCGAGAAGAGCGACGCAGGAAGAGGAACGCGAAGCCGGAAAAGAAGAGGAAGCGGGAGAGTACCAATTCGAATGCGAGCGATGACTTGGATTCTCTTGGAACGGCAGCATCAGCATCATCATCATCATTAGTAAAGCCGAAAAAGAAGAAGGCCAAGGTTGAACTTGAGAGTAATGATACTGGTGGTAATAGCGGTTCTGCGGAAGTCAATGGCGATGCTAATGCCAATAGCCACTCGGGTTCTAAGGGAGAAGAAGAGAGAGGAAAGGAGCATATAAAGAGGAGTGCTTCCCATCGTTCTTCTACTACTGATGGGCAAGAGCAGCGGGCTGCTGAAGAGCCAGACTCTAAATCCAAGAAGCGCAGAAAGGAATAAACGACCTGCTACCAATTGATCTCGATCAATACCTACCGCTGCATGCTTTGTTTGAAGCTGCGAAAGCCCGCGCTTTCTTCTGGGGAAGGTACATCTGACGACGTGGAAATCGTCGTCAGTCAGAAAGGGGGAAAGCATCTGCTCCTGGGGCCCCCAGGAACAACTTTTTTTTTTGGCGTCATGATGCTGCGCTTCAAGTTCTCTCCCGCTTCTAATACAATTCCCGCCCGCCAGGCTCGCAAAGGGCAATGCACAGGGGAGGGGGCATCCTTGGAATCAACCGCCCTGAAGGTCCTGAAACATGGATCTTTACAGACCAAGAGTTCGAAACTCGCCGGCTTTTCCTTTTTGCTGGCTACCTTCCCAGGGACTACAACATTAGATCCCTGGCAGGCTATCTGTTAATGTTGTCATTATCTGGGAGGCCCGTGGCTTAGACATCCCTACCTAACTCCCGGGGCCATGTTTCCGGTTCTAAGAGCGAGTATATACGGTACAACTATAGATATAGAAAAGTCAATGGCATCGGTCCCACGGTATCATAAGACAGGAAACGTAGCAAAAACAGATGTGCCAGAAATCCGGTCGGTTCCTGACCTGATCCATATCCCCTATCTATAAATACCCCTCTCCATCGTAGATCTCTCCTGCTCGTTCTTTTTCCTTTCTCTATCTATCCCACTGCTTAACGTTGGCCCCCCAGACCAATACAAGCAAACCAAAGCCTGTTTAACAAGCCCAATTCACAAAGGCGCTATTTACATACATACAAGACAAAAGTCAAATTCACCTTACGAGTCTCGAGCTAAAAGTGCTCACCTCAAAAACCAAAAAAGTCCCAAAAAAGGTCTCAAAAATACTTCAATTAAAAAGTTCTTGCTTTAAAAAGTTTTCGAAAACCTCTTCAAAAAAAACTCCAAGAACTTCAAAACCTCTTAAAAACTTTTTGCTCTTTAAAAAGTTTATCGTTTTTAAACAATCAAGTTGAGAGAACCTGGACTATAAAATTTCAAGAAAAGCTCCTCGAAAAATCAAGAAAAAAAATGACTCTCTGTCGGAAGTGCTAAAAAAGCCTCCAGAGAGAAAAGAACAAACCCCTGTCGAGAAGAAAAACTGCCTCCAGTGGAAAAATTGCCCTCTGCGTGAGATAGAAACTTGTCTCCGGAGGAAGACTCTGTGGAGACTTGTTTAACTTGGCTCTGGAGTATAAACTGCCCTCCGTTGAGAAGAACAACCTTCCGGAGGAAGACTCTGTAGACTCTTCGTGTGGCTCTGGAGTATAAACTGCCCTCCGTCGCGAGATAACTCACTGGTCTCCGGAGGAAGACTCTGTTAGAGACTTCTTTGATTGGCTCCGGAGTATAAACAGGACAATTTCCTCTGTCATCACCACCAGAGGACTCTGTAGAGTGGCTCCAGCCTCCGGAGTATAAACTGACTCTCCGTCTCGAGCACGTTGAAAAACCTCCGGAGAGATTCCCTCTCTATCGAAAGGAAGACTCTGTAAGAGACTGCTTTGTCTGGCTCCGGAGTATAAACTCTTAAGAAGTGACCCTCTATCGAGAAGATCCTTGCCTCCAGAGGTTTCAAAAAACCGCGGCCACAGGCTCTGTCGAGAAGCTTTCCTTTCAGCCTCCAGAGTTAAAAAGGATCCTTCGACCTTCAATCCGACCCTAGAAGCTTAAGCTCGGGTTCGTGAAACATAAGTCCACAGAAATGGCATCGTGTCTCAGCAAGAACGCTATGTACAGCAGCGTTGCGAGGCCTCTATCTGGGAGAATCTTGAAAAGTGACAGCTGGAACATGTCAAATGTATGTACATTTTTTTTTTTCATATGACTAACCGTTCTCAATAACGTACGCTAACAAATTCACAGGGTTCCAAAACGTATCCCAAGCGAGTGACTTTCTTCGCAGGCATACTGTTGCCTCCTCGCTCTAGCATCTACCAGATGGGACGTTCAATTTATAGTGGCTGTCGCCCTTATAGGAAAGGACCTCAGAAGAAGGTACGTACCAGACATACTCTCTGAATAGAAATCGATATACTAACTCCTGGTCATATATAGCCTTTCCGCGTCCTGGAAATTTCAATCACTCAAAATGAGCGACAGGACGATGATATTTTTATGAACGATGTGCCTATGCACACAAGAGTAAGCCTTCATGGAAATTCCTCCGGATCTAGTTTCTTACCACGTCCCTAGGCCTTCTGTACAACAGATCCCGACGTACGGCGCTGGAGCATCGTCGAAGAGGAGCTCGTGCATATGATGGAGGCGCTTAAAGTAAGTGATGATATCCCCTTCAGGACTCTGAGTTGGACACTAACAATTTCCCGTGCAGTTAATAAGTCAAGACGAGGACCTACCAGAGCCTCAATTCGTTCATCTCGAACGACGACCTCCACGGTCGAGAGTCCCATGCACTCTTTGGCAGGCGCAAGAACTCCAGAAACTGATCGACCGGATCAACAGCGCCAGGGACGTTTTGAAAGAAAAGGAACGCCGCCGAAGACAAAAGGATGTCGTTGTCATCCAGATCATCGAGCGCAACATCCCCCTGCTACAGCGGGACAATACCGGCGCCGCGTCTCCTAAGGGTCTCGAGCATGTCAAAGATGCCGAGCACAAGCACGCTAATCCCATCCGACATGTCAAACATGTCGAATACGTTAAGCCTGTCGAGCGTGTCTCTCACGTCAAGCGCGCCCAGGCAACGACCAGCAACCCACTGCGGGCCCCAAGGGGGATGACTACGGCCCCGGGGATAGTCATCTCACCCGAAACCGCAAGCAATAAGGACGTTATTCATTCCGCCAACCCGCTGCGGAATCCCGAAATAGTTGCCTCTCCCGAGATGAGCAGGGCCGTCGCCACATGCGGGTTCGGGTCTGTGAACCCGCTGCAGATGTCGATGCAGAAGCAGAACTCGGAGATGATCACCTCCTCCGCCGCGGCCAAAGTCCCAAAAGTCGAAAAATTCGACAACAGCAAGGACGACCCGACCAGCAACATCACCCCAAAAGTGATCCCGCTGGACGCCAAGTGCCCGGCTCGAAACATCCATCCCGACCATGTCGCTGCTGCGAACATCCCCGTTCGCTTGAGAAGCAGACCGGAGACCCCGTTGCTGAAGAAGCTGATGCTGAAGAACTTGTCGCGCAACCTCACCGACTGCGCTCGGAAGATCAATGAGAGTCGTCAGCGACCTCAATTCGCTTGAATAAAGATCATGCCGCAACAGAGCCTAACAGGTGACATCCAACATCAAACGGAGTCACAGCTCTACCGTTCAAAAAGCATCTTCCTTCGACACAACACGTTTCCGCAGAAGAGCATCGGTCGGGATAACCGCCATCGTACCTTTGTTCGATAAACTCGAACTCGAACTACCAACCAACTCCAACTTCAGTCGAGGAAACGAAAACCTAGATGGGAGGAATGGTGGAGACTGTACAGCGTTTCAACGACGCTACAAATGCTTCAAACAGAAACAACAAGTACATGCCGAATGCGGAAAAAAAAGGAGAAGAAGAAGAATAATAATAATAGAGAAAAAGAGAGAGACGAAACAATGGAAGGAAAGAGAAGAGATTCCAGTTTTGGGAACCATATATCATATATATCCATATATATCAAAACTGAATCATGAACCTGTGAAGTGACCTATTCTCAGGCTGGACCTGTTTGGAATCATGTATCAATCATAATCATGTACCCTTGGCAATGATATACCATGATGGAATATTGGAAGATGGGAATGGACCTGTTATCACAGCTGAAGCATGTACTGGTGAAGGAGACTGGATGAATCATGTCGTCGAACGTGGAATGACGGAAGTCATGTACCCCTGATGAAAGCATGTCAAATATGAAAAGGTGTTGCCATCGAATGTGGAACGAAGAAAGAAATCATGTCATGTACTATATGAAGCATCCATGAGTGGGCAGGGGGGGGAGGGCACCATACTTGGTGCACATGGATGCTCATTTTCTCCTCCTGTACTTAGCACAGAGAACATCCATGGAGGGTCGGGCGGGAGGGCATCATTTAGATGCGCCATGTATGTCTCGATTTCGTTTTATGCTATGTATTTAGTAACGAAAGCGTCCATAGAGGGTTGGGTGAGAGGGCATCATACCGATGCATCCATGGATGCCTGATGAAGTGGACGATTTCGTTTCTTCTGTATTTAGCATAGGCATCATCATGGTCAAATGTCTCATCAATCAAGCACCCTTACCTTTCCAAGATTTCTTTTTCTCGCGTATAGAATCCCAGGGGATAATACTAAGGTTGTTATTGTGAGCTCCGGGGGTTGACTAGTGTCATGTAGGTTCAGAATTGATGGACTTCTTGAGAATAGAGCCTTGAAGGCCCTTCCGGCGGATATAAGGACCCTGACAGGTCGCCACGTGCTTACACCGTCTCAGCCCCAACCAGTCCTGAAACGGATAGTTACTCCTTTCGGAAGACATGGTATCAGCGGACGCCGTGACCACAACTTGGCCAAGCGGCACGACGACAAGAGCTATGAGCGAGAATATCAACATAAAAATTGTATCTTGCAAAGTAGAGATTTGATTCGTAATGTAATCGAAGTTTTTATTCCCAGACCGACGCCTGCTAAGTAGAGACTGGGCTGCTTGCTGTATTCGCAGATCAACAACCCAACGCCGATGTCCGCTCTCAATAGTGTTACAATAGAACTTGAAGCTTTTCCTCGTACCTAGTACTGTACAAATCCCACTCGCTGGTCCTGCCAAGTTGCAAGTCATAACAGTACCCCGTTGCCGTAGCCGTAGCCGTAGCCGTAGCCGTAGCCGTCCAGGGCGCTCGATCAGAGAAAAACCCGTTCGTCATAGTTTTTTAGAAGAAACCCTCATCCTCTATTCCCTCCCCAAAGCGACATCCAACACAACGAATTGAACCTGCAAATCGCTCATTTCTCATCCTTCGAGCCCCCCTCTTCCTTCTTCTCGCCCGTCTTCCCCCAATTCCACACATCCCAGATATGCTCCAGAATCAGATCCCCATAGCTCTTCCCCTCCTCCAGCGCCTTCTGCTCCTCCCGCAACCTCCTCTCCTTCCACCCCTCCGTCTCCGAACCCATCCAGATCTTCTCCGCCAGCGACCTCTCCTGCTGCTGTTGCCTCTTCAACCGCTCCAGCTCCTCGCCCACGGCGCTCCCGTCCCGGATCTGCGCGTCCCGCGCGGCCCGCAGCTTCGCCTGGATCTGATGCGCGCGTTCGGTCGGTAGATCCTGCATGATGGATGATGGTTTGGAGAGGCGGCCCTCGAGGCGCTCCATGATGCTCTGACCGGTGTATTCGCGGCTGAGGTGGTTGGCGGAGACGAGCCAGGCGGAGGTCAGCAGGACGGTGTAGTGGTCGAGTTTGCGCGGCGGGAGGGCGGTCAGGATCGGGGCGGCGACGACGAAGGTCCACGCTGCGTATTTCTTGAAGCGGATGTAGTCGGCTTCGCGGATGGCGTTGGTGCTGGGGGGGTTGTCGCCCGCGGGCGGGGTCGTAGTAGTGGTGGACATTGTTTGATGGTTTTTTTTGCTTCCCCGGCAGGAGGTATGTAGAAGGTTCAATTGAGACTTTTAGATGACGCCCCGACTAAATATTCACGGCTATATTGATTTCCCTCTTTTTCTTGTTGTGATAACAGGAATCCCGTCTGTCCGGACCGCTATCTCAACACTCCGTTTTGCATCGCGGCGTTCTGGAAAGTTTTACGGCGGACCGTATGATCCAACTGCGCAGTTAGCTGACCACCTATCGACTACGTCCGCAAGAAACGATGCAATTGCTTGGTCTGCATTGGGTCATTATCATCATTACATCGAGCTTGTTTGTTCTACAATGATCTTTCTCAGACTTCTTTCTTTGTTTCGCTGTTCTGAGGTGTGAAAAGCTGCCACCGCATCAATCGGCAACAGAGCTAATGCTGTACTCGGACAATCTCCGCGAGACAGTTCGATTCGTCTTCTATTTTTGATTATTTTTACATAAAACATCCAATTGTACGTGAAGATCTAAAGATTCGGGCTTTGTGTACTTCCAACACGACATTACGGGCGCAGGTTACATGCACGATGTACCCGGGCCAACGCACGAATTGCCTGTTAAAGGTTACCTAAATGCTAAGTTCCCAGAGGATTGCTATCTATAGCTGTCCAGGCATTGTCGTCATTATGATTTTCGATCCATGTGCGGAGTACTGCTGTACAAAAACTAGTCTTTTGCTGGCTGCAGCGACTATTGAAAACATGGATGTTGGCGCTTTTGATCCAGCGTGAGTGACCAATGCTGTTCTGCGCAGAAGTGGTCCAGACTCAAAAACAGGAGAATCCACACAAGCTCCCGAGGTCCCGAAGTTCCGTTACCTAGGTGCTGTAGCTAGATAGAACCTTCATCCTGTGCCATTGTCGTGTGGCACCTGTTCATATCTCAAGCAGTCTCTGTGTCGATCATGACCAAGCCATCCTGTGGCTCTCGACGGCTTGAGGCTTGACCATGACGGCGAAGCCTTGTCCAAGGCGGGACGACGATCGGCACGCTGTGGCCCAGAGGGAAAGCTTGGCCAAAGCTTAGCCGTGTCGTCTTCCGTGAACGGTTCTCCGTTTGACCGCGTACCTTTTCTTGTTCTTCTTTCTGCTTCTTTCTCGCGGGAACTCTGGGACTGAGCTCGGTTCCTAGCCACCCTCGACCACGAGGGACAACGCAGCTGCAAGCCCACCGCACCGTCTTCCAAGTGCAGACGTTCTCCAACTGACTCAGCCCTGCCGGTGGAGTTGCAGCCGTCGCACGGGGCTTGATTACGTATTTATGGCGCATAGCGCTGCAGTGAACAGACATGATAAGCAACGACAGCCACAGCTGGCATCTCCGTCCACGTAGTGGCTTGTCCGGTGATCCCTGTCCGTCACCAGCGGCTTCGGGACTCACTCGAGTCACTCCGGATCATTCACACTGATTGCTCATTGGCGAGAACGCATCTTGCTTCCCAAGTCTTACACCGCTAGGGAAAATGATGGATCATGTAGTGGGCCTCGACAGTTATCTAGTGGCACAGCAGCCCTTCTCCACTACTCATCACTTCAACGGCCGAAGTCTGTCTGACGCACGCTATCATGGTCAAGTCGCTGGTTCGGCCACACACACTCATCCCCGCACACCCTGCTGGGCCAGTCGCTCTCCAGCGTGCCTAGGCTAGCTGTGGATGCTGGTAATAATAGTGACCGCCCGTCGTTATTTCATTATTCACGCATTGCGGCTGGTCGCTGGACAGGTTCGTCAGGGGCCGGGAGCCGGAACAAAGCGCTTCTTGATACAGTACATAAAGCGCGCTGGCCTCGCTGTTTCTTTCTCCTTTATTTACTTACCTCAGGATCGCTGCTACAAACCCAACAGCTATCAACACTCCACAGCGCGAACACCAGTTGTCAACAGGGCCCTCAAGCTTTCATCAACCTACATACCATCCAACAAGAAGACACCATGTTCGACAACGGCATCTTCGGCTGGTTCAAGTCCTCCAAGGAGGAGCGGGCTCCCGAGCGCACGTGGGATCCCAAGACCATGACCATGGAGCAGCCCACCAGCCCGCCCGCCCCGTCCACCGAGCGCGTCGTCACCGAGCAGCCTGTATGTCCTTGACCTTTCTACTCTCTTGATAAAGTTGATCGCAAGTCTGCGCAAGAGTACCATAGACGCTGACGATGTCGCAGAGGCCAGATCAGGAGATGCACCTGCGTGGCGGCGCTGGCGCCGGAGACATTTGCTGCGGAGTGTAAGCCCTCTCTTATTCCCCCTTTCCTCTACTTGTCGAAGAAAGAGAGGAAAACAAAAGAAGAGCTCTGACTGACATGATCTTTCCAACAGTTGCGCCGGTCTTATGTGCTTCGAGTGCTGCGAGGAGTGCTGCTAGACGTGCACTTATCGATCAACCAATCAATGATACCACCTGGGTACCTACCTACCTAACTTGGGTACCTACCTACCTAACTTGGGTACCTCAAATACCTCACCTCTTCATCTATATCCACGATCTTCACGAAGACATGCATACCCAAACCTAACCTGACCTCACCTGGCCTAACGTACTGCCAAAGTGTACCTACCTGTCTGTGTATGTTAGTACTGTACCATTTATACCTATACCATCTGTCTACGAATACCACGTCTGCGATTGACTTTTCTTATTTACTTACCTAGTCTATGCACTGCGCGTATGTGCTTTCAAAGTTTTCGCGTATGGTGTGATCGATAGACTACGTAGATACACTATACTGATGCTATTGTAAATCGATCTGTACTGTACTTCAAATCAGAAACCTAAATCTCCTTCCTGGATGACCAATACACTATCGATATGTTATATACATAAAGAGAACGCGCATAAACTCCAGCCCCGCTACCCCTTACCTGAGGTAAACCGATGTACCTACCTAGTTAATTAATAGCTAATAACCTCAGTTACAAGCAGCAGCAGCAGCAGCAGCAGTAATAAAATAGGACATACTACACCTCCATCACTGCAGATATACCATACAGAGTACTACTACTACTACTACTATGCATGCAATCGTATACATAGTCAGGGTCCCACTTGTGTCTGATACCTATCTACCTAGCTAAGACTACTCAGGCTTTTCTGAATCACCGAGCAGGCAGTCTCAATCAATAATAACAAAAAAAAGCTTGACTTGAGAAAATGTGCTTGCTGCTGATACATACATACATACATACAGAGGGGGTATTCTGGTGGCCTTCACTCGATCATTTACCTAATGTGAGAGACAGAGAAAGAGAGAGAGGGAGAGCAGATCTATCTATCTATTTATCTATCTATTGTGGAACCAACGACAGCAAATAGTAACAGTCAGCTCCAGCCCCTGAGAGGGGCTGCCTGAGGATCAATCAATCAAGAAATGAAAGGAAAGAAACCCCTGCCAGCTTGACTAACTACCCGTGCACGCAGTCAGGTCTCTCCTATTGGTGCCAGCCAGTTGGCTGTCAGTTACAGGTCTAACGCAGAGTGCAGATATTGAAAGTTCCAATACATGACCTCGGGTGCTAGCTGTAATTATTGTGTTGATGGTATTTCAATGGAAATTGAGGCCCTGAGTCCAATACATCCATTGAATATTACTACCTAACTACTGCCGAGTGGTGGTACATGTACATGTATTCCAAGAAGCCTATGACCGACTGAAGATATAAACATCATCCCGACTCAATAAACCCTGCATGCTGAACGCAGCCTCATCCTTGTATTATTCCGTCACCCGAAGAAAGCTCGGTGTAAGGCAAACGAAGACAGGAGCGGAGGAAGCAAAGTTTCTTTGTTATGTCATGTAGTAACGTTGGATATGCTCTGGATGCTGTGCCACGTTGGTGATATCCTTCAGTTAGTAGTGAAGAAAAACGTTATAAGCAGCTTCTTCTTTGCTTCCGTCACAATTCTTTGATCTTGGAGCAGTTTGGTTCATTAGTACCCATGACAGCCTCAGCCGATTCAACGTCCAGATTTGATGGAGCTTCTCCGTCATCCTATCCCCCTGGTGAGAGTGTGACTCCTCCAGGAAACGGCCAGGAGCAACACGGCCATGACATTTTACCGTTGAAAACAGCGCAGGACCAGAACAAAGCAGAGGAGCAGCACCACAACCTTGCCTTCTGGCTCGTCTTCCTCTCACTGTGCATGCTGTCGTTCACCTCAGCGCCAGACGGATCCATCATCACGACGGCTCTGCCCAAGGTGACTGCCTCGATCGGCGGCCAATCGCAGTATATCTGGATCGCCAACAGCTTTACCATCGCGCAGACGGAAATCCAGCCGTTCTGTGCCCAACTCTGTGACATCTTCGGCCGCCGCGGACCTCTCCTGGTCTCTATTGCCCTCTTTGTCCTCGGGAGCGGTCTGGCAGGCGGTGCAAACAACGTCAGCATGCTCATCGCCGGTCGGACGGCGCAAGGGCTCGGATCGGGGAATATATTCTCGTCGATCTGATCGTCTGTGACTTGGTCTCGCAGCGTGAACGGGGGAAATACCTGGGCATTGTGCTGTCCATGGCGGCCGTGGGCGCCGTGTGGTTTTCCAGATGACTGCCGCCATCGGGCAGGGTTTCGTGGCCACGACCATCCTGCCTGCTGTCCAGGCCGCGCTTCCTGTCAAGGACACTGCCCGTGCCACCGGCACGTATGCCTTCCTGCGATCCTTTGGCTTCATCTGGGGCGTGACGGTGTCCGCGATCGTGTTCAATGCTCAATTCAATGCACACGCCTTCATCATCACCGATCCCATGGAGCGAGCCCGCCTGCTGAACGGCAACGCCTACGGAGATGCTGCCGGCGCCTTCACGTCAGAGCTGCCGGCTGCGATTGGCGCCCAGGTGATCGAAGTCTACCGGCTGGCCCTGCGTACAGTATGGGAAGTAGCCACAGCCTTTGCATTGCTTGGCTTCCTGGCCTGCTTCGCCATGCTCCACTTGGATCTGCGAACCGAAGTCGAGACGGAGTTTGGTCTGGAATCTAACGAGTGGGCTGTTGATGAGGAGGCGGACACCGGGGCGGCTAGGGAAAAAGGAGCCTCAGTTGCCGTTGCTGCTGACGACCAAGAAGGAGCAAGGAAGCAGCGGGACGGTAAAGAGCAAGTTGAACAAAAAAGCAGGACATGAATTGTACTGAGAAGATCAAGCTGTCCAATCACAATGAACTCTTCTTTATTCACAAGAGACTACGTTGTACGACTATTGTACACTTGTGCAAGAAAACTAGAAGAATCAGAAGAACTAGAAGAACTGGTCTTAATTTGTATCGTCATTAAATCTAAATCATCTCCCTGCCAAATCGTTTCTGTCCTCTGCGTTTCGAACTAACTCATTGTTTATGTCATTTGTCATTAGGAACTTTCATTTACCCCAAGGCCAGGCCAGAAAACAAACGTTTGACTCGATACTGCCTAATAGTAACTCTACGGCGTCTGTATCCCTTTTCCATCACCCCCAATGGGCATCCATGACTCGCTTGCAGACTACCCCAGGCAGTGATAGGCTTGAAGTGATATCGAAGTCCTTGACTTCGGGACCTTTGTTGAGCTGTTGCTGCTGCCACGAGACCTGAAGATGCTGACAGCGGCGGATCCAAAGGAAGAGAAAAACGTAGAGTCCTACACGTGCTTCTTGGCCAGACTCCAAAATACAAAGATAAGAAGATACGAAGAGGGTAAAAAAAAAACATGGCGAGTTGACCCATAAACTTGGTTTATTGTTACTACTACCTAGCTCACTAGTGGATTGCCGTGTTGGTACATAGATAGTCAGGTTCAGTTGAGATTTGAGATCCCGAAAGTGATGATTCAAGACAAGAAGTAGGTGCCACTCCATCTGTGTTAGACATGAAATGAAGAAAGGGGCAAAAAGAGGAGACGTAAATGGTGGGAAGAGGCACAAAATGCCAACATACTGACCACAGAGTACAGGAGTACTCCGCAAGTATCCATGTCGGATGCATCCCTCTTACAACCGTCCAAACTACCAACTACCACGACGTGTTCTGCTCCTTCAGCAGCTTCGGCATCTTGTCCAAGTCCGGCCCGATGGTCATGTTCTCCTTGTCCTTCTTATCCTGCAGCGCGATGATCTTGCCCGCCTCGTACCGGGCGGTGCCGTCCTTGTTGTAGCCCGCGTACTGGATGACGCCTCCGGTGAGCTCGTCGATGATCTTGGCGTAGTCCTCGCTCTCGCTGATGTTGCAGCGGGTGGTGGCGGACTCGCAGTGGGCGACCAGCGCGGCGCCGGACTTGAAGACGCGGTGGCAGGCGGGGCAGCTGCGTTGATGTGTTAGCCTAGTTTACATGTATAGACATACTTATATATGCATGTTTGTTATAGGGTCAGGGTTACAGATGTAGATGCAGCAGACATACCGGAAATACTGTTTGTGGCGTGCCTTTTCGATGACATGTTCTTCGAAGTCCTTCATGTTCTTGAAGTTCACCCCGCACGGACAGTCGTAAAAGCCTGTGAACGAATTGAAGTAGCGAGTCGGGTCCCAGTAGGGGACGAACGCCTTGATAATTTCCCCCGTGTCCGGGAGGCGGCCAAAGGCGAAGCTGAAGCCGTCACCGGACTGACGTGCGGGAGCTTTAGCTTCGGTGCGCTCAGCCTCCCATGGCAGACGGGGGTCGCTGGCGTTGGATTCGGCGTCGTTATCTGCTTTTGCCTTGCCTTTTCCCTTGTCAGTCTTGTCCTTGCTGTTGTCCGCCTCCGGAGGGTCGTTCACGGAGAGCTTGGAGAACCCCATGAGATCGCTTGGAGCAGGCTGAGTGCCCAGTTTGGGCCAGTTCTTGTCGACTAACTTCTGGTCCGGCTTCCGGTCGTTCATGGATAGTTTGGAAAACGCAATCAGATCGCTTGGCTCGGGCTCGCGGTCGTCCAGGGACAACTGGGAGAACTCCATCAGATCATCCGGATCCGGCTTGGACGGTGTCACGTCTCCCAGTCTAGGCCAGTGCTTGAGGGAGACCGTAGAGGGCGGGGCGGACGGCTTCCAACTACTCTTGCTGTTATTGTCATCGTTGTTGACTTCTGGCTTTGGCTGGTTCTCCAACGCTTCCCGGTTGAGAGCCTCGTCGACTCTCACGCCGCCAATATCATCGGGGTCCGACGGGTTGACGATCACCTTGGGAGAACCGGTTCCAGACTTGAGGGTCGCGCTGACGATGAGTTTCCTAGCCTGCTCCTGCAGCAGGCGCTTCGGGGTGATGACTGGGCATTCGCCGTCCTCAACGTGCGCCATCAGCGCCGCGGCGCGCGTGTACCTGACACCGCAGCCGACACAGACCATGTTCTGGTCCGCACGGTGGTACTATAGTAGAAATAGCTTCCTTCAGCTGTTTTATTCTGATGTATTTGGACTGTCATGGAAGGTTGGGCGTGAGGCCTACCTGACGGA
The DNA here is from genome assembly GCF_041956765.1 of Thermoascus crustaceus. Classification (NCBI taxonomy): domain Eukaryota; kingdom Fungi; phylum Ascomycota; class Eurotiomycetes; order Eurotiales; family Thermoascaceae; genus Thermoascus; species Thermoascus crustaceus. The sequence goes on along the minus strand of NW_027192528.1, from coordinate 1,319,446 downwards.
CATGCGTATCACGCCCACCTTCACTGCGGAAATCAAGTCCGCAGAGGGGACAGGCGATGTGCTTGTCGCTCTTGATCTTGTGGATGAGGAGACGATTCTCGTCCTCGAAGTCCTCATCGCAGCGGTTGCAGTATTCGTGCTCCGGGTCGACGGTCTTGTGCTTCTTCATCTCCTTATCGGAGGAGAAGAAGCAAGGGCATCCGGGAAAGGTGCACTGCACGCGGACGCGTGAACCCGCTTGAGACATCTTGGAGGTGCCTTCAAGATGTTCAATGATGGTAGGGGGATGAGGAAGTGTGTAGCCTTGAGGTCGGATCCGGGATGAGGAAAGTCCGGTGGTGTAGGTCTGAGAGGACGGATGGTCAGTCACAAGCAATGAGAAGGTGAAGCGGAGCTGACGAGGACGCGACGAAAGGACAGGAATTCACCGGTAAGACTCCACTTTGAAAGGCAATGTGAAGATACAGGTGAAAATGTGCTAGATGTCTGCAGCTCGGCGACAACAAACAGGGCAAACGGAAAAGGGGCCCAATTCTATTGTTTGACATGATACATGTGATATTTCAAACGACTAGAATGATGGTAGAGAAACAGCTGGGTATATGCAGAAAAAAAAGTAAATCTCAAGTCAACTGAGCTGATTTTTAACATGTTGAGACCAAGGCGCATGTCCTCACCCATATATACTTGCTATACATGTTACTGGACATCATCTCATTACTGGCGTAAGATTTTGAAATAGTCCCATATGTACAAAGAGGAAACAAAGGCAGCCGAAGAATTACCATTGGCCGTCAAACAAAGATCAAATGGCGGGACAGTGCGTGTCACTATCCAATTGATCCAACTCGCTCTTCCTGGTAGTTCTCCTAACTGCCTGCAGTACTCAAACGAGCCATCTAGAATCTGGAGAATGGCAGCCTGTATCAAGGGTCAGCACTGTCTGGACTCCTCTGTAGAATTCTAATGCGAGACTTACCACTTGCCGCGCAGGGTGATGACGGCCCAGTTGTTGCCGTCCTTGTCGGTCTCTTTCTCGACCTTGGTGGAGAACGAGATGGCGCTCATGATACCGTCACCGAATTTCTCGTTGAGAACAGCCTTGTAGGCGTAGCCGTAGTTTTGCACGATCTCATACAGACGGTAGATGAGGGGCTCCTTCGGGGGCATCTGCACGCTGCGGCCGCGGTCCGGGAAGCCACTCAGCTGGGCCTCCAGGGTCTCGAGAGGGATATCGAGGAGGGAGGACAGGTTCTTGATGTCCTCGGGAGAAGCCTTGGCCTGGCCGTAGAAGATGGCCGCGGTGGCCACCTCGTTGCGGCCAATGTGCTTGGAGATCTCCTCGAAGGTGAGCTTCTTGGCCGCCTTGGCCTGGAACAGCGTCTCCGAGGCCGCGGGGAGGTAGGGGTGCTGGTTGGTCTGCGGGTGATGGTCAGCTCGTCTGTTCTGTTCTTCCATGGACGGTCGTGTCTGGACATACGTCGAGAGTTGCGATAGACATGGTGATTGATATGGAGTAGTGTGTACACTAGGAGGAGTATGTACTCGGGATCGACCGGAGGATGGAGACTTGCGAGGGACAAGGAGAGCAAGGGAAGCTATATATACTATAGACTGGAGACCAGGAGGCCGGTAGAGCCCGGGAAGCCCGCCAGCGGGGACAATGTCATCCTTATATAATGGAGCTGGGAAGCTTCTCCAACTGCAGGATCCGCCGGAGCGGGGAGCAAAGGCTGGCACCTGTCGGCCGGCGCGGGGTTCGTTCGGTGTCTGCCAGGCCTTGGCGCGCGCGTGCGGGGCGTGTCCTGTGCTGCCCGCTCTGTCCCTCTCGCTCTGGCCGTGAGGGCTTGCTGCTTTAAGATGGGTCGAGCTGTGGAAATACCGGTGGAAATACCGCTCCGATCCGGTCCCGCACCAGAGTCGCATGTTGGTTCCGTGCTCAACTCAATTCACCAAAACAACTGGTCGATGCCGTGCTCCATATCTACAGCCCTGCCAGGCTGCCAGGTTGCTGTGACCGAGCCACAGTCTACAGATACAGACTGTATAGTAGCACACGCTCGCACGCTGTACACCATCGACAGCCTCCCAGCACAGCCACGCCCCGCGTAGAAGCCACACCATCGTCGCACCCTCGTATTGGAGCGTTCGCCAGCTGCTGCGACGGCGGGGCTCTCCAGACGCGCCGACACCCCTTCATTCGACGAGAGTGGGCGATCATGCAGCCTGTTCAGCTGAGACACGTGCGCGACGCAGCTCCTGGCCCTGACGGCGGGGCGGCGGCCGATCAGGATGGTGGCGGGCGAGCTGACGGCGCGCGGCACCGTCTGGATATAAGGGGACGTGGCCTCTCAGCCGCTGCAGAGGGTGAAATCTCCCTGAGATATATCCTGAGCAGATCCCCAGATTGAGTGTCTGGCTTCTCAGCTTCACCTGGAATTGCTCTGAACGATTGCTGTTGTGCTTACCCCCGCCCCACTACCCCTCCAAGCTCCAACTATCAATCTACAGCCCCTAAGGCTCATCGACACCATGTCTGGGAAGGAGTATTACGACAACTACCCGGGCCAGGAGGAGAGCGAGAGAGCTGGTCCGGGAGAAAGCTCTCGGGGTCTGATCGGTGACACCTTCAAGTTCCTGAAGCAACAGTACAAAAGCCATCAGGGTCAGCAGCAGACCTATGACCCCAGTAGCTACACAGTAAGTCTACCACACTCTTCATGATATGACCGAACCCACAGTCACTCACTGCCGATCTACCCCAGGAGCGACCACCTCAAGGCTACCAGCAGAGCTACTCCCAGCAGCCCTCGTATGCAAGCCAGGGGCAGCCGTCGGACCCGCCTTATCACGACCCGCACGAGAAGCCCCCCAAGCCCGATAAGCTCTCTGGCCTGCTTGGGAAACTGCAGGACAGAGTGGCAGATATCGGTTCGGAGGTTGCTCAGCGCATCGGAACCGCCCTCGACGCGGACGCTTACGCTCAGTATGGCGCGAACAAGCCGAATACCCAGAATCGATTTGGAAGCTTTGCTCCGCAGAGGGAGCACAATGACGTGAAGTGGTACGTCGACGCCTGCAATTACTTCTACGCTGTCTCCATGGCACTGGAAAATGCAAAGGAGTATATCTGGATCCTGGACTGTACGAGCCCCGCATATACTGTATCCTTTAAGGAATGATCACTGACAGCACATCCAGGGTGGCTTTCCCCGGAGCTCTACCTCAGGCGGCCGCCCGCGAAGAATGAACAGTACCGAATTGACCGAATGCTCCAAGCTGCTGCTCAGCGTGGAGTGCGTGTTAACATCATCGTCTACAAGGAGGTAACGCAGGCGCTGACTCGTAAGTATCCTTACTTTACGTCAATATCCTTAATGTTTCAGTCCGTGGCTGACAAGCCCCGTTAGTATCGTCATCGCACACCAAACATCATTTGGAGGACCTTCATCCAAATATTGCAGTTTTCCGCCACCCAGACCATCTCCCGGATCGTGACAATATCGGGGCCTCCATCACGGAGTCCCTGCAGAACTTGACTCTCAACGCTGCCGGACTTTCCTCATTGTCCGGCGACGCCCTCAAAGGTATTTACGGTATGAGTGGCGATGTGATTCTCTACTGGGCACACCATGAGAAGTTGTGCATAGTTGATAATACGGCCTTCATGGGTGGTCTCGATTTGTGCTTTGGACGCTGGGACACCAACCAGCACGCGATTGCCGATGTCCATCCCACAGATCTCAACGAGATTGTGTTCCCTGGGCAGGATTACAACAACAACCGGGTTCTTGATTTCCAGGATGTTGCCCACTGGGAGAACAACCAGCTTGATCGGAAAGCTACTCCCCGCATGGGCTGGTCCGATGTAGCTCTGAGTATGCACGGTCCGGTGGTCGAAGATCTGCGGAGACATTTCGTGGAGCGTTGGAACTTTATCTACGATACGAAGTACGAGGCCCGAAAGGACTCGAGATATTCTCGATTGGCCCTGCATGGACGTCCAGGCTCGTCGGCTGGCCAGGGTCCAGCTGGTTCCTACCAGCGGCCATCTAGCAGCCAAGGAGGCTCACACCACCCACCACCTCCGTCTAGCCCCCATGGACAGTATCAGCCTGCAGCTTCCGGAGGTCAACCCGGTGGGCAGCAGTTTCCACCGCCTCCTCCCGGACCTCCACCACAGTCTTCTCAGGTGCCTTACTTCCCGCCACCGCCAACCCAGGAGTCGCATGGCTCGCACCGTGGACTCGATGATTACAATGATGGGGGCGAAAGCGATCGTGGCTTCGGACTTGAAAGGGGCCGTGATTGGTCTGCCCTTCGGGGTCAGCTAGCAAGCCAGGTCCATCACTATCAGGATCGTTATCTCTCTGGATATGGGCGCCACCAGCAAGCTCGGCCAATGGGCAGTATCTCGTGTCAGATAGTGCGCAGCTGTGCCAAGTGGAGCCATGGCGTTCCGACTGAGCACTCGATCGCCGACGCTTACGCGGCTATCATCCGGGATAGCCAGCATTTCGTTTACATCGAGAACCAATTCTTCATCACGGCAACCGGCGATGAACAGAAGCCTGTCAAGAACAAGATCGGCGCTGCAATCGTAGAGCGCATCCTGCGTGCTGCTCGGGCTGGCGAGAAGTGGAAGATGATCGTCGTCATTCCATCTGTGCCGTGTTTCCCGGGCGATCTGATGGATGAGTCCACTCTCGGCACCCGGGCGATTATGGAATTCCAGTACAATTCCATCAACAGGGGTGGCCACAGCATTATGGAGCTCGTTGCCAAGGAAGGTTACAATCCCATGGACTACATAAGATTCTATAACCTTCGAAACTACGACAGAATCAACGTGAGCGGTGCGATGTTGCAAGTCGAGAGAGGCAGTGGAGTCGACTATGAAGAAGCTCGCAAGGAGCACGATGTCACCACTGGCGGATATGGCGGGTACGGCCCTGGCGCTCCAAAGAGCGCTTTTGACACGACTGCCCCATACGAGCAGTATCAGCGTTCTGCACAGCAGGTGAAGCCGTCCGCAGGAGGGCGCTGGGACACTGTCAGCGAATGCTACATGCTTGGAGGAGAGGATATTCGCAACGTCCCCTGGGACGGTCCTCCGGAGGCTGAAATTGATGCGTTTGTGAGCGAGGAGCTTTATGTTCACTCCAAGGTATGTCGCAAATCCATGGTTCCAGTAAGACAAACCGTAACCTGACTGCTGTAGGTTCTGATTGCCGACGACCGCGTCGTTATCTGTGGATCTGCCAACATCAACGACCGTTCCCAGCTTGGAGACCATGACTCTGAAATCGCAGTCGTCATTCAAGACCCAACTCCAGTCCAGTCTACCATGAACGGCAGGCCTTGGACCGCTAGCCGATTTGCGGCTTCGCTCCGTCGAGAGCTGTTCCGCAAGCACCTGGGTCTGCTAAAGCCACAGGATTACAAGCATGTGACTGCCAACGCTGAGCCCGTCGGCGTTCCAAACCTCTACGACTTTGATTCTCCCGAGAGTCAGGTCGTCGCGGACCCTCTGTCAGACACCTTCCAGAGCCTCTGGAACACGCGCGCCCGGACGAACACGGAGGTGTTCCGCAAAGTCTTCCACCCTGTGCCGGATGACACCGTCCGCGACTGGGCCACCTACAAGGAATTCTTCGAGTACTACTTCCACAAGGCCAACAAGGAGGCCGGCGACGAGGACCCTGAGTCCAAGCCTGCTAAGTACGGGTGGGGTCACGTCGTGAGGGACGAATTCCCGCCTGGACCGGATGGTGTGAGAGAGGTGAAGGAACTGCTGAGCAAGGTCAAGGGAACCCTGGTCGAGATGCCTCTGATGTTCCTTTACCAGGAGGATGTCGCGAAGACCGGTCTTACCCTCAACACTTTGACCGAAGAAATCTACACCTGATCTACCTGTAGTCTTCGACTTCGCCTCTATTGGATAGTATATACTGCAGACGGTCGCGCATAAGCATGTGATGCGGTGGACATTTGTTTATGGATACGACTCTCCTATTTTGTGTGCCCGAGTTATGTAGTTAGGTTAGCTGATCATGAAATGCTCCTACCCGTTAAACTTACTTCCTGCCACGTGCGTCTGATTTGTCTGTCTGTCGAAAGTCGGTTAGACTTGTGTACTGCACGGGAGATGTATCATATCCAGACCTGGCCATACCCACACCCACACCCCCTCGACGGACCGGCCTATCAAACAACCTAATCTCTTACTATTGTTCTGTAGAAGGATAATACTTGGCGCATTCTGCGCGCTGTTATTGAGTGATTTGGATTTTCAGTTCCTTTGTTTCTCAGGGATCTACCGGGTTATACTGGGTTCTGCTGTGCCGCAGCTGTCCAGGGGGCCTGGATTTCCGGATGTGGAATAGTTCTAGTAACGGTTGATATTACTAGGTAGAACCATTTGTCCATCTATATCAGGGATTCAGAAGATACGTCCACACACCCACATGTGTAACACGTGCTACTGGAGGGAGATCCTTCATGTGCTAATTTTTTTTTTCTCAAAAATTGTGTTTCAGGATATGTATGTACAGTGCCTACAGTATGCGTGGCAGTTTTGGTGCGACCATGGGGCATAGTAGCCATGTGCTTCGTACAGTACATACAAGGGAGTATTGCGGCTAGGTACTGTACAACTTATATAGTAGAACTGGGCATTTCTAGTTCTGTAAATAAGAATGCTTTACCTAGTACTAGATACCTAAGATTGGGTGTTATGTTCTACTTCATCATATTGGACATGGATACTATGGAGTTCTGTATGTCTGTCCGAGACACTTCTTTGTCGTATACCACTTCTTTCATTGTAATGAACGCGTTTACATTTATGCCCTATCTTTATCCTGTCTTTCCTGTTCACTGTTTCCAGAGGTATTCTACGTAAGGAATGGTCTTCACCGCTACGCCATATGGCTTCTGAAAGTCAATCTGCTCTAGGTCAGTGCGAGAGTTCTGCCCCGCTTCAGTTGGCTTTGGCTTTGGTTTTCCATTTCCGGCAAAATGGAGGGGCTTCTATGCAAGATGTGCGAGTCAGAAGCATGGTGTTTATAGGTCTGTGCCCAGTTGCACGGAGTACAGAACCCTACAGAGGGAGGGGGGGGGGGGGGAGAAGCGGTATCCAGGGGTTATAAGCCATGTGGTTCGAGAGATCGCCGCCATGGAAACAAGATGAAAGCTTCCGAGTATGAGGAGGAAGGGGGAAGGGGGGCAGCTGAAGACTGTTATCTCCACCATTCCCTGTTTTCTTGTCGACGGATTAAGCCGCATGCTTTTTATCCCCCGGCTCACGCGGCGAAGTGAGTGATTTGATGCCTCAGGGGCCCAGGCTCAGAGGAATGATATGAATGAATCAAAGTAGAATGTCTGGATCTAAATATGGGGAGTTTCAGTGAATGTACACATTCTACCAGTGGGAATAATCCAACCTCAACTTCTAGTTCCAAACCTTAATTCTATGTAGATTCGAGATTGTTCTTAGACAGACAGGGCATTTAACCCAAGATTTACGTAGGCCTTGAAAGAAAGTGGCCGCCCCCTCCCTTATCTTCTCCAATTTAGTTCATTCACCGGCGCCCGCCCAGCATATTCAGATCGCATTGACACTGTCAGTCAGCCACGAGCGACCCCTCAAAAAAAGGGCCTCGAGTTTCTGCTAGGTTCATCCTAGGAAGGTATAAGTATTGTCTTACTCTGCTTTGTTTGCCTTTTCTTTTTTTTCCCCCTCTTCTCGTCGTCAACACTCGAACTTCTTCCATTTCGTTGCAACGAAACGAAACCCTCTCTACCTAACTTCTCTTAAAGCTATCTTCCTTCAAGACTCGAGTCTCTCGATCTCAAGTTTCCAAATTTATCAAATCAGACGTTGAAATGTCTCCCTCTGAGATATCTCAGGCCGCGCCTGTTGTCAAGGGTATGTTTATGTCTATCTCCTATCTTCTTAACATCTGTCTCTACCTTTGCGTGTTCATCGGACAGAACCAAGTGCTTAACCGTTCATGTGAATATACAAAACTAACGCGTCTCATAGCAGCTTCACCGGGTGGCGGCTGTGTTATCATGTAAACCAGAGGAAATGACTACCACGCGAGTACTCCTGGCCAGACACGTCCACACCAATACCAATACACGTGTCTTGAACGAGCCTCGAGCCAGAGGGAAAGGAGAGAACTACGAATGAAAAATATAATGTCGTCCTATCGTCATTTCTCATCGTTTCCTGTTTTCGTTTTATCTCACCTCGGCTGTCTTTGTCTCGACTTCGGCTTTGTCAACTTGATCCTCGCGAACGAGCTACGTGCCCGTGTCTGTGCCTTCGGTCTTTATTCTTTTAACTCGACTACGACTTCGACTTGATGCTACGATGTGTCTATACGACTTGACGTGACGCGGTTCAACAAACTAAACAAGACAACATACATACATACTTCACATGTCGTCTTCCGCCCGGCTCTTCACTATGTACTCCTTGGTACAATCACCACATCACATAAAAAAAACAGAGAAACACCACCTCTTCTTCTTCCTTTGTCAACCCAGCTCATCACCGAATGCTCATCTTCCGTATCTGTTATCCCACACCCATCAACACTCATATCGTTAACGGTGAATCTTTCCGGCCTGTTTCACACCTATTTTCCCCTCCGGGAGTAGATGTGATTTGTCAGTGATAAATCAGGCCGGATTGGGATGCGGTAATACATGACCTTTTGATCTTCTTGTGTGGTAGATGATGGTACGGGGTGGGTGATATGAGGACAGCAGGTTGGGTTGTTCCAGGCTGGAGGGAGACGGATGGGTCAGTTAGGGTTAGGTTAGGTTAGGTCAGGTTAGGTTGGGGTTGGTTGGGGCTGCGGCTGGGACTTGACTTGTTTCTTTTTCTTCCATAATGATAAAAACTACAAAAAAAAGGGTTTCCTTTTTTTCGGATTTTAGTCATGTACCGCTTTGTATTTTACTTTCGATGTGATGGGGGGGTTATGTATGTATGTAACCGGCCCTAGCTCAAGTCAAGCTTGGGTAGCTACCTAAACTAGCGAGGTCGGTTCGACAGAGACAAATCCAGACAAACAGGATGGAATGAATTTCCATTGCTTATGGTACTTTCTTGAGAAGGAATTGGCCCAAAATGTAAATGTTCTGTTAATTATGTAGTACACACACCCATAGCGCTTAACATAATACTCTTGCTTCACACTTATCATAAAGCTTACCGCTTCCTAATGACATTGAGAAAGCCCCAAAACAAACATAGACTCAGAAGACACTTAAGTCCTCATCTTTATAGAAAACAAATCGCGTAACAAATCAGGAAAGCAACAAAAAAAACTCACACCCCTCTTTAGGGATCAGGCGGGTGCTGCGAAAACCCCCCACCTATGCTTCTGGCGGGCAGGAGATTTTACTATTCCTCAAACCAGCAGCCCTCATCGGAAATGGATCTTAGCAGGTATCGATAATTATCTCACTGCTGCACCTTAGGCTCAAGGCGAGAATCGAACCCGGGGCCTTGAGTGACCAAGGGGCATTGGGGGGAAGGGAAAGGGGAGGGGAAAGGTCATCCAGCCCAGTGGGAGATTATAACCAGTAGGCCATTCCCGGGTTCTTTGTTGTTGGGTGAAGGGCGAGAGCAGAATATAATTCAGGAAACGGAGAGGGTGCCGGGTTGTTGAGCCGGTGGTTTGGTTGGGTTGTCTGGAAGTGAGGAGGGGAGGGGGGGGGTTGGAGGTAGGGGGCCGCCGGTGAATGGGTGAAAGGATAGAGGGGATGGGCGAGGACTGGGTCACATGTACATAGTCTCCCCAGAATTGCTACGGAGAGCATTGAATATGACGCTTTATACTTATTCAGGAATTTAGCTCGGCCATTAGTGGTTCTCAGGGCCAATGGTGCGATATATATACTACTAATAGCCTGTAGCCAATTTGAGTAGCAGGAAAGGAGAAGTTAAGAGCATCCACCTCAAGTTTAAAAATGACATGTCGATGTAGTCAAGGCGGAGGCCACAAAAGGATATCGATGTTCGTGATGAAGCCCCAAAGAAAACTGAAGAGAACCTGGTCGTTTTTAATGTCTCACGGCAAGGAGTACTGGTGGGGTCATTTTCAACGTAAATTTAATTCCAACCGTATATCAGAAAAACTGCCAAATTATCCACTATATGAATCCAAAGATACCTTCCTGTAGTCCAGCTACCCAAGGTATACGTTGAATCATTTGCTTCAGCTCTCATGGTGCAGTCTTCGCACGGATATCCGCCACCTTGGCTATATCGTCCGCAGTTGGCTCTGTCAGCGCTGCTTCATCAAGATCAAATGCATCACCAAGTGCATCCTCGACCTGCTCGATGACGTGTTCGATGAGGCCCACGGAGCGCGCCATGCCAATCTGGCACATCTCCTCCCCAACCGCAGCTTCGATCCGACCATCGCCGCCGTTTTCCGCTAGATCGCTCTCGAACCTACGCAAAAACGTCTTCAGAGGTTCCAGGAACTTGTTCCGGAAATAGACATAAGTCTTCTCGAGTTGCAGTCGCTCGCGAAGCCCTGGGGAGGAGACGAGAATATAGTAGAGACTCAGCGCAGCGTGGATTGACGGAGCAAAGGACTCGGAGAACATTATAAACGAGGCAACAATGTCGGGAGATGTGTCGAGGAATGCAGGATTGAACAGCAAGGGGAATAGAACAGAGAAATAATGTGGGTCGACAAAGATATTGGGTTCAGTAGGAGTGGTTGCAGCTGGCTTATTCTGAGCCACCACGGAGAGAATTTCGTCCTTCAGCCATCCAATCGCACTGTCTCTAGCGTACTGTAATTTATCATTCTCCAAAACCTTCCGGATCAATCTGAATCGAGCAATCTGGGAAGGATGGCTGTGGACAACCGCCGCTGGCATTCGTCGAACGGTATTATATGTTTGACGCGAAGTGCAAGCGGTGAGTAGCAGGACAAAATCTTCATACTCTTTATCGTTTGTCGGGCTGCTAATTGGTTGATAGACAGACACTACAGTCAGGGCAAGAAGTGAATCCAGAAGCGCCTGTGGCTGTCCTAGCGTCGCTGCATCCGGAGAGTCGTCACTGCCAAGAAAATTCGAGAATAAGCGAGCCAGATCAGGGAAAACTGGAACCTGTACAATTTCTTGACCTGAATCAAAGAGTACAGTCGAAGCAAGACGCGCCGCTAAGAGCAGTAAAGAGCCGTGCCTCTCTAGAGGGATTTCATCTGCAGATTTAGGAAGCTCCTCAAAGTCCAGTGGGGGAGGATGGTTTTCAGCCGGCTGAGAGACAATGTTGAGCAGCTGCATTTCATCCAGGCCAAAATCCCGGGACAGGGCCTTTCATAAGTATTAGTAGCAGTCAAGAAAATGAGGAGGTTGATGATCCTACAGTGATTTTACCCACGATCATATCCCTCTCCTTAAGGTGCTTCATGGTCGCATAATCACCCGTCCTAGTGAGGCTCGACGGCATGCGCGGCTGAGGATGGAGCTTTTCCTGTAATCTAACTGTCCAGGACATCCCAGAATCCGTGGGACTCGTAAGGCTTAACATGTATGACTTCAACAGTTCAATGAGTCCGAATTGAAGGAGCTTCTTTAGTAACGCCTGTTCATCCGTCGAGGAATCCTGAGAGTGCATCTCAGCTTCAGGATCAGGAGCAGACGCCTGCGAGACACGGACCACAGAGGACTCGCTAGCCGCTCTAGGTGGCAGCGCCGGCCGTTTTCTGGGCGACACATCTCTGAAGAATTCCAGAAGAGCAGTTGTTGTCTCATTCGTGGGCGTCAGAGTATAAGCTTCAAGCGCGGCTTGAAGGGAGGTCGCTATGAAGCGACTGGGATATTTCGTCTTGATGCGGGAGTGGAGCACAGACAGCATCGCCATGAGGCAGTTGAATTGCATAATGTGACGTGGAAGTTTGCCTCTTTTGCCTTTTGCCTCTTCATCTTCGCTTTCAATGGCTGTCTCTTCGAGCTTCTCTTCTAAGCTTTGCGTGTCTCCTGCTTGGTCATTGCCCGATTCTGCTTCTGCTTCTTCCTCCTGGTCCTCGTCTTCGGGTTCAAGCTTCATCAGAGCATCTGAAACGCGCAGGATGACTTCCCGCGGATTTCCTAACCTTGCAACATCCTGGAGGCATTCCTGCGACTCAGGAAGCATAGGAAGAAGCAGCTGGACAAGATCCCATCCAATGTTCGTGGTGAGAGTTTCATCCTGTAGAAGCTTGTGGAGAAGCGGGAGACGAGCGGGGGTCAATTGGTATTCAAGAAGAGTCAGATAAGTCAGGTAGTCCGTCGCAGGCGGCAGCGCCTGAACGAGGGGATCCTCGTCCTGAGCCATGGCTGTCCAAGCTTGGCCGCAATATCTATTGTTCTCCAGCGGCCGAGGTTGCGCGTTCAACGTTGCGAACCGACGTCGAGTTTCAAGATGCGCTTGCGCCGTGACATCACCGGCAGAATATCACCGCCTTGAACACAGCCCCGTATGCTTAGTCATCCTCTCGGCGCGGTGTGCGAAAGGTGCTGTCGAATCTAGGCAAAGCCGTGTTTTGTACAGTATAACGGTCTTTGCGTACCGACGACTTCCTAGTTGACCTTCATCTATAGACTTGCCTGCATATATTAGGCCTGGAGTATTCACCACAACAATGGGCTTTCTGTGTGTGAAGCGACTGCTCGAAGTTACTTTCTGTCAGACTGCGCGAACCTAGTAATCCGAAGGTATGATGATGAAAGCTCTGATTATTCGTATCTACCTAACTAACTGACTGTTTATCTCATGGAATTAGGGGCTTCGGACCTTCCAAATATGGCAATATCAAACAATCCCGAAAAATATGATATATGGATGCAATATAAAGGGGTATTGCAAGGGTTATAACAAGGGAACATAAGCCATTATGGATAGTTATAGGCAGTATAATTCCTTTATTGCAGGGATTATGGCCTTCGAGATGCCCGGATCGGCGTGTGCTGACTAGGTTTAGGCTCCTTGGCATACCGCTAGGTTATAGTGGTAATATTCGGCTGACACTTTCTGTCAGCCAGAAATATATCCCTACCTCCAACAAACAGGTGTCATTAGCACTTTTTGTGGTTGAGTGGTATTTTTTGGCAACACTTTCATAAGTACCGACTGGGACATTTGAGAATGATACTAGATACTCAAAATGTTCAATGTTCAAAATGATAAGGACAAAAGATTAATCGAATCCCACAGCAGCACTGCCCTCACATTACCGCTCCCTTCATACTTCATCCAATGACAAGTTGTTCACCCTTCCAGCCTTTTCCACTCCATGCTCATTTACATCTAATTGGAAGCCCATTCCTGGTTCTATCGATCATGCACACTGAAAGGCACCGATCCATTTTGTCGATTCACATTGCTTCGAGCAGCAGTCCGAATTTCTCAAGCAGAACAGACCCGGTGCTGTGCAAGCAGGTGGGTTGCCACAGTACTTTTTACCATGGAGACCGCAAACTCCAGAATCGCAGTCCTTGTTACTAAAGCATGGACTCCCATATTTTCCTGGCTCATTGGGAAGGCATTCTTTGGAGGCGTCACCGAAACGTGGATATCGGCATACATTACCGCCTTTGCAGTCGCTGTTCGACGAGCACCGGGCTCCATAAGAACCGGGGGAATTCTCGCACTTGCCCTTGGCGCAATATCTTGAGATACATTGCACATCATATGTGCAAGCAAAACCTTGAGGAAGGCCGTAAAGGAGACAGGTGTGTGTCTCTGGGGCGCAGTACTGGTCACCGCCCTGAAGGTGGCAGTCACCGTCTTTCTGACAAGGCTTGCCGACGATCGATGGCTTGCAGGTGCCCTTGTCACACCAGCCGGACGCGCAGTTGTCATTGGTGGTACAACTTTCACCTTCTTTCAGCAGGTTCTTGCATTTTTCCGGTTGTAGAGTCGCAGTACATGCCAAACCAGGGACAGTCTTTCCAGGTCTTGCATGGTTTGGCACGGGCGAGTATGTTATTTTCGTCGGATTCTCGGGTGCTGTACGCTGTGGTGTTTGTGTATGGTATAGCAGTTGCGACTACTGATGTGGCAAGCACAAGGGGCGAAAGAATGGCTGAAAGATGCATGATGCCCGTGATGTCTTTCGAAAAATCTTCTGGTTTTATGACTGTTGTTAGACTCGCCCCACAGTTGACGGTATGCTCATATTCAGTGAAGTCTAAAGGGGCAGAGAGACGGAGACATCAAGGCGCTGGAGTTCACGAGATATTGATATTGGAACATACCAGAAAAGAGTCTTTTGGATCTGTAGTATCCAGTGCCTTTTAGATGATGTGGGAGGAACTGTTGATGGGGGAGTGCGATTGATAGCAGGAGAGGAGGTACTTTAAGTAGCTGAATGTCCACTACAATGTTGCTCTAAGTATTACAGGCACTGCTGGAGCACTGTCCCCATAGATAAACACAAATTCTTGAAAGCTCCCGTGTGCCATAGTCTCGATATCCACGCTGCTATTAAGAGGGCGGGGAGACGACCAGTTAGCACATTATGATTGGCAATAATCTCAGCATAATATTCTCAATGTATGCTGATCCTCAAATACGAGGTAGATCATCTATCAGATCAGGCCATCAGGGAATTTCTCGGAACCTTGTCTTCTCAACTCCAGACACTTGTTTTTGAGACTCCCCTCCCCGATCCAGAATTACTGATTCGGCTATAATTTCTCTACATGGCTAATCATCAATGTCAGTCAGCAATGCTGGTGACTTGTCAAGCTTTGCTAGCACGATCATGCTTCCTTTTCAGCCAGCCACTGTATTCCACAAGGTTGACGTAGAAATCAATTGGATTACCCAGGAGGGGCAAGGTACCAGTGGTCCCATCCAAGCTTCGTTCCAAGGAACGATCCAGGATCCGCTCTCGAAGGCCTGGACGAAGACGCTCAGGGAGGTAGGGTACTGCCTCACTGGGGATCCGTTCTCTGGAAGTGCGACAGGTGGTTTCAGCAGCCCTATCACCGTCGACCCAACGTCGAAGACACGAAGCTATGCGGGCTCTGCGTATTTCCTGCCGGCCAACAAAACTGGCTCTTTCTGCTCTGGCGGTATCGGCTCGTACGCCTTTATGCCTATGACGGACTTTGCGACAGAGAGCGGGGAAGAGGAGCTGAGAGAGTTATTCAAAAAGTACCCAGCCGAAAATAAGGATATGGAACGGTACAACCTTCTTCGTACTATTTTCGAAGATCCCAAGGAATCTACCGGTTCCGCGTTCATGTTCCTTGCCCAAGTCAAGCTCCATGCCGATGACTCTTCAGACTTTCACACAGAACCTCGACCCCCATAACTTTGTCAGTCTGGGTATCTCTCTCCTCCACCCCTTATCTCGTGGTAGCGTGCACATCGCCTCAGCGGACGCCACTCAGCCGCCTATCATCGATCCTAAGTACTTATCGAACGAGCTGGACGTTGAATTCATGTCGCGACACCTTCGATTCATGGAGACGATAGCGGAATCACAACCTCTCGCGTCTTTCATCAAGCCAGGTGGAAAGCGAAACCATGAGATGGCACATGTGAAGGATCTAGAAGCGGCAAAGGACTATGTCAGAACGACTACCATTTCCAACAATCACCCGGCTTGCTCATGTCCCATGATGCCACGAGACAAGGGAGGGGTTGTCGACGCGCAACTTCTTGTATATGGAACCGCGAATCTCAGGATTGTAGACGCGAGTGTCATGCCTCTGATCCCGAGAGGAAATATCCAGTCTAGCGTGTACGCGGTTGCGGAAAGAGCCGCAGATCTGATTAAGGAAGACCATCATATCCAGAAATAAGATCAATGTTTCACGCGGAAGCGGGAGATTGCATTTGCGTTACCTTCGGCGTGGAGGTTCGGGATACCGAGAAGTTCAGCCGAGAGGTATGAGCTAGGTCTCACTTCCACTATGTAGTATCTTGTATCTTAATACATACCTTGCTGCAAAACACGAGATACCTAAGGTACCGAATGATCAAATCCGAATCATTAAATGTCTCTCGATTTTTTTTTTGCCGTTTGCTTAAGCCGCTGCCAGCTGCCAGCCTTGTTGATGGTAACAAATTGTCCTTCGGAGATTATATATTTGGTAGAAGAAAGTGATGTCTCCGCCAGATCGCTAAACACTCTGCCCCCATGTGTCCCCGTCGTAGCTTAGGGCGCATGGTTACATTTGCTGCAGATGCCACATCAAATATTCTCCTTCTAGGAAAGACTTAGCGATATGATATATGATGGAAATAGAGATTTTGCATTTTCGGATATTCGGTGCAAGCGGCCAATAATAGTCATCACACCATGTGTTAGTTAATGAAACAACTGTTGTTACGACCCCATCTTTGATTCGTCGCCAGCCCCCATCCTTGGTTCGCATACATGTTCAAATGATACGATCGGAACCCCGCCGCCTCCGTACCCTAGCTTAATGCATAAGGGGACTCGATTATCTGTCTGGGCATGTTCTGGCTTGATTTCTCAGTACATGGAGCTGCATTCGAATGCAGCAACAGGAAGCTTTTCAGGTGCATCACTTCTAATTCTTGACGGGATAGAAGAGACAAGATTCGTTTAAACGGTTGCAAGGTCCCGATACACACCAAGACACAGTACAAGTACGAAGTATACAACCATCTGACTGAGCAACGAGATGCCTGAGCAACTTGAGGTATGGAGCGTCATTGGCGCCTTTTCATGTAAAATTTATGTTGGAAAGCTTAACTAACAGAGCTTTTAGGTAATAATTGTTGGAGCCGGATTGGGAGGCCTAGGCGCTGCCATATCCATCCTCTTGGCAGGCCACAAGGTCATTGTTCTGGAGTCAGCGCACGAACTTGGCGAGGTAAGACAAAGGTCCCAAGTACCAGTCCCAATGGGGTGCAGTTCTCATGAATTTAGATCGGAGCTGGCATCCAGATCCTACCTAATGCATCACGCCTTCTTCGCTACTGGGGCTTGGAGGAAGCATGTTCCAAATATGCATCCACCCCCGGGGCTTGCAACATGATCAACTGGAAAGGGGAGCACCTGAGCGCCCTAAGTTTCATTGAATCAGGGAAATGCTACGGATGTCCGTTCTGGGATTTCCACAGAGCGGACCTGCACAACTGTCTGCACCAACGTGCCCTTGAGTTAGGTGCGGATGTTCGTACCAATTCTCGGGTCACCGAAGTGGAGTACCAATCCAATCCTCCCAAAGCGATCGTAGTCCTCACAGACGGACGACGCTTGAGGGCGGACTTGGTTGTTGGCGCCGATGGGATTGTCAGTCGGACGCGGGAATGTTTCCTCAACCGGCATGATCCTCCAACGCCTACTGGGGATCTGGCTTACCGGGTACTTTTGGACTTGAGTAAAATTAAGTTGGAGGAAGATGTACAGAAGATGTTGGATACGAAGGAAGTCCATTACTGGATGGGCCCTGGATGCCATGCAGTCTGTTATCTCCTGAGGGGTGGGAGATATCTGAACAGTGAGTTTTCTCAATTGAGTGATGCTATAAAAGAAATCGCTTTGATGGACCGCGACTCTAATGTCTACTGCCAGTGGTTCTCCTTGTTCCCGATGATATCCCAGACGGCGGAGCAAGAACAGTTCAAGGTAATGTCATTGAGATGAGACAGCTGTTCGAGAAGTGGGATCCGAGGTAAGTCTACCATTTTCGTTCTTTTGGACATCTTAAGACCAGAGGGTTGTCAGCTAAACAAACATTAGAATTGGCAAGATATTAGCACACTGTGAATCAGTGCAGAAGTGGAAGCTCTGCATTCGTCACGAACTTCCCCAGTGGAATCATCCATCAGGGACGTTTACCATGCTGGGTGATGCCGTTCATGCCACTTTGCCGTACCTGGCTTCAGGGTATGTCAATTCCCGCTCTGGTATATATATTCTCAGCGGCCGAAAACATGATTTACCGACTGCCTGGCTAGTGCTGGAATGTCTCTTGAAGACGGCGCAGTGCTTGGCGAATGCCTTGCCCGTATTCAGAAGAAGTCCGATCTTAAACTCGCTCTCGGCGTCTACGAGGCTTGTCGCAAGAAGCGGACGTCCAAGATAGTGGAGCGTGGTAACCTGTAAGTCCTTCCCTGTTAGCTCCGGAGAAAGCTCGACTCAAGACTCCTGTCATTTAAGAAATGGATGTTTCGTATTGCTCTGACCATAAAACCAGACAGCAATATCTCTACCATCTACCCGACGGCCCCGAGCAAGAAGAACGGGACCGGATCATGCGCATGAATCCAACACCACCGGGTGACCCCCTGGTCTGGCGAGACCCGGAGCTCAGCCCGTGGCTCCTGGGCTATGACCATATCAAAGATGTAAGTTGTTTTCTTTTTTTTTTTTTTTTTTTTTTTGGTATGTCACGATTGAAGTTGTTGACATCTTACAGGTTGACGCGAACTGGCCTAAACAATATGTTGGTGAGCGGAGCAATATTTGAAAATCACATTCATAATATTCGAAATGCATGTTTACCTATGTTGAAGGACTTGAAGTTGGGGGGCGGCTTGATCCGCTCAGCGTCGGATTACGTTAACGTAATCGGACAACGAGCGAGCTCTCCCAATTTACGTACAAATTGACCTCTTGATATCTCGACAAACTCGCATCTAGATAGTCTGAAAGTTTGCATATAGGTTACTATCTATAATACATACTGCATACCAAGTTTTTGTGTCGCTTGCCATGATTCTAAAAGCCCGGAATATATTAAATTGAGCCCTGAATCATTATATGCTCAAAATATGATACAGGGAGGCAATCTGGTAGCCCCAAGAGATATGTAGGCTATTTATATACGCTTTTCTATCTATTTTGAAGATCATTTATGGAACACTCTCAATGGGTTGTTGAGATATCAAGAGGTCAATTTGTATGTAAATTGGGGGAGCTCGCTCGGTGTCCGATTATGTTAACTATCCAGGAGTCAGTGCAGCGGACAGATCTCCATACGATGTGAAGGTAGAAATGGAAACTTCAATGTTAGCATTTGCTGGGCCGATGGGGGAAGGTATAGAGGCTCACAGTGGCCTCCTTGTGCTGATACCGTGTACACAGTTCCTACGGCCCATTCATGCGGTAAAGAAGAGTGCTAGCCATTCACTACATACGGTAGCTATGTAGGTCACCTGTGTGAACGTAAATAGACCAACTGCGCGGCATTTTGGTCGGGGATCTTGATGGAAAGGTTCTCCTCGAGATAATCTTTCAGCGTTGCCCATTCTCGCAGTGGTGTAAGTGGCCTTATCTCGGCGTTGAATCGCAGTTCACTCGTACTGTGTAGTCCCATGTCTGCTGGCGAGAGGCTAAAGAATGCCCAGGAAACACCATTGACTCTTGGCCTCGAGGGTCTATCTACATCTGCGGGATTTTTTTTTCTGAACTCCTGGACATGATTCCCAATGCAACGGGAATTGTGCCAAGCAGAACCATGCCATCTGTTGCGCTCTCTGTTTTGTCCGGCTCTCTTTCACCTCGTTCGCCAAGTTTCCTATTGCCAGTCCTTATTCGTCATCATCGCCAACGAGCCCTGTAATTACCAATGAAAGCCATTTCTCCATCACATAGAACCGCTGCCAAGAGCTCTCTGTCCATCGTGTTCGTAGTTTCATTGTCTGCAGGTTTGAGGTCAGTGGTTATCACTCGTCCGTGGCTCCGTTTTAATTCTTCAACGGCCCGCCGCTTAGCGTGGCCGCGGGGTTGGGGGCTTTGCGCTGGCCCCGGGATTTGGGAAACCGAGCCGAATGGAGAACCGGCGGCTATGCCGAAATAATAGTTGAATTAAGCATAGTATGCTCGCGACGGTTGGGCTCAATATCTTGGACCCCAAGTTTTAAGCTCAGCCGATGGGGCCGGGCTGAAATGGTCCCAAGGCCCCCAACACGTGCCCACCCTAACACTGTCTGTTCGTCCCTGAACTATAGTATTAGCTGAAAGACTAAGGTCTAATTTAGTTACATCGTTTGGAAGAATCTCATCCCACGGCGATTACAGTACCACCAACTAGAAGCCTCAATGCAACCTACATCATAGCAGGATCTTGGCCAGCTGGCGACCGAAAGACGGAGTCCATAAAAAGACGAATTCTCTTGTTCCTGGATGCTTCCACGTTGCTATTGACTGTAGATGATGTATGGACTTGCACTGCAAATGAAGACATCTTGAGTGATTTAATAGACCACATGTTCAAAAGAAGGCAGTTCTGCAGGTAACTTCTTAAGAGCTTTTTTTTATTAGCTTGAGAACTGAGAGCTGAGGAAGCCATTATGGACTTTCTAAATTCAGATTCCATCAATCACTCTTGGCACAGCAGAGTCCTAGGCGTGTGTGTGGGTATGGACACTAAAAGGTGGCAAATTCATGAACTAATAAAAGATAAGTTACTAAAAAGCACATTAAAATGCCTTAGTGTAAAGACAAGGAGATAGTAGTGACACTGTTTCCCTGCGGTGCTTTGGGGCCTTCAGCCATAACCGGAGATGAAAGGAGATATAAAGGCTGTCAATATGCCGCAACAAAAGAAGACTCAGTGTCTCACAAAGTATCCTCCTTGGACAGCTTTTCTATGCGAGTTCTTTTATACCCACTCTTTTAGCCATGCGCCTCCAGCGCACATTGTTGGCCTTTAGCTGGCTTGCAATATTCGGTAAAGCTCAAGATATACTGCCTTCCCAACAAGTGCTCCTTCTGTTAACATGCTCACACAGCAACCTCTCCAACATTCGGCCATGTTGTCCCGCACGCTCGACGAGCACCGATTGCAGACGGTGTGAAGCTGCGTGTTTTACCAATGGGTGACTCTATCACCCATGGTTATAAGAGCAGTGATGACAATGGATATCGACGTCAGTTGTGGAACAACCTGTCCGAGAACGAAAAGGATTTCGTCGGCACACAACCTATTGGAAGCATGCCGGATCCGGACAATGAGGGGTACAACGGCGCGTTGATCGCGGAGATTGCAAGCTACAGCGATACTGCCCTGAATATGAGACCCAATGTTGTCCTCATCCACGCTGGAACCAATGACATGAACCGCCCTCACGACCCGGATACGGCTCCTGACCGACTCGGGGCTTTGATCGACAAAGTCATATCCAACTGTCCCGACGCAGCCATCCTCGTGGCGAAGATTATCCCGGCCTCGAACTCGGATACAATGGCTCGCATCAACACCTTCAATAACGCAGTCCCCGGTGTCGTCTCGGAACGAGCGAAGTCAGGCCACAAAGTCATGGTGGTGGACATGACCACGCTGACCACTGCTGACTTGGCAGACGGTCTTCATCCGACTGACGCCGGCTATGATAAGATGGGGCATATCTGGTATTCAGCCATCGTAGAAGCTGGAGAAAAGGGATGGATCGAGGATCCGGTCCCGGGCACATTTGACGGCGGTGCCTGCAGTAATGAACCTGTCTGGTATCCGCAAGGTGAGATTGCCTCGGGAATTGGCTCCTCGGAGGCCTTCACGTCAGTCTGGTATCCCAAAGGTGAAATCGCCAGCGGCATAGGTCCCGGAAACAAAGTCCGTTTTGGCGATCTTGATGGAGATGGCAGGGACGACTATCTGTTTGTCTACAATGATGGGTCGGTAGTTGCCTACCTCAACACCGTGGGTTCGAGCGCCGACGAGGTGGTTTGGATTCCACAGGGTGAAATCGCAAGCGGGTAGGTGAGCCTCAGACTGAGAGCATGAAACCGGTGATTACTGACAGAAACAAGTATCGGCAAAGACGGCGCCGGCGTGAGATTCGCAGACATTAATGGCGACGGCCGCGATGATTACCTGTGGGTGTCAGAAGACGGTCGAGTCACCTGTTATCTCAACGGGGGCGGAGAAGACCGTGGCAAGCCGGTGTGGTATCCGCAAGGTAAGCACCCACACCCGATCGAGAACGAATTCATGCTCAACGAAAGGGGTAGGCGAGATCGCCAGCGGTGTTGGGGCCACCAGAGACCGTATCCTGTTTGGCGACATCGACGGCGACGGCCGCGATGACTACCTAGTCGTCACCGACAACGGCGGACTGCAGGCGTGGCTCAACACCGGCACTGACGACAAGCCCGTCTGGATTCCGCAGGGCGAGATCGCCAGTGGGATTGGTGCCGCAGCCGGGGTCCGGATTGCTGATGTGAACAAGGATGGCCGTGCCGATTATCTCTGGGTGTCTGAAGATGGACGGGTCACGCTGTACACCAACCTTCGGGGCAAAGATGCCGGCCATCCCACCTGGTGGCCGCAGGGAGAAATTGCATCCGGTGTGGGAGCCTCTCGGGAGAACATCACCTTCGCCGATATAAACGGTGACGGCCGCAGTGACTACCTCGTCATCGGCGGAAACGGCGAGGTAACTGAGTGGCAGAACGGCGGCGATGGAGGACGGTCTCAAATCGGCCCTGGCGTTGTTTTCCACGATCTAAACGGTGAGGGCCACGGCCACCTGATGAGCGACGAAGCTGACCAAAGGATCCAGCGGACGGTAGAGATGACTATCTGGCCGTTGACGAGAACGGGAAGGTCATTGCCTACGTGAACGGGGGTGTCATCGACGGGAAACAGATCTGGTACCCTCAGGGTGAGATCGCCAGCGGCGTGGGCGCGAAACGACACCAGGTCCGGTTCGGGGACTTGGATGGAGACGGGAGGGCTGAATACCTCTTCGTCCATGACAACGGCGCCGTCGAATCCTGGCGGAATGTCGGTGCCGCCGATAACGCCTATCCTGGCCGGGTCACTTGGGTCCCTCAAGGCATCGTCGCAACAGGCATCGGAAAAGATGGGGATGGCGTTCGGTTTGCAGATCTGAACGGTAAGAGAGAGCGGCCTGCGAAATTGTCAACCCAAGGAGGCTCACTCACTCCGGAACAGGCGACGGCCGCGACGATTATCTCTGGGTCGCTCCCAATGGCGCTGTGACTGCCTACCTGAACGGCGGAGGAGACGATCCAGGACATCCCATTTGGCTTCCACAAGGGGTGATCGCAACGGGTGTCGGGGCCAAGGGAGAAGATGTTCACTTCGCCGATATCAACGGTACGTATGATCAGTCGTCTTCTGCCCATTCGCCCATCCAGGCCCTTTCCATGCTGAAGACGTCGCTTTAGGAGACGGCCGGGCCGAATACCTTTGGGTTTCGCCCGACGATGGATCGGTACAATGCTGGTTCAACGCCGGAAGTCCTGAGGGGAATAACGGCCCCAACGGCGGCAAGGTCGTTTGGGTCCCTTGGGTAAGTCCTGTACATACTATCTTGAACGTTGTCTTCCATCTTCTGTTCCACAGAACTCGTGTCCTGACGCGAATCACAGGGAACGATTGCCACCGGAGTGGGAACGGACGGCTCAAGAATCAAATTCGGAGACCTCAACGGCGACAGCCGCGCCGACTACCTTTTAGCTGTCTCTCCTAGTAACGGTGCCGCAAGCGAATGGCTGAACGGATGTGACCCCAACCATGATGGCGGTGACGATAATGGAGGGGATGAGGAAAATGGAGGCAATGAGGAAGGCGAGCTCACTGGCAATGGAGACGAACCCGCCAAAGATCCAGTATACTTCTGCGAGGTCGGTGAAGGTACGTGGGTTTTTGATCTTCTGCAAACCAGCTGCCTCCCTGGCCACTTCAGCTAACATGCTCCCGCAGCGGGCACGACCAACGCGTGGGAAGCCTTCAACACGGACGACTATCTCCGCTCTTGGTGGGATGCGCACCCCGACCAGACGAACCTGGCTGTGAATTTTGGCAAAGACTGGGGCCTGGGCGAAAGCTTCCGCTGCGGCTTCCCGACCTTCTGCTACGCTCCGCTGTGCAATACGTTGCGGCCGAAGAGCAACGATACGGCCAACGGCTGGATGGTGTTGGAGTCTCTCCAGAACCTCAACCAATTCCTTGTCAAGCTGCGCGACGCCCTCTGGTTGTCCAACACCCAGTATTCCACCTTGCAGGTCGCCATCGAACAGGACTTCGACCCCGGCAGCAGCTCCAAGGACCTGGCAGCCATCGAAGCCTTGAGCGCCAGCACCGCCATCATCGGTATCCTGACGGCATGGATGGGTCCGACCGCCGCCGGGGACGGTATCAAGGCTGCTGTCGGCTCTTTCAAGGAAATGTTCGCAGGTGCAGCCCGCAGCATCACTGCCACCCTGCAGGCAAGCGACATCAGTCTGTCCAACATCGCGCAAGAGGAGGAGGCTGTGCATTCATTCTTCGGCATCAACATGCATGTGCTCGAGAACATGAACTCTGATCTAATGGCGCGGGGTAAGTACTCAGCTGAGGGGAGCCAAGAGGTTAACATTGTTGATATCTTCGCGGGCGGCCACTGGGTACACTACAAGCAAATCCCTCCGCTCAACACGGACCAAGCATTTCCGCAGGTTTCCCAGCAAGAGACCTCGGAGTGGCTCTTTAAGGTCGTGCTCGGCAACCTGGTCAACTCCATCTGGAAGAAGCAGGGCGTCTGGATCACCGCGATCCCAATGACGCAGGAGGAGTGCGAGTCCAACAACCCTGGCAACGGCGACTTCCGACTCAAGCTCTGCCAGGACGGCAAGGGCTACTTTCTGCAACGCATCTTCAATAAGCAGGGTGCATTCGGTGATGACTGGCAGGCTGTATTGCCTGAGTTCTGGGGCCACATGGAGGAGAAGTATGGCATCTCGCCGTGGGATGCCATGAAGAGCTCCATTGCAGCATTCAACGAAGGCGGCTTCGAATTCAAGCCGGACAGCTTGATCGGGAACATTCTGGACACCCGCGGTCCGCAAAACAAAGATGCCTTTGCGGCATTTCCGGGTATTTTCTCTTTGCCCATCTGCGACTTGGCAACGTCGCCGTGGGGCAAGGATCTGGACTTGGAAGGATACATGGAGTGGATTGATAAGCCTGGCTTCAGCTATAACAATGATATCGGCCTAGGCGGGTGAGTCTTTCCCTTCTCCAATTGCAATCCTCTTTGGATGTTTTCGTTGGGAAATATGCGGCTGATTTGATCGATACCAGGAACTGCGCCTGTCGACGCGCTGTGGACAAGAATGGCAAATATTTCGCCGATTTCTATCCTGAAAACCCCAAGTGCTGATGCCTCTCCGAAGAGGGTCTAACTGCCGTAGCCGAGTTGGGAAGGTCCGTACTTCGACAGTGGATGGACTGCTGTTGCTACCCAGTTTCAACTTTGTAGTAGTATTATAATTTCTTCCAAGGTATATAGTCTGAGTTTACCTATTGCATTTATATTATCCCTTCAGGTGGTGCGTTGCGGTGCAACTGTGCACTGAAAAGTGGCACAATTATGGAAGCACTGCACCATCACCCAGGAAACGACGAGCGAGATAGTGAATGGATGCATGGGACAGTAGGGAGGTCATTGCAAAGAAATCAACAAAAATCAAAAAAGGAGGGAAATGCACAACTCTTTCTTGCTTAAAAAGGTCTTTGTAAACTTGGGCGTCAGGAAAATGAACAGTGAGGACATCCTCCATCTGAATCACGGATCAGGTTCAATTGGAGGTGTCGATAATGAAGGTCCAGTAGCGCCTGCAGATGGCCACCAGTGATGGCGGCCAAGCTGGCAGAAGAGGATGAGCTCAATCCGGAGACAGCCGCTCGTAAAGGTCATTTTAGTGGTCGCAAGAAGCACCTGGGCAAACTCTGTGATGCCCTCGATGTACATGGTTGCTTTCGCTTGAGGAGTTTCTTTTCTTCTACGACGTTCGCGAGTGCCTACAGGTCATCAGCCACGCCCAATGTTCTAGGAGAAAGGACCTGTTGCTCACATCTGAATCTTTTACGATGGACATTTCGTCGAGCCCATGCCCGAATTCGCGCCTGAAAACCAGCTGCCACCACTTCCAGAAGGTCTCCAACGAGCTCTTCTGCTTGATTCCAGGAGCTCTGCATCTGTTCTTGCTCCGCTGCTGGTCACAACACCAGCTGAAAAAGCTTTTGAGATACCGACGACAGTTTCGTCAGTTGCAGAGCCAGTGGAAGCACTCAACCAGATCACGTCCCTGGAAACTACAATATCTTGCCAGTGCAACGCGTAAAAGACGTCGGCTCCCACACTGCACGGCGCCCAGAATGTGCTTTTCATGGGTCCCAGTATTCCCTTGTCTCCTCCAGCTTCTTCCAGGCTTGGGACTGTATCGTTGCTGTTGGAGCTGGGAGACATTGAGACACTCGGCCTCTGTGAGGTAATGCTCCGGCGGATGCTGCTCTTCGTCATCAAAAGCGAGTCTCGTCATCATCCAAATCATCGCTCTCTGGCTCCGACTCGCTGTCGGAGGAACCATCGGAAGCATCCATCGTTTGAGGAGATGTCGGCGAGCTCGGTACTGGCATCGCTCTCGTCTGATGTGACATCCTGATCGAGTTGGGGGCGACAACACATGACGAGAAATAGCACGAAAAGGACGACGATAGACTGGAGTACCAGGAACGGAGAAAAGAAAAAAAAGATATTCTTTTCGACTTGAGACCTCCACAAAACCAGGCCTGGATGGTAGTGGGCGAATGGAGAGAGACGGTAGACGATGCACAGGAATCGCTCTGAAGGCAATCACGGCAGTCTTAGAGAATCGCAGCGAACAGACGTTGTGGTGTTTCCTTCCGAAGGGTGAGGACGATGCTCTGCTGCAAGTCAAAAGATGATGGCATGGAGAGAGTGCCTAGGAGGCGTATGGGCCAACAAGAAGGAGCGGAGATCTCCCGCGCTCTCCCAAAAGTAAATGAAAATAGTAAATGATCGAAATTGAACAACCCTTTGAGAAGACTCAAGGACCTCCTATCCAAGCCTACGACTTATTAGCTACTATAAGAACTTTAAAGAAAAATATAGCACTAGATAGATAATAAGATCTAAAACTAGATTAACTATAATACTCTAATTTTAGATCTAAGGATAATACTCTATATTGCTAAATTTATAATTAAAATAGGCCTTCTTTTATAGTTTAAAGCTATAAAACTAGATACTAACAGAGATCTAACTACTAGATTTAACTATCAAGTATAAGAGAGAGAGAGAAGACACTGTAGACAGCTATAGAAGAAGCTAGAGAACTAACTAAAAGCAAGAAAAGAAGACTCTAAATAAGAACTTATATAACTGGCTACATGCTAAATACAGCATATAAGTATGCAGAGATCCTATGTCAGCCGAATATTACCACTATAACCTAGTAGCATGCCAAGAGACCTATCATAGGTTCGGATCTGCAAGAGGTCATAATCCCTGCAATAAAGGAATCATACTGTCTATACCCGAAACCGCCTATTTTCCTTTATTATATCCTTTCATATTTCATGAAAATGTCTCGGGTTCATTAAATAAAGAAATATTCGGAAGGTCTTAACCCCTAATTCCATAAGAATAATAGTCAGTTAGTTAGGTAGATTCGAATAATCAGAGCTTTCATCATCATGCCTTCGGATTACTAGGTTCGCGCAGTCTGACATCCTACTAGTAACAAGAAATAGAGATGATAGAGAGCAGTTCCAGAGGCCATATAACTAAAACCATACTATATTTTAATATACTAATGGTGTTTGAGGGCTTATTTTGCATTGGCTTTACTGGAGGCATCATTATCTCACCTATACACTTACTTATTTCCTGTATTTAACATGGTTTTGGTCTGGAGTCTGGAGGAACCCCTGCATAGCGGCATGTATATAAGCCAGCTAGATCAGGTATGAATACTACTACTACTACTACTACTACTTCAACTAATTGTAACGGCAGTGAGGCCAGCCTGACAGCAAAAGGAGTCCATGAGAACCTGCACCTAGATTTAAGGCAATACAGAGTAAACAAAGGATATAATAGAGAACATGACAATGGGTGGGTATGGCCAAGGAAGCTCGGGCAACTAGCATGGGACCCTGTCGGTCCATTACACTAATCATGGGTCAGAATAGAGTCAGTTCAGACGTTCTAGGCCTTTTACAACGTTTCTGCCATATCAGAGTTTTGGTGTGGAGTTCGTTCCCTTCAACGGGACGGATAAGCTAGATTTACTGTGGAAAAGGACCGCAGATCCATGGATGCTATTAGTCAAGCCGCGTCTATAGATTATGTGAAGGGACGTAATAGTTCCTTTTGTTAATGGAACCATGTCAATAACTGTCCATTTCGTCATCTACATACATTCTTAGTTCGTAGTAGGTATGCAGCAATTAAGCCAACTGCCACATATTGTCGGAGTGAGAAGAGCCTGATCATAAAAACTGTATAGAATACATCTTACACTGTTGACACTTCCCTGTGTATTTTTCACAAAAGTCAGTCCGGTAGCTTTCTCCGGCACGAGACCATTGTCTGGTGCTTACTCCCTAATCTATGTACTATTTCCCAACCAATGTACAAAAGTACCAGCCACTCAGTCTAGAACAATTGCCCTTGGTGACCTCACTATCAGCTAACTTTTGCAGATAAATGTTCCCATGCGTCAGGTTTTTGACCAGCTCACCGTGACAACGTCCATTGCAGCTTCCCTCTTAGAAACTCACTTGGAACGCGAAGCGCCCATCACGACAAAATCCTCCCCTAGTACGTTCAAAATTCAATTCCTGTCCCTGCGTCTTGGGTTACAAGTCATGGATATTTCTTTCTGTCCCATCAGGACGGGAGATCATGTTGGAATGAACATGAAGGGCCTTGGGTTCAGTCCTTTTCCTGATATCAACATTTAAAGAACCAAGTTTCGCCAATCCTATCATATATACATGCTTACAGTGTTCAGAGGATAAAGACGATGTCGAAACGGAGTACTATCATAGCTCAAGAGCCTCTTCCGGCAGAGAGCGTGCCGCCTAAGCGAATTAGTTTCAGAGATCTCAGTTCTAAGCTACTCGTCCGACCGCCGACATACCTCGTGGCATCTCTAATAATCTCCATCGGGGGCACGCTCTTCGGGTACGGACTGTCAAGCCAATTGACGTTTGCGATAGTGAGCTACTAACGGTTCATAGGCTCGACACTGGCTGCATTGGCCCGGTGACTTCAATGCCGGAATTTGAGAAATCTTTCGGACAGTATTCTTCGACAATGCACGGATTGATAGTCTCCTCGATCCTTATTACTGCATCTGTATCTTCCTTTTTTGCCGGTCACCTAGCTGATGAGATAGGACGGCCACATGCTGTTATGGCGGGATCGGCAATATTCTCATTGGGAGCTGCTCTCGAGGCGAGTGCAGTAAATCTGCCCATGTTTATCTGCTCAAGAGCAGTTAAGGGTGTTGGGGAGGGGACGTTCTTAAGTACATTGACTGTGTAAGTTTCCATATTGCCCCAGAAGTGGATGGTCGAGGGATAACCATTGAAGCAAGTTATATTTGTGAGATTTCCCCTGCCAGAAAACGGGGACCACTTGCTTCAATTGTCCAATTTATGATTACGGTGGGTATCTGTGTTGGATTCTTCATTTGTTACGGATCCGTTCGCATTCCCACATCCATGTCATGGAGACTCCCGTCCGCCGTGCAATCTGCGATTGCCATCACCCTCGCAGCTTCATGCCTGAAGCTGCCTCCCTCGCCCCGGTGGATGATAAACAAGGGCTGCTATGCTGAAGCACGTGTAGTAATGGGCAGACTCGGGCTGTCTCAGGCGGAATTAGAAACAAATCCAGCCATTGCGCCGGATACATTGACGGAGTCAAGTGACTCAACTATAGACCTCAAGTCAGCAAACCGGTTCCTTGTGGCTTTCTCCACGCAATTCCGGAAGCAAACCATTCTCGGGATATTTTTGATGATAATGTGTCAGGTTGTTGGCATCGATGGTGTGTTATATGTAAGTCTCCCTAGCACCAAAGCGAGATAACCCAAGTTTATGAATATTCACTAAATACCTATTATAGTATGCGCCTACGCTCTTTAAGCAAGCCGGTCTTTCAAGTACAAAGAGCAGTTTCCTAGCGTCTGGCGTAACGGGAATTGTTAATGTGGTTGCAACAGTCCCTGCCTCTTTTCTGGCTGACCACTGGGATCGACGCACTTCCCTCATAAGTGGTGGCATCGGCACTGGAATACCTATGCTTGTGATCGGATCGCTATACGCAGCAGGACATGTCCACCCCGATCAGGGTATCGGGAGATGGGTCGTGGTCACAAGCATCTATCTCTATACGATTGCATTCGCCGTCAGCTGGGCTGTTACGATCAAGATCTACATCACGGAGGTGCAACCGGCACGGACAAGGGCAGCAGCGAGCAGCCTCGGGCAGGGCGCGAATTGGGTTGCCAATTTCCTCATCGCATTTTCAACGCCCATCTTTCTCGCTCACTCCAGTTGTGGTGCCTACTTCCTTTTCGCCTTCTTCGCCTGGCTGACGGTCGTGGCGTGTGCATTGTACATGCCCGAAACCAGAGGTCGCCCTCTCGAAGCGATCGAGGGCTCGTTTAACCAGTCATTCATGAGGACCGTGCTTTCGAACTTCGCCCTAAACAGAAAGGTGGATGATAAAGAGGACGATACTGCAAATAACGACAAAACAGGCAAGATATGGCTGGAGAATCATGCCTCTGTCCAGGGGCCCTCAGCGTCCAAGGCGAGCTCACCACTGGCATGAAGCACTAGAGTTATGCCCTTTTTCTGTTCTTCCCCTTCTCCTGTTTCCCAGACCAGAATAGAACTGTTTTTTATAGTGTCTTGGTTTGAAGATTTCCGGTTCTTCTCTTCCTTTTTTCATTTTGATCATCTCCTCTCAATTTTGCTGAATTTTCTGATAGCCTAATGCCGTATCGATCTATGGTATAGAGTTCTGAATGCGTCTACATCCTCCATTATGGCATCATGATGATCGTTTATCGGGGGCACGGACAGCGCGCGAGTCATGTGATCTCGCTTCCCGTGACGCGCTGAGTCAGACGCAGGCTGGGCCGGGCCGGCGCGGATCAAGGCACCGAAGAGGGAAAGTCGGCGGGGAGGCTGAACCTTGCATGAAAAAATGACCATTATCGCCATCTGCCGTTATCGTCGCCGTTATCCCCGGCCTGTCTGACCGCACTTGACAGCCGGCTAGCAGCTTTACTTCGTAGTTCTGGACGGATTGAAATGTGCTTCCTCTACCCGACCTGTCTCCCTTAGCAGCTTGCACTCAGATGACACCTCTATACGAGCTGAGCCCACTTCGTGGCTGTCATCTCGGAGCACGCCCGCTTTTCCCCCTTTTGGAGCTGAAGGATGGCCTAGCGCCGTAAGCATGCAGCTGCCGTCAGCGTCAACATGCAATGGATGGAAGAGAAATAATGTTATGTTCTTGCGTGGCCTGCAATATGGCATACTTGCTCTCTCTACATCCCTCATCAGGCATTGAATTACCTCTGTTTTGGGCCGCTGATCCACCCCGCCGTTGATCTCTCCGCGGAGGACTGTCACTCTAGGAGTCGCGAGGTCAGGACTGCACCTGGCCCGTCACATCTTCCCTTGTCTGATCTTCTCTCACCGGCCGCGCCCATCCATGGTGGTCCAAACATTCTGTGCGCCGCGTTGCAAATCGTCACCTTTCCTAGTCCGGTTCATAGGATCTGGAGTAACAAGGGACAGAAATGGATCCTTTTGCTCGAAATTCCCTTCCTTCTTGGGTGCGTGACGGTGCGCTCGGCTTTCCCTGGCAACTATACGGAGTCTGGCAGTAGACCTACTAGTACTACGGAGTACGTAGACGCCGTACTGTGTACACAGAGCAGTCCCACCGGCGAACCCTGTCCTCTCCGCAATCACGAGCTGCAAAACAGAGGGCTAAAACAAAGGGGGATCCCGTTTCAGAGGGACAGCTAGGCGCAGTTCATGTACGTCTGTATGAACAGGCTTGATGTCACTGCCCCAGTAGTCAGCATTGCATGCGCAAATAAAACCGAAAGGGATCCAACCGTCATCCTGCGTATTATACGCAGTCTCCATATGGCAGTGGAGATGAGTGTATAGACTTCTCCAGAAGGGGAGTTGGAAGCTCTGCCGAATGCATATGAAATTAATTAGCCTTGAGGAATCTGTGCAATAGCATTATCGCTCGACAAGGCTGAGAGCCAGTCCGATCGATCCGAGCGGCCCGTTTGGACGGATGGCCTGTTAGCCCCGTTCGCCGGACGCGCCTTTTGGTTCTGGGGGCTCGTGGCTATATCGGCCGGCGGCGCCGACTGTTGGAGGTTTTCTGCTCGCCGAGCCCGCTGTTCCTCGAGTCCTTGACCTCCCCTTCTTCTGCCTCTCCCTCTCCCTCTCCCTTCCCAGGCTTCCCACACGCCGTGACGGCCTCATCCATCTTCTGACATCTCCTTGTACACTATTCCCCTCGTCCATTTTCGCGTCCGTTTCGGCCAACCGCTGCTTACCGCCTTTTAATTAATAATTGTCCGATTTTCGCCCCCCTGAACGCTTCTTATCTGGCTGATTCATAACAAACCACCCCTCCCGATCGTCGACTGTTGTGCAGACCGTCTCTAAACGCTGTGTCGATCCCGTTTCTTGGTGGCTCTCCAACTTCTCCGGTCGCGGCTTCTCGTGTGACGCGCGACGTTCCCCTTCGATCGCAAGACGCTGCGGACGGACCAAGGGCAGCGACGACAGGACTAAACGGACTCTACGCTTCTTCTACCCTCACCTTCCATCACGATGGCGACGGAAATGCACTCCTTTTACACGCCTTCGGCTACTCCGCACATCTCTTCGCATTCTCCCCAGTTCATGGACGAACTGATCAGCAAGTATTCTTCCACCATGTCGACCTCGAGTAGCCCCTCGCCCGCACCTGTCAACCAGCGGAAAGGCCCGATACAACGCTTGGTGGACCGCCTCCGTCTCGAGTACTACCGGTACGAAGTGACTTTCGGTGTTTACGTGATGACTCCTGGCGAAAAGTTCGTGGCCAACACCTTCGTCATCGTGTTCCTGTCTCTCCTTATCTGGGCACTGCTGCTCTACTTCCCTTCTTTGCTCTACCAGAAGCTCAGCCGCCTGGTGTGGCTGCTGACCGGCCACAACAGCGAGGAGATGGGCGCTGTACTGGGAGTGATCGATACGGGCCTCAACACAGTCACCTCTGCTGTCCCTACCAGCATCGCCCTGTCTTCCTGATGAGAGGCAACAATCGAGACATTCGCTTAATTTCAAAAAAAGATCCGCCATTTGTATAAACGAAAAAAAAATGATTTATTTGTCTTCTGGAGGGAGTCAACGGCTGACGGTAAATTCACGGGCCGGCGGTAGGTATTCCCAGCCTAAGCGTATCGGTCGCACCGTTGTGAAACAAAACTAACATGACCGGGAGAGAAGGGCAAACGGACCGTCCGTTCGTTTTCAGAACCGTTTAGATACCCAAGTCCTTCTTTCGACCGACTGGGAGCACATATTGGAGTTTTCAGGATTCGCTTGCGGTTTTCTTTTCCGTCGCATAGACTTAATAATGAACCGGGTACGAGGGACCTTCGGTAATCGTAATGTGAGCACGAGTAGCAGCATGAGGTTATGTTTACTCGACGCTCGACGCTCGACGCTTGGGCAGTCGTACAGATACGGATTGTCCAAAAAAATACATGTTGATGGCATTAATGAAGGGCCGACCTCGACGTTTTTTCTTCTCTTTTTGTGCGGGAAATAGGGAGTGGGAATTCTCTACGACCGCAGTGGACGACACTGCAGCAGATGTACTGTACAGAACGCGAACAGTCTGTGGTGGGCTGCCGCGCTCGACAGCCCACGCAGTATCGATATCAACTGTAATCGAGACATAGTGTGTACACTGTAATTTAGCTTGTGTTCCGTGCGTTGATTAGCGACGTAATGAAACACTTCTCTTCAAGTGTCCATTACTGTCCGTGGCATGTGCCGTGACAGGTCTGTCGATGGGTGCCTGACAAGTTATTAATTAATGGCCCCAGCCCCAGAGCGCCGAGGCAGGATCGTCGATCCGGTGATGATGTGCCGGTGATTATAGGGCCAACCTGGTCTGCTAGTCCCACCAAGGTTGAATAAATAGCGACAGCCTTGACGGTTCTCGTCGGCAGAGCAACACCAGACCAAGAATGTGGGAAGTGTTCTAGAGGAGAGAAACAGCAAGGCGCTGCGGTGTAGGAACACGACCAGCAAGCGGCTCCAACCTCCGCCGGCTTCTTCAGGCGCTGTGGCTTGGGCATGCCGCGTGGCAGGGTTGGGCAGAGCGTCGCGGGAAAAGGCTGACGACGATGGTGCCGCTCCGCCTCTGGGGTCACCTGGAATAAAAATAACATCCCCCGTTCGTGCTCCTCTCTCTGCATCAAAAACGCACCGTCACGCTCTTTTGTGCCGGGGCAACTGTCGCCCGTCTCTATATCCTCTGTACTTTCTGCTGTTGTCGAGTCGATCTCTCTGTCTTGGTCATCCATTGTTGCGGTGTCCCGTCCTTGCTTGCGCCCGCTCGCTCGCTGCGACTTGCAAAGACCTCATTAGGCGCCCCTGTGTGCCATCGCGTGTTTCACGATCCTGCATCTAAAAATCCTTTCCTCTGGCTTTTGAACTGCTGCGTTACCGCTGTACTTAGCTCTTCCTGGCTCCGTATGCAGTGATTACAGCGGAGTAACTGTTGAGCCTCAACATCTCTCCTTGCGTTGATCCTCCCATCCAGTGGACCGAAAGGCCCTCACATCTCGTGATATAGCTGTCCGCCATGGCAGCCAACGAATACTACAACAGTTTCAACACGCGGCCCCCTGGGTACGGCGAGCATAGTCCTACTTCTGCGTTGAACAGGCCCCAGTCCCCCGCGCTCTACACGGGAAGCACCTCTCCCTCTCCGTACGACCCCCACCACGATCCGTATCAGGAACGACACAGTTCGTACTCGGTCGCTTCGGATAACAATAATAGTAACTATTACGCCGCGGGCGCCAGGCCCCTGGGCCATGACCAGTATGCGGAGGACATCCCGCTCAAAAACGCCCAGGACCCCAATACAAACGACCCGGACTGGATGCGGCAGAACACGCAGTACCCGCCCTCACCGGAGAGTCAGCAGACGCCGCTGCATCCTGGGGGCGATCCGAGAGGTGGAAGAAGGCCGAGGCGCCGGGGATTCTTCAGGAAGAAGATTGCATGGGTGACGTATCTGCTTACGCTTATAGACATTGGGGTGTTCATTGGGGAGCTGATCAAGAATGGTAAGTTTTCCCTTGGAAGATGCCTAGCATGTTTGTAGGACCGGAGGAGTCGTGACTGATGATTCTTGCAGCTCAATTGACTGGATCTCCCATCATGACGAAGCCGCAGTTCAACCCCATGATCGGCCCTACCACGTGGGTCCAAATCAACATGGGTGCACGGTTCGTCCCATGCATGAAAAATGTCGATGGTATTCAAAATGCGAACGAGATTATCTACTGGAACTGTCCGAATTCGACCTCAGCTGATTCCACGGATCCTAACAACCGTTGTTCACTGTCCGAACTGTGCGGCTTCAATGGCGTGCCCAATCCGAAGCCTGGAGGATCGTTGAATGATAAGCCTGCGCCCAACCAATGGTACCGGTTCATTATCCCTATGTTCCTCCATGGAGGAGTGATTCACATCGGCTTCAACATGCTTGTGCAGATGTCCATGGGGGCGGATATGGAGCGGATGGTTGGCTGGTGGAGATACCTGATTGTCTACCTCGCGAGTGGCATCTGGGGTTTCGTGCTGGGTGGGAACTACGCGGCGCAAGGAATTCCGTCGACGGGTGCTTCGGGCGCGCTTTTCGGAATCCTTGCTCTTTACGTGCTCGATCTCCTGTACACGTGGAATGAGCGGCAATCTCCATGGGTCGAATTCATCATTATGATTGTTGGAGTCGGTATCTCCTTCTTCCTCGGGCTGCTTCCCGGCCTGGATAACTTCTCCCACATCGGGGGTTTTGTCATGGGCCTGGCGCTCGGACTCTGCATCATGCGGTCTCCAAACGCCCTTCGAGAACGCATCGGTCTTGCTCGCACGCCGTACGTCGCTATGAGTGGCGGCTTGGGCCCAGGCTCCGCACAGGATGAGGACAAGATGAAGAAGTTCACCAAGGAGCCTCTCGGGTTCTTCAAAGGCCGTAAGCCGCTCTGGTGGGCGTGGTGGCTGGTTAGGGCTGGCGCCCTCGTCGCTGTTCTGATCGGGTTCATTGTCCTGATCACCGACTTTTACAAGTATCCGAAGTCGAACTGTTCGTGGTGTTACAGGTTGAGTTGCCTGGTGAGTAGATATCCCTCTCCGTGACTCTGTGACTTCAGGCTAACGTTCCTTTTTCAGCCTATCAAGGATTGGTGCCAGGAAGGCGAGCTGCAGCTGACCAAAACCCCCTCTTGAGATACCCCCGAGAACTCAGTGTGTTTTATTTCCATAGTATTTCTATCTACATGATGACCCTTTTTCTCGTCCATATCACGAATTATTGACCATGGTTGCTTTTACCCAAATCATCCAAGATTTTTTCTTCCATTACATATATCCAGATCATTGGCAATGCATGGCTCATGCATATCGGCGTTCAATTGGGGCTGGAATCGGGGCGGGTGATACATGCAGCCCGGGTGCCATGCTGGAAAACTATAGAGAGGAACAGGATCCGTGTCTCTATCTATATATCGAGGGATCGACGTCTCCAATCCTATTGTAGAGGGCCATAACATCTGGCGAGCAGAAGCATGATTTTGAGGATGAATACCTAGCTCTACATAGTGGCCCCTGTTCTTGACCTCGGAGATTGATCAGACGACCAGAGAACAGTGACGGGCGTTGAACAATTAAAAGGATTCTCCATCAGAGAGCCGCAAGATCCGGATATTCGGATATTAAATCTTTTATCATTGCCGGGCCTAGTAGCTGTCTAAAAGATAGCGCGCGTAGTATCAGGTTATCCGCAAGAAAGCTCACGGCGACCCGCCGAGTGGCTGTGTCGTGCAGCAAGCGTGGCTGCGGAGCTTTTGGTGACGCGGAGACAACTGCCAGCCTAGCCGTCTCAAGCACACCTGGTTTATCCATCAGCGCTCGTTCTCGTTCTTTGTCCCTTTCTCTCCCCTCGACACCTCGTTGACGGTTCTCTTTTTGTCGTCTTCCATCCTTTACTGTAATAATATTTCCTCTCTTTCCTGTGCTTCTCCTGAGATTAGTCTCTCTCTCCCCCCGCGTTCCCTGGTTTGCAACGAACCCCACGATGATCTTCGATCCACGGCGATGACGGCACCTAGGCTTTGAACAATCTGCATGCGCATTCATATCCTCAGACCTCGTCTTTGTCTGAGTGACTTCTGATACCGCCAATGGCGACTCTAGCTTCTCCTTCTCCTCCTACCTCTCCTACTCCGCTCAAACGACGGACCCGCGCGTGGGCTCGGAGGATCGAACGGTACTGCTGTACTGCTGCGTCATATTTCCCTCTCGCGTTCGTCTACAGTCTGACCACATGGGCTGTGTGGGTAGAGACTAAGGTCGGGTTTCAGCCGACGAAGAGTAAATGGATCGGTATGTCTCTGTTGGCCAGGGAGGGAGGGGGGATGGAGCTTTGAACAACATTTGATCTATGGTTTT
Organism: Thermoascus crustaceus; assembly: GCF_041956765.1. NCBI lineage: Eukaryota > Fungi > Ascomycota > Eurotiomycetes > Eurotiales > Thermoascaceae > Thermoascus > Thermoascus crustaceus. Next base: position 1,281,883 of record NW_027192528.1, on the reverse strand, counting down.
ATGGTGTTGCTGACCGGGGAAATTGGGATCGAACAACAGGTGCCACGAGTTCCACGCTCGGAATCGCCCTCTACACTCTGCTCAATGTCTGTTATACGGTCGCCGTTTTTACGGACCCCGGATCCCCGCTCACTCCCCGGACGCGAAGAAACGGTCGCCATGAGTACAGCCACCTGCCCACCACCGAGCTGCCCGAGTACACCTCATTCACCGTCAGTTCGACCGGCGGCGCCAGGTACTGCAAGAAATGCCAGTGCCCGAAACCGGACCGGACGCACCACTGCTCGAGTTGCAAGCGATGCATCCTGAAGATGGACCACCATTGCCCGTGGCTGGCGACGTGCGTCGGGCTCCGCAACTACAAGGCCTTCGTGCTGTTTTTGATCTACACGTCGCTCTTCTGCTGGGTTGATTTTGCCGTTGCGGCGTACTGGGTGTGGGCTGAACTGCTGAATGATACGCGGAACATAGATTCATGGATGCCGGTCAATGTTGTGCTGTTGGCTATCTTGGCGGGTATAATTGGGCTGGTATTGACGGGATTTACGGCGTGGCATATCAGTCTGGCCGTCCGGGGCATGACGACCATCGAGTGTCTGGAAAAGACGCGCTACGCGCCTCTGCGGAAAACGTTGGATCGCCAACAGCAACGGTGGAGCACCAATACAGCGTCGACCGCAGGACAGACGGAAGACAGCTTTAGCACTAGACTCCAAGACTATGGACAGCGGTTCGTCGATGCCCACATGAATGCCATCCCGGGCGTGACCCGGCCCGAGGAAGGGGAGGAACGGCTGTCCCCGACGGCTCCGAGCTACGACTTCAACCGTCCGCAGACGTCGGACTTGTCACCCTATGACGATGATGGCGAGGTCACGTCGCGGACTCCCGCGCAGCAGGCCTTATCTCGGTCCTACGAGCAGCTCGAAAGGCAACGAGAACAGGAGAGGTACAACGAATACCTCGACGAGCAGGAGAGCGAAAAGATGCCCAACGCGTTCGACCTCGGGTGGCGGAAGAATCTCCTGCACCTGTTCGGCGAGCAGCCGCTCCTCTGGGCCCTCCCGGTCTGCAACACGACGGGCGACGGCTGGAACTGGGAACCGAGCCCCAAGTTCCTCGAGGCGAGGGAGAAGCTCCGGCAGAAACGGGAGCAGGAGAGGGCCGAAGAGCAGGAGTACTACCGTGAGCTGTACGAGCGTCACCTGAGCAGCAACCGCAGCAGCCGTTACGGCCTGTCCGGGCAGCGTGCCTGGTCACAGAGCGGCAGAAACCCGAACGATGCCTCGCGGCCGTCGACGGGGGTGTCGATGAAGACTCTGCGGCCCATGTCCCCGCGTCCCAGGCCCGGGGACAGCGATTATGAAGACAACATGAACGCCAACTCTCCTTCACCCGGCAACAACGAAATCAGCTCCTCTCCTGACGACCGAGATACCATTACCCAGCAGAGGCAAAAACAGAGACTGAGATTGAGTCCCCGGGAAGCGGGCAGACCTCCGGCCCGCTCCCCACGGAACGCCGCGGCTCCTATTATTACTGCTGGGAAGCAAAGCCCTCCCGGGCAATCGTCTGCCGCAGGGGGCGGTGCCGGTCACGACAGGAACGGTTCCGACGAATGGCGGGATTGGGACTGAGAAAGGGAACGGGAGTGGGGGGGGGGGGGGGGGGGGGCGTCTAGGATAATCATCTAATCTAGTCTTAGTACTGTACGCGCTTACATCTTTACTTTAGTAGGCACATATTACATATATCCAGGTATGCGAATATTTGCGGTTTCTGTGATGCAACTGGGATCTGTGTACGGTCATGAATCGTTGCATGCGCTGCTTGTGCAGTAGAGTAGAGATGATATCTATGGAGACCGTTGATCAGACAGTACAGTGCTCCATGCCTTGATCTGCGCTCTATGTTATACAGATACCCTGATACCCTGTTCCGTTTCATTTGCGCACAGGCCGTTCCTGCAGGAAATGTAAATGTCTCTCGATGGAGCTAAATGCTGGTCAGATATAGCCAGGCACACTGCATTAGGTTGACGACGGTTGCGGTGGAGCAGCTCACGACTCTGGATCCGGGGAGGTGGCGCGGTCTCCAAGAGATCAACCTAGCTGGCCTTTGCTTCTTCTTCTGCACTCTCCTCTCCCAACCTCCCTTTTTAACTCTGCTTACTTTATATGTAACGTGTCCTCTGGATGAGGCGACACGGCAATCACAGCTTAACTCTCTGCATGATAGCTTAACGATCATCTAACCTTTTTATCTTCACAGCCGCATCGCTCCTCTCTCCGCAAACCTCCGGCTCTACTGCTCACTAAACTCCGCGCCCCTTGCATTCAGATCACATTAATCATCGCATCAATTCGACTTTCCATAAAGAAATACGCGCTGGACCATACCATTAGCAACCACAGCCTAGGCTAGCATCAACGCTACTGCTTTCAACAGCGACAGCGCCGACAACAATGTCCCCCACCCTCCGGCGCCTCATGAAAGAGGCCGCGGAGCTCTCCTGCTCCGCCTCCCCCTCCCCGCACTTCTGCGCCCACCCCGTCTCCGACTCGAACCTCTTCGACTGGCACTTCACCATCGCCGGCCCGCCCGCGCCCTCCCCCTACGCGGGAGGCATCTACCACGGCCGCATCGTCCTCCCGCCGCAGTACCCGCTCCGTCCTCCCTCCTTTCGCTTTCTGACCCCGTCGGGCCGGTTCGAAGTCAACCGCGAGATCTGCCTCAGTATCAGTGGACACCATGAGGAGACGTGGCAGCCGGCGTGGGGGATCAGGACTGCACTCCTGGCGATAAGGAGCTTTATGGATGCGGAGGTGAAGGGCCAGGTTGGCGGGATGGAGGCGAGGGAGGAGGTGAGGAGGGAGTTTGCGGCCAAGAGTCGCCATTGGAGGTGTGAGGTCTGTGGGGGGAAGACGAATGGGGAGATCCTGGAGGAGTGGAGGGAGGTGTGTCGCGAGAGAGGGGTCGATGTTGATGATGAGGAGGGTGGTCAGGATGGTCAGGATGTGCCGGAGGGGTTGAAGGTGGGGTATAAGAAGGATGAGACGGAGACGGACAATGAGGATCAGAGACCGGACGAGAAGGGGAATGAGCAGCAGCAGAGCGAAACGAGGCGTACGGTTGAGCCGTCGACATCAACACCATCATCATCATCCTCCGATCTACCTCCCTCAACTTCTACTCAGGAACCCAGTGCGCGGGATTCAGCTTCAGCTTCAGCTCCTCGAGCTCCTACAACAGCAACATCATCCTCTCCCTCGACTTCCTCTACATCCGTCCCTGCGGCTCCGGCCACTATATCGAGCTCTTCCTTAGCATCATCAACAACAGCTACCACGACTACTACCGCAACAGCAACTAGAACAACAACCACAACTATCCAACAGCGTACAGCACCACCACCAGCCGTCCATTCCTCCGATACCGATACCTCCTGGCTCGATAGGGCCATCATCGGCGTCGTGATCGCGCTCGCGTTCATGATCTTGAGGAAGATCCTGAACGCGGAGTATGTCTATGATATTTGATTTTCTTGAATTTCTTTTTTTTTTTTGGATGTGGGTAAAAAAAGCAAAGGTATAGAGGGGGGAATTCTGGGATTTTGGATCTGGCTGGGGTTTGGTCTGTTGGCTACCTACCTTACCTTCCCTTACTTCTTGGCTATTACCCAGATGATACCGCATACACATTGCCTATTTTATTACACTGGTTGAATTGATAAACACTGTACTCTATGCACAGTGATAGTATGGTTGGGTTGGGTTATTCTTTTGCATGCTCTTGGTGCAGTTCTTTTTTGCTCAGCAATAATCCTCACAAAGTTTTCTTCTGATTTCGGGCATAGGATGGAGTTCAGCGTATTGCATTGCATTGCGTTGCATTGCATTATATCGCACTGACAAGCGATCGGGTTGGCGTTTCTTCTTTTTTGTGTACGGAGCATATGGATCATTCGGATTGAGCGTTTGTTGGAATGAATACAACAATGGCATTTTCCCCCTCTGTCCAAGGAAGAAAAAGAACAGCAGTTGATGCAGGTAATGGAACTAGTTTTGTGAGAGACATTCTCTTTTTTTTCGTATCTGCAACTCCTGGTATGTACATACCTAACCTAACATCATATCTAGTCAAAACGTATTCTTTTTTTCGTCACTCGGGACAGTAATGGATCTGGGTCCGTCTGCTTGGCGGACTGGACTAGTATGGAACGACACGGCTGTTATGCTAACCCTAAGCTAACTATCTAATAATGCATGAAATGAATAGAATAAAAACAGAATATCGAGAACCCCAAGACATTTTCTGGAAACATGAACACAGTGATCGCTCTTCTTTTTTTTTCTTGGGATATGATAGGTAGGTTAGGTTGGTAGTAAGTGAAGCAGCATTCCACAGGCAGGGGTTTTCCGTTTTCCTCGAAAACAAAAAGTACTGTACAAGTTGGCTCATCGTAAGCCGTTAGGAGCCAAAAAAAATACATGATAATTGTACGGGGAAACAAACGGGGAAAAAGGAAAAAGAGAAAAAAAATCACCATAGCTCCTTCCATCCATCCATCCATCCATCCATCCATTTCGTCCATGCAGATCCAGTGTCCATGTTGGTGAGAACAGATCGTCAGATGAAATGTCCTCCCTCTCAAGGGAGAATCTTCTCTTAAAAAAAGTCTCGTGATCATGACCATGTTCACGATCGCACGAAAATTAGAGATCAAGCACCATCCACCACCACTCCCGAACCTCCCACCCTGGCTCCTCTACCTCCTCTACCTCCTTCTCCTCCTCCGCAACTTCAGCCTCTCGCGCCTCCTTCAAAGGTGGACGCTGCCTCTGCCTCCTTGCAACTCCCACCTCAGCCATCCACTCGAGCAACAACTCGACCTCCCACGCGCCCATGGCCGGCTTGATCATATTCGCGATGGCCGCGGCGCTGATGCCCGGACGGGTCGCGACGCAGCCCACCACGGCCGCGACGGCCCGGTCCCATATGACCTTGATGAATTGCTGGTGGATGTCGTACCAGAGGGGGATTCTGCCGGGGAAAGGTCCCCGGGATACCTGATGGGGATGGTGAGGAACACCGGCTGGAGGTGGCGGTGGTGCCGCCGTGCCAACGTCCATATCCCCCCGCGGCGGCGGAACCGTGGCTATCTTCTCCCGGATCGGGTTCCCGTAGACATAAGCGTCCGGGATGGGATGGACGTGGATCGCGAAGCGGAGTTTCTCCTTGTCCATCAACCGGGTCAGGTACCCGCCGTCCGTCAGGCCGTATTTGTTTCTTGGGGGGTTGTACGGTGTCAGGACAACTTTGCCGTGCGCGGCCAGGTTGATGATGGCCAGGATGTCTCCGTCTTCGGCGTTGTATTTGACTTCGTGGAAGCCGTTGTTCCGTAATTCCCAGTCCAGGAGCTCGGTCTTGAAGCGGGCCGCTCGCTTGAGCTGCGTGGACTCGATGGGCCGTTTACGGCCGATCATGGTGAGGAACAGGTCCGTGATGTCGTAGTTGCGGCCGGGGGTGATGCGGCCTCTGTTGCCCATGCAGATGACTCGGTCGGTGACGAGCGACTGGACCGCGTGGCCGATCAGATCTTCGCCGACGCGCTCCAGGGCTCTCCGGGCGTCGGCTTGGTTGTACGTCTCCTCGGGAGTGATGACATTGGCACGAACCCACGTCTTGGCCGTTTCGAGACGGGCGATCTCCTGCTTCCTCGGTTGCGGGACGATGGAGACCTTCTTTTTCTTCTCGTCGTCGAGAGGGACGGCAAAGGGGGTGCCGGCATACATGGCCCGTTTCCGAGCGATGGTGAGGGAGGGGTTGTACTGATAGATCTCGTCGAGCGTGGGAAGCGCCTCCTCACGGATCTCGAAGAGACTGTCGAACTGCTCTCTGGTTGCGGGCAGGTCTGGCAGCTTCTGAGTCGTGGGAACCTCCAGTTCAGAGCTGGCCCAATTGACGACTCCTTCCCAGTCGTAGGCTTCTAGATTGCTGTAGTCGATCCGCGGGACTTGGTCGTTCTCATAGGCCTCCGCGAAGCGGTCCTGGAAGTCGCTCTGCATCTTGACCATCTGCAGCCTGTTCTTGTTCAAAATAGCCCTGCCCCGTTCCTGTATGAACTTCGGGTCAAAGTCTGGGAAGACACTCGCAACGAGGCCCCAGTCAACATGTTTGCCTTCGACCCCTCCGGCCAACGTTCGTACAACCACGACCGCTGTCGTGATCTTGCGAACCAGGGCAACTGGCATGTTTCTAATGAAGCGATGACGTCTAACCACCGGCCGAGTCGCAGACGGCTGGGCTGCCGGCCTATCGAGTTCAGCAGCAGTCGCCTCCTCAGCCAGCTTCGTCAAGCGGCGATTCTGAGGCGGCACTGTGCCAGGCGCTCGTCGCTGTCGTGGCACAAATTCTTCAGCTTGCCAGGCCCCTGATGGAGCTGGTTCGACTGGTCGCGGAGGAGCAGGGCGGAGGACCCGTCTGGTAATGATGGGTTCTGGAGCCGGAGCCGGGGGAGGAGGCGGTTCATCAACATCGAATCGGATGGGGCCTTCGATAGGCGCCGCCTCGAAGGGACCTTCCACTCTCTGGTCGATGTAGAAGAGATCCTTTCTCTTCACATCGAAGAGCTCTTCATTTTGCATCTCCCACCTCGCGATAACATCGTTATCCCGAAAGAACTTGCTGGAGCGCGGATCCGGAGCCCCGGAATAGTCTATTCTATGTCTTCGAGTTTTGTTGAAGAGATCGTCGAGAGACCGGGGCAGTTCCTGGGCTGCCCTCTCCTTGGCCATGGCCAGCTTGCGGTATGCCGCGAGACCGGCCTCTGTCGAGAAAGTTCCAGTTGACTCGTGGAAAACCTGTTTCGGGTTCATCAGCATGGCATACGGCGCCATCATCGAGATAGGAATCCACAGCCGCTTCATCCTGCTGATGCCACTCAAATAGCTATCTCGCACCAGACTTGGAGGAGCCGCTGGAACCTGCTGTCTCCATTGCGGTGCGATAGCTCTACGCTGTGCCTGCGGCTGTCTTTCCCCTTCGGGGCCCGTTACTTGAGGCCTGGCTATGGACGTCAAGCTGCTCAGGAAGGGATTCTGTGTTCTTGAGCGTTGAATCCTCATGAGTCGAACGACTCCAGCTTTCCGGGGCTCGCGGCCAAAGCCTTCCTCGCCCTCCAGGGTCTGCATCAGGCGTCGCTGGATACTTTGACCTTTCCGTTTCTCCTGGGCCAAGACAAACGCCGGCTTTTGGTGGAGGTTGACCGTGATGTTGGGCTCAACTGGAAGCTTGGTATTGACAGGTCGAGCGCTCCGGTTCGGAAATCCCCTGTTGCTCTTCGTAATGGCAGGATCGATCTCGGTATTTGGTGGGAAGTAAAACCGAGATTCCCCAGACAGCATCTTTTTCTGCATGTCTTTAACGAGAGGATCATCCGGCCGAATCTCCGGCTTCGTGATCATGGTCTTCGTAACCATCACGCCTTTGCTGTCCTTGCCACTGAAGGTCAGTTGGCGAAGCTTACCGGCATTGACCAGGGACTTCACGGCCGTTCTGACCGTCCGTAGATCAGGCTTTTCCGTGTATTTGGTCTTCATCCAGGCAGTCGTGAACGGGTACCAGAGCTCAGTGCCCAGGGGGAACGCTCCACCCGCTTTTTCGACAATGTCCATGACTATTTTCCTCCGTATGACAGAGACGGAACCACCCCTGTCCAACCTCACTTTCTTTTCGTTTTTCCTTTGTCGATCTGGAGCCTGCGAGAGCTCACGAGAGTCGCGACCCGTTGGAACCTCTGGAGTAGGACCGGCCTTCGGGCCTTCCGATGGACGCTCCCCCACAGGTACCGGGCTTGGATCCTGGGTGGCAGGAGGGTCACCTTCAACCGGCGCTGCATCCGTAGTAGAGGTCACAACGGACTCACGAGAATCCTCGGGTGGTGCTGTACGCAGCGGGCTTTCGACCGCGGCGCTTTCAACTTTTGTCAGAGGTGCAGATTCATCCAGGAGATTCTCAGAGACACTTGCTCTTTTTTCCACCGGGCGTGCTGCTCCACCATTCGGCACATTCATGGCACTTTCCGGAGGACCTGGCTGTGTCTGCGTCGTCCGTGACGGGGTTTCTGCTTCGGCGACGTCAACGTGGCCATCGACTTCCATAGGAGTCCGAGAGATACGAGGACGCTTGGCCGACGGTGTTCTGTTCGCTTCGTCAGAAGACCTTATGTCAGCGACTACGGATGCATCATGTGTGCGGCTTGGAGCAGGTGACACTGTATCTGTGGTACTCCGTGCGGGTTCCTGAATCTGCACTGTCTCCTGGCGGGTGGCCTTAGGTGGTCTTCCTCTCTTTCTACCTGTTCGGGGTGGAGTGGCAGGAGCAGTCTCAGAAGGCTCTCTGACAGATTGCTCCTCGGCCTTCTCCTCAGCAGCTACCGGACCGTCTGGTGGAGGTTCATCCGTAGACATCGCCACGTCCGGTCTATCTGTGTCCGCGGGCCCGTCGAGACGTGGCTTCTTGGGCGGCCGGCCCCTTCTCCGCCCAGTCCGTCTGACGGGAGTTGCGTCGGTTTGCGTATCAGACACCTCGGCATCTTGTTCTTGAGGGCCCCTCTTCCTGGTCGTCGCAGGAGTAACAGACGGTCGGGAAACCTCGTCAGATTCAGGGAGTTGTTGTACAGGTGCAATGGGAGGCGAGACGGTAGTGGAGGGACGCTCGGGAAGGGAAGGAGGAGCAGCTGGCGTTTCAGTCTCCTGTACCTCGGAGGGCGGCGCGGGCGTCTCTGTAGGTTCTCCTTCAACACCTTCAACGAACCAAGAGAATTCCCTCAACCTCGGAGACTTGAACACGGCGATCCGACTGATCCTTGGACGGCCTTGCCTTTTACCGGCTGGTCTGCGTCTACCACGAGGGGTAACGTAGACACCGGGAGTCGGACGGTCGATGAGTAAGACGTTGTACTCGGTCCAGGTCTCATCCAGACCGAGAGCCTCGAGGATCTCTTTTTCTGACATCCCCTTGAAGCGATCTGGATCATTTTTCGACGGTCTCTTTGATGGTTGTCTAGCCATCGCCATAGCCTCTTCGTCAACGACATTGTCCACGTCCACATCGGACAACGACCGCTCCTGGGGAAGCAGGGCGGTTTCCTCTGAGGGCTCAGGTAGGGGTTGTCTAGTCACAGACTGTCTATTCACTGTGCCTTTCGGTCGGCCACGCACTTTTGCAGGGGCGTTGACGCGCTTCGTTGCTCCCGGTGGGACCCTTTGGTGCCCGTCCCTCACGACTGCAAGCCAGTTAGAAAGGATAAACTCAAGTCACTAAGGCCACGACACTCACCGTAGGTTCCATCTGGAAGCATCACTGCCACAGGATCACTGCTTGAACGGAGATAATCCGGCGGCTTCGCTGCAATCACACACTCAAGCAGGCTGACATTACCGTTCTTCAGAAGATACTTTGATGGATTGTCCAGAGGCAAACCGTACTCATCAACCTGAGGATCGACTTCAGCAGGTGGTACTTTGACATGTTCACTTTTGGTGTCTTTTGGCTCGAACTCGACCGCCTCCCAGCTCGCCTGTCCAGAATCCACAAGTTTTTTAAAGTTCCTAGCAGAGTAGTGAACATAGTGGGTAACTGTTTTGCTAAGGGCCGTGTCTCGAACGAGAGCCAGGTGTCGAAGGTGCGGCGGTTGAGAGAGCTGCCAGCATTCAACCAGACGGCTCAAAGTGTTCTCCAGCGGTCGACGGAAGAAACCTCCGAAGCAGACCTTGATCGTGTCCTGCGGGTTTCCCATTAGTATTTTTTTTTCCGCAAGCGGCTGGGATTTCACCTAGCACTCACGTAATTCGTCCTCCCAGTAGTCCCAGCGCTATCAATCGTATCGAAGATGAGATTGGTTAAATTTCGATCTGGGTTCCATATCGGCAGTGTTCGTCCAACCTCTTCGACATCCTCCTTATTCACCGATTGGGGAGCTCCGACGACCTCTCCCTGAGTTGATGACTCCCTTCTCGTGGTGTCCGCCTCTAGGTCATCATCATACTCGACATTGACGTTGTCCTCTTGCTCAAGGTTGGCAAACAGGCTTCGACTATCTTCATGGAACAACTGCAGATCTCTGGGGGACGGTTCGCGTATCAACATAACACAGGGGTGCAAAGCTTTCATGGTGTCCGAATACTGCGACATCGCCCTGACACGCTTGAGAACACCTATTCGCTCGAACTTCCGCAGCGCCCGGGAGAGAATCCTCCATCGCCACGCATCGTTCATGCCAAGAAGTCTCTTCAGATCACCGCGCGAGATGACCTTGTATTCCTTTAGAATCTCGAAGAGCTTGTCAATGAAGACTTTGAAGTCAATGATATCTCCCGCCTCATGCTTCGTCCCGATTCCCCTCTCGGCAGGAGTGGCGGTGGTATAGATCGGCGTTTCCTGCACGAACCTTTTCAACGTGCACAAGCTGGTTCGCGAGGACTTCACCTGGATGGCTCTCTTCTCGATGTATCCCTTTTGCTGCAGCATGTCCGTCCGTTTCGGGACGGATCGCTTGTCCTGGCCGCTCAGCTTCACTAGATCGGTCTGCGCTATGCCCTTAGATTTGCGGGACGCAATGATGGACAGAAGAGCAAATTCAGTAGGCAGGACTTTGGACTCGTCCGGTTCGTGACCGGTGATAGCGAGCCAGGTCCGTTCCTTGGAGACGAACACACGCGCCGGTCCATTTTTGTCGGGCAGTGGCTTTCTCTCGCCTTCCGTGCTGGTGGCAGTGGGTTCATCGGTACCGGGAGCGCTCAGGGGCGCTTGGTGAGTAGGGATAGTCTGCGCCAGGCCCTCCGCCTCAGCGAGGGTGAGCGCATTCCCTTCTCTGTTCTTCCCGACCGAGACCTCAGGGTTCCTCGTTAACCAGGACCAGACTTTTTCCTGGAATCGACGATCAATGACTGGGGCACGGTCCGGTCTAGCACCGGGTTCATCTGTCCTCTCATCCTTGGAGAGTTTACTGTAGAATGTATTCATAAAGTCCAATATATCAGAAGGGGAGGCGCCTGAATTCCATTAGCTAGGTATCTCGTGGGTGATGGCACGGGAGCATGTTTTCGCCACGAGCAATAACGCAGTGAAAAAAAAAAATAAAAAAAATAAATAATAGTTACGTTTCGCACAAATACTCATTAAACAGAAAAATGATATGCACACAATATTTAAAAACAAAAGCAGCAAAGTCGTTTTTTCCAACACGTTTAACTATACCATGCAAAATGACGTAGTCGAGAGAGGCTGTAAATAAAATGAAGAAGGCAAAAAAAGGAAAAAAAAAAACGACGCAACGCCAGTGGCTGGAAAGCAACACTTACCCTGATCGCCGCAGAGCGCGATCTCCGCAAGCAAAAAATCAATCAGATCCTTGAAGCTCCGGGCCATGGTGCCCTTGCCCTCTGCAGGCCAGCCAGCGCTGCGATCGTTGAAGTTGTGGACGCTCAGGGCATTTGATGGCGACAGCGCGATTCGAACTCAGGTCGGTCGAGGGAAGGAGGCAGAGATGGAGGGGGGAAAAGGCTCTGGGGGGGGAGGCGGGGTGGCTGCGCACGTGATGTGCCGTCATCGATGGGTCCGCCGCCCTATGTGTGTGGGATTAAACCGAAGAAAATGCTAGACTCTTGATAAAGGCTGATTGCAGTCGCCATTGCCTTCATCTGAAATAGATTAAAAGATTGGCATGTGTCCTTGTGGCGGACGAACAGCCCTCGATGGAATGGGCTTGGCGACGGGCTGCCTCCCATCGTTTAAAACTACTTCACTCGAGTCAGTTAGGAAAGAAACTGATATGGTCCTTTATCCAGTAATCCTGTAGGGCCCAGAAGACACGGTTTCAGAGATTAGATGGAGGAGCTCATGCCCTCCTTCCATGACTCCGAAGCAAGTGGTTGATGCTGAGAAAGTAAACGCAGTTCAAGCCAATATTTTAGTCCATAGTCGACATCAGTCATGGTAAAGCCCTATCTTCACCAAATGTGCATCTGACAGACACCTAAGGCACAAATTGACAGAATCGGAGCTCTCGATCGGAAGCCGATTCCTACGAAGGTCTCGACCCGAGAGACGAGACCGGGCGGTGGGGCTGCATCTGATGCTTTTTATGATTTTATGCACTGGGCATTGTAAGTTGTAACTCTAAAAATTCAGCCCGTAACGCTGATTACGACGGTAGAGTTTTCCTAGGTATCAAAAGATGCATTGTCCGGTTTTGTATATCATTCCTGCTGATCATTGCATAATAATGATATAGAATCCCTCCGGTTGATCTTGATTGTATACAAAATTCTCCCAGGAGGCAGACAGCAACTGTCACGGTGTCTGCCTGTATCAGCATGCCGAAACAGTGTGACACGCGGAACGGAGGCTCTCCAGCCAAAGAATGAATTGTCTCGACCGGCAGTGTCGGAAAGCAAGGATTTCCTGATTCGGCCTTGCGGGACCCGATCGGACACGCGAGAAGACGGAGGACGCGCGAGAAAAGATGCAGCGGACGATCAGCATGAAGGAACCACGCTGTTATGCAGACCGGACGCATAGCCGTAGGATGAATATGGACAGGTCTGTCTTTGGAGATGCCAGATGACATCAAGCGCGTTACGTTACGTCAGGCCTGGATCCGCGCTGCCCGCGTATCATCGTTACAGAGTAATTATTATTATCTATACGCTGCCCGCCCGCTTCCGGCCGCCGCATTATGGCCCTACAAGCTCCATAAACATCTTCTCCTGTGTGACGCTCTCGTCTGCGGTGTCTCCATCACCGTCTCTCGATCAATCTCAGTCCCTCCAAGCAATGAATCCCGACATCTAACCCCAGACGCCACCATCGCCTGCAAAACCCATGGCTGAGGACGGCCAGGCTGCCGCCCCGTCTGAAGGCCCTCCACCACTCCCCTACTCCCTGCGCCATCGAAAGAAGTCCATCGCCTTCTTCTGGACCATCTTCTGCATCGACACCCTCGTCCAACCCCTGGTTCTCTACTATGCACTCTGGTACGGCACCGATCTGTCGCACAATCTGGGTATGTGGGATTATTCGCAACTCCGATGGAGACCTCTTTGCCACTTCCAGCCAAAGGCTCGATCGCTGACCCGTGGTCTAGTCTTCTCGATCAGTACGGCTGCGCTGGGAGGCGTGTCGGTGTTTGAGTACTTCTACAGGTTCTACAATCTGTTCAAACATAATTCGCGGGCCAGGCCGCTGAATGCGCGGAGATCATGGGTAAAGAATTCTCTCTGGGTTTATTGCGCTGGGAGGCATGTTGACGGCGGTCGCAGCTCGATTTCTTCCATATCAATTTCACCATTGTGTGGCTGATTCTGGCTGTCGAGCTGATAGTGTGAGTCGCATGGATCCATATAGTACGGAATGAATATTCCGAGAGATAAACCGCTGACATGCGACCAGCGGAACGGTCCCCGAGGAACCCTATGGTGAGCACGATCGCCCCTACAAAGTGCACACCTTGATGCGCTTTTAGAAAGAAAGAACTTGATTTTAACGCGCAGCTCTAGTCCGTCTCCTCGCCATGCCCCTCCCTACCGTCATGTACTACTTCGGCGCCGTCCACCTCTCCCTTGACATCCTCCGCATGTGCGGCTTCAGAGCCCCCTTCCGAATATCCTCCACCCCAAGAGGCTCCGTAATGCCCACAGCGCTATACGTCCTCATCGAAGATATCGTCGCCGTGGACGGCGGCGGCGGTCAAAAGTACCGATACGCCCTGCGCATGCGGTACCTTTCCAGCCCGTACTTCCGACGCATGCTGTTCGAGATGAACTGCTTCTGGGCCGGCGGTGCGCTCATCTTCGCGGGTGCCATCACGGCTATTGTCTTCACGACGCCGCGGGATGTGGCTTATACTGTGAGTTCACAAACGACACTCTTACCCACGGTTCACACTCTCGTGGCACCCAACAACCAGCGACCAACGACCAAAACTGACAAGGCCATACGACAAAACCACAGCTCGGTTGGGCCCTCCCCTTCGGCTGGGCCGGCGTCTGGACACTCATCACCTTCCCCTGGGTGAAATCCGACCTCCGCCGCGAGAAAAAGGCCTGGATCGAGAACCGCGGCCCGGGCGAACACGGCGGCATCCCCTGGACGGATGACATAACCGCGCCCACGCCACGCACCCGTCTCGAGTCCGTCCAGGAACACCTGCCGCACCTGCTGCCTTTCTTCCGGGAGAAGCATCTGACCTCGCCGGCCTCGTCGTCGGATACTAATAATAACGAACCCGTCGGCGTGGCCGGGGCCTCGAGGAGGGATATCGAGGCTGCTATTTCTGGCGCTGGTGCTGCTCCTCCCCCTCCTACTGCTGACGGTGAGGATAAGGAGCGGGAGGAGCAGGCAGACTCATAAATGCCTGCCAGGTAGTTCTCCTACCTGTCATCCTCCGCTTTGCCGTTTTGGCGCATCTTTCTGGATAATACTTACTACAGACCCAAGGGTCTATGTAATGATATTACGAACCATTTCAACAATTTTATACAAGCACCACTTACTCACCACCCCCTGGCCATTTTGGCATTTTCATTCTTTCTTTCGTTCCCAGCCCGGCCGGGCTGGACCGCTCATGGGCGTGGCATGGCTTCATTTTATTCCCCTTATCTCGATTTTTGGGTTTGCTTTTTTTTCCCCAGTTAAGGGGATTTACTTTGAGAGTGTGGAGTGGGAAGGGGGGGGTTGGGGTGGGGAATACATAAATACCCCTTTCTTTTATCTATCTATCTATCTATCTATCTATCTGCCTGTCCTATTTATTCCATATTCTATTCGTGTGATTACTTCTATCTCATGTTTTCATGTCATGCGCAATGATATATGCATACCATACCGATTAGAACAGACGGGACGCATCGCATCAGACGTCATCAACAATGAGAGGGAGAGAGAGAAAGAGAAGAAAGAATGCAATGTATAATGTATTATTATATTATATCATACGCAATATAACCAGTTGAGGCTATCTGTTTCTAACCAGTTGAGGCTATCTGTTTCAGTTTTGCTAGTTTCTTTCTTCTCCTTGATCTTTGGCCCATCGGAAAGAAAGATGCCTTGGCAGGCTGCGATAGATTGTTTCTTTCATGTACCTAACGGGTAACTACCTAATTTTAGTGTAGTGTAGTCAACATTGGTTACTGATATTTAGTTATCACATGCTCACATCAGATTGGTAGTACCGCATGCACATGTACATGCGCGTATACCATTCTCGTGAAACAAGATGAGAACAAGGTTTGATGAGATGAGACACTACCAGAATGTACCTAATCTACAGTAAGTATACCCCCAAACTGAATCAAACTGAATTTTTTTTTCCCTCCGCACATGATACGAACTTGACGGCAACTGATAGCTACCCGCCGGTCACGACCTGATCTATTCCCTAAATAGGTAAGTGGTGGTTGAGGCCCGTCGAACCTAAATCCACCCGCGGTCAGCAGGGCTCAGTCAAGTACTAAAGTCCCCGTCAATTCCACACATTAGCTACTTACTTTAAACAGAACAGAACAGACAAGTCGAGAACCCTGGAAATGAATGAAATAAATAACTAATAAACTAGATACCTAAATAAGATATAGATAACGAGATAGATAACTGGAGATCAGAGAAACAAAACGCCACACGTAGAACAACAAACAGGGTTAGTTAGAGTTAGAACAGCCAGGTAGGCAGGTATCATGAAGGATGTTCATTTCCTTCCCTTCCCTTTCTCCTCTCCTCACCTATCGAATACCCTTATGCAAAAAAAGGCCGAACCATTTCTATTTGCTCCGTAAATAGGTATAGGTGTTGAAAAAAAATCCTTCCTCATCACCACCGAATGAGTGAGTGCGTGCGTTATTCGAATCGATTCTGAATTTCATCCGCCTTTCCCCTTTCTCCCCTCCTTTCTATATATTACCAATACAAAAAACAAAATGCAAGAAATAATGATGCAGATCGCTATGAGTGTGAGCCGAACCAAAAATGCAATAACAATAAAACAATGCTGAGAACGGAAAAAGAAAAACGAACGGTGAACCTTATACAGTAGGCTTCTTTTGCATGAAGCCGCACCACGAACAACGAAAACACAATGCAAGTAATCCGACAATTAGATGACAACAGGCTTCCATATTAGCAATATCGACGCGACGAAAAAAAACGAATGGTTAGCGCAAAGCGCGCGCAACACCAGTGGGGGTATTTTCGCCAGAATTATGTATATGTACGGTATATATGTATATCGTTAAATCCCAAGTGCCAGGACATTGGAAAGAGAGAAACGCCAGAACAATGCTATCTATAGGGTTCCCTAAAAAGCAGCCAGAAGCATATGCAAGGGCATGTGGCGAGAGATCAATTCAGGCGTAAAAAAAGGAGGAAGGGCTTAGTTTCGGGTGCCAAGGAACCTCCGGCCAAAGCTGCGGAAGGTCTTCCTGCTGTGGCTGCATTGCATCCTTAGTCAGTAGGCTGATCTTCATTTCGGATGGATGGAATATGGACTCACTTCTCATCATCTTCGTCCGCACCGGCTGTGGACGGACGTTCTAAGGTGGGTCGTCTGGAAAGGGTGCTCCCAAGTCGGCTATGCTGTAGATCAGTTAGCAAAGGTCCTCTCCCAAGCTGATTATGCAGGACGAACCTCCGAACCGGCATCCACGTCAATCTCGCTCGCAGAGTGCGAGTCAGATATGACAATGCTCGGCTCCTGGAAACTCCGAATGCTTGGATTAAGGGAGCCAGGTATACTCGAGTCAAGCGAATTCGACCGTCCCAGGGGGGATGTACCAGAGTTGAAGGACCGACGTGACGGCGACTCAGATACGTCGCTGCTGGAGTCTCGACTTGCGAGACTTCTAGGCGGGTCTGCAAGAGACACATTAAGAACAGATTCTGAACTTGGAAGAACTTGAGATGAAGAGGCAAGCTCACGGAGCTTCTTCTGTTGTTGCTTCGTCGGTCTGTGATGAGAGAACTTGTTCCCAAGGATGGCAGGTGCGTGTGATATGAGAGCCTTGATAACATCTTTCTTGAGTCGCAGAGCTAGGTCAAGGTTTGACCACGTCTTGTTCCGGTATTCGAGAACAGGCAACCGGAAGACAAAGTCGTGGACGTCTCCAATGTTGCGCTCACCCCTGCCCTTATAGCTCAAGCAGAGAACCACGTCGTTTATCCTCACGTGGGCAAGTGTCATGTAGTTCGAAGCCCGCGACATCATCTGAGACAGATCATCATTTTTGTCTGCCTTAGCATTCTTGTTCTTACCCAGCGTGAACTTCTTGCCTTTCTCTTCGCTTGCGGCGCTGCTGCTGCCGCCAGACACGTTTGTCAACGACTTATCAGTCGTGGTTCTCGCTAACACGCGTAGACTCTCGAGGGATTTCTTCTTAAGCGGCCCGCCTGCAGTCGCCGGGCGTATCGAGCGTGTATCGTCGGGTGGCTCGAGCTGATTGCTGTCCTTTATAGGTGTCATGGCAAGGCCCTTCAACCGGTTTGCGCGTTGTACCGACTTCTTTTGGTCCGGCAAAGAAAGCGTGGGCTGCAATCTCAGCTCGATAGATCCAGGTCCCTTTGAGTTTTGAGATTCATCTCCCGAAGCGCTACCGGTGCTTTGCTGGGCTTGGTCAGACTCGGGCGTGTCTTCCTCGTCCGAGTCTCCTTCGCCCATTGGCTTCATATGTCTGATCATAAACGGCGAGAAGCCTCCGTTCTCGAATGCATTCGCCCCAACACCTGGGAAGATGTATTCGAAGAGTTTCTGACCAAGCTCTCGCTCCAGCTGGATCTTGAGTGGGATGAGGGTCACCTCAAAGTCATCCAGAACCGGGATTCCAGCGACTGCTTCGAGCATGTACCACTTGACTTTGAGCATGTGATCATCTTGTGCTTCCACGCGTCGGCTTTGCTCAACATACGGGACAATCATCTGAGGGTATATGGCATTCGGGAGCAAGTTCAGGCCATATAACCGTTCGACCTCCATTAAATTGTGGTTCGATCCATCGCTATTATCCGTGCGCTCGTAGGCCGCGTTCCTCAGCTGGAACTCGACTAGAGGCTCGGATTGATCTTTCATCAGATGCCAAACCACTTCGGACGCGGTTATGTTCCAACGTAGGATTCCATTTGCCTGTGCCGTCGACCGTTCTTCGTTTCTCCTTTGAGCTGTGGTGATGGCTTTCATGATGAAGAACAGCTCGTCCTCGCATTTGGTCAGATCCCTTTCCAGCGACATCCGATCCTCCCAGCCCTTTCTGTCAAGGTATTTGGCTTGTACCTGGAAGTGTTCCTTGATCTCCTCAAGCTGTCGGATATGCTCCTGCAGTTTGTTCACCATTTCGGGGGCGCCTCTGAGATCGCTGAAATCGGAAGCAAGCATGATCTTCTCCAAACGCTCATTTCGCACCTTCTCCAGAGGTTCGCTGTAGAGCAACAGATCAAGAACGATGATGTACATCGAGTAGTACTCATCGGAATCACAAATCGCCCTGACATGAGGAAAGTCGACCCAGATCTGATCCATCCTTGTCTCCCGCCCTTCATGCGCATGGACTTCGCTAGGCTCTTCCTTGTCCACTTCCTCGTTATACTTCAGGCGCAAGTTGTTGTACTTGTCATAACGTAAGCTGGCTGACGTTTTCTGGATAATCCTTGAGAAGCCGAATGGATTAAGTTCGAAGTCGAACATCGCTTCCATAGAGATCCACGGTGGCCATGCCGAGCCGGGAGGGTTGCCGTACTTGTTCCCGGCATAGAACTGAAGATGAGCCATCAAGTTCTTTTGTGTCGCAACAAAGAACTGCGCGCCGTCCATCTCGAGGGAGAAGCGACGTTGTACCAGACCACTGACATCGTCCCATACGCGATTTTTGTCCATAATAGAGACCACTTTCAGTTGCATTCCTTTAGCGGCGATTAGCGCAACCGACTTTTGGTTCTTCATGCTCTGAAGCTGGATCTGTGGCGCAATGAGCCGGAGATGGTAGCTATTCAGGGGTGTAAACTCGGGCGCGATGTTTTCGGTGAAGTCAGTCGACAGTGGACGAGTCTTTTTGTCTTTGTTGCCGCCTGAGCCGGGGGAACCGGGATCGTCTGCATCAACATATCGCTTAGCATCATTAAGCAACTGTTCGATGCGATCCTCAACGCTTTCGCCATCGTCTTGCTGTGTCGAACCTTCGTCATTGGAGGGTGACGGAGAAGATCCCCTGAAGAGTTCGGAATTCCTCCGTTTAGATTTATTCTGCTCTTCAACAATGTCTAAAATGAACTTCACAGCTCTTCGCGACATATAATAGACAAATCCTCTTCTCTGGCTGACTTGGTGACCGTAACGCAAGATTATGTTCCTCAGCGAGTTGTTCCACTTCAGCTGTATGTTGTGGATGATGAATCTGTTGGTGAAATCGCTGGCAAATTCATCATTAGGCGAGGCGTAGAGTCCGTCGATTTCAGGGTCCTGGCTACCACCGGTCGACTCGTTGTTGTCTCCGATTCGGGATTGTGTATCACTATCAGGTCTCTCTCGATTGGCATCAGACAAGGATTCTTCTCCGGAAAGTTGTCTTTCAAGACGACGAAGTCCAGCCATGAGGAAACTGTGTCTTCTTCCGAGAGACTCAGCCTGCCGAAGAAGAAGTTCGTACTTGGCCATGGCATCGGAATCTTCGCTTTCTTCATCGATGGCCTGATTCTGTTCACCAATAGTACGTGCATATTCCTCTATCTGCGCCTCAAGGGTAGCAAGTCGTGCCTTTACTAATTCCATCTGCACGCGCCGTGGGTCATTGTCTTGGGACATGACACATTCGTGCGTTGGTTCATGTCCGAAAGGACTGTATCCAGTCTGATCCGGATCCACTTCGCCGTGATCTGTCTGACGGAAGTAGGTAAATCGCGGTGTAAAGGCGAGAGGCAAGATCTGCGTTCGCGGATTTGACTCCTGTGGAAGTATCCAGTCGAGTTCGACGAAGTCATCCATGTCAATCCAGTCAAGGTTTCGGTCGGGAATGTTAAATCGCGATATATCCACTGATGCAACCGGTTGCTGAAACGACGATATGATATCGTCAGTGTTCTTCTGGATGTCTTCAGGATTCGTCCCCTCGATACTGGCGGAAACCGCTCTGAAGTCGGCGGCTTGAAAGTCCAACTGAGCCTCGTTGATCCGCATTGTACTACTCTGTGTCTGCTTCGAGGGCGCTTTGGCCTGGGTTCTGATTTGCTCGCGCCTCTGGTGAATATCGAGCTTGAAGCTGTCAAGGCGGACCTTCACGCCAGTGGCGGTGACGACGTCCTCCCCGTAATCCTCAGGGTCTTTGTGCTTATAAATGTGGGCTATAAACAAAGGGGCGAAAAGAACTTTGTACTTAACCGTCGCAAGATGGCGACCGAACTTCTTAGCCGTCTTCGTGACACCAGGCCAGAGAGGACCCTGACGGACCGGTAGCGACATCACACCGGAGAACAGCGACCACCAGTCAAAGAAATGGGTAAAGAACCGTGGAGTCAGGTGAACCGCGTTATAACTCGCTGATGACGGACCCTTATCGACTGACCAATCTCTGCTATCTGGCGCGACAACCGCAACAGACAGGTGGATGTGGTCGCTTCGGAAGCCTCTGAACGCGTCGTAGTCCTACAAAACAATTAGTTTAGCTTCAACCGCATGGTTGGATCGGGAGAGCAATACATTTGCCTCAGACGGGTCGATGTATTTCGGATTCCGGAGGACAATATCATAGTGTGGCCTAAAGTCGGACGACCGAGTACCATCGACATCTCGCTCAAAGACCAGGCCCGCGAGCCATCGCACATTGCCAGAGAGTTTCGTCACAACCTTCTTGAACAAGGCGGTGTTCCTCGTATCACTATCAGTCGAAGAGCTTTCCGAGTCGTCTAGCGGTGATTCAAAAGTGTAGCGTGCTTCGTGACTGTAATCCGGAATAGCCAGCACGTATTCTCCACTACTGACGCTCATAAACTCGCGTGGATCATCACTCGTATGGATTCCCAACTTGACGTCTTTGCGCCAGCACATCACGAAACCAGCACCGAAGCCAGTAACGACATAGGGATCACGAGACCCTGTAACGCATTTAGCAGGTACACACCAAGGAAAAGAAGAATCGTCACACCTTTCAACCGCAGATGGACATCGCCATCGCCTTTCCAGAACACGTTAATGCGCGAATGGAAGCTAAGTCGTATCTTGTCCCAAAAGCCGACTTTCTCGGAAGGATCAATCTCGGGCTTCGTAAATCCTTCAATGATCTTCATCATATCTTGTATGACCGGCTGGTACGACATGCCCCAGGATATACTCGTTGGAAGGCTCGTGTTTATCTCAAACACCGGATCGCAGTATGTCTTGACCGGTGAAACAGTCCGCCTGACATCGATTGCGAATGCAGAGTTCGTGGATCCATCCGGCAGCTGACTAGGGGGTGTAACCTCTACCCGAACGTGTCTTACGGATCTCTCATCACGCAGCTCTTCAGCAATCACGAAATTGGTCCGCAGAGACCAACTCGGTAACCTGGGGGATTGACCAGGGCGAAGAGCTGGGATATGCAAGAGATCCAGAGGGTAATCTCTAAGATTGACTCGAGCCTCACCCATCTCCAATTGGATACTCATCGGGATCAGCAATGAGTACTTCATATCCAGGGGCATTCCCTTCCCGATCGCGTGAAGGTATTGAGCGTAATCACTTAGAGGGAATGTCGGCTTATCGAGCACAAGATACACATCGCTGATAAGAGCCGACATTAGACCCGGTCTGTTCGGAATGGACAGAACTGGCTCATCGTCTTCTACGTCTTCAGGAGGTTCGTCCGCGCCAGAGAACAGATTTCTGATCTCCTTCATTGAGCTGTCCTGGAATCGCAGGGCAGCGTCGATCTTGGCCTTCCAACTTCGAGCATTATGCTCCTGCAGTCGGTACCAGGCTTCTTGCTCCGAAATTTTGGCATTTGACGAAAGACAAGATGAGCCCTCCGTGTCGTAACGATACTTTCTCCCTCGTCTGCCGCGCGACTCGGAGGATCCGCGTCTCGGCCGCCGATCTGCACTTTGGCTCCTCCGCCTCTCGGCCTTGTCCTCACTCTTGCGGCCAGAATGAGGATGAGGATGGCTCGACTGCGCCCGGAACCGAGAGGGAGCCCGACGTTGATCGGCCTCTTTTATCTTCTGAGCCTTCAAGCGGAAAGCCTCCTCTCGGGCAAGGCGCTGCCTCTGCTCAACAAGTCCAGCACGATATATGGAACTCAGCTTCCATTCGAAGGCATCATCTTCCAATTCAAATAACAATGCTCTGCTGCGCAGTGCCACTTTGGGGACCTTCTTGGGCGCTTCAGGATGTTTCTCCAAGACGTATTCATTGCTGCGCGTCTTGAACCGATGATTGAGCTGCTGAAGGGCCTTGGCAGTGTTGACGATGTTGTCGAAGATGTGATGCATAATCATGTGATGAGGAACGCCAATCCGGATGAAATCAGTCCAAACGTCAATCGATCTCTCCTCGACAAGACCGCTGGCCTGTTGTCGCTTGATTTCGCGTAAGTCGAGTCTTACATTATTCATGCTAACGACCCTTGCCCAAACACCTTTGAGTTTGGGAGCTTCGGCATGCAGGCGAACTAGATGACATCTTACGAACGGGCCAGACCAACGGTGACGGCCGGCCGCCAAACCATAAATTTGGAGCATCATCGGAGGATCCGTAGGCAGTTGTGCCTTAACCTGGATGATAGTTGCTCTGACGTCCACCGTGATAAGTTCCGTCTTTGATGGAGGCGCACGACGGCCTTGGAGTGGAGAGCCAGTGAGGCCTCTGAGTTTGGCGTCGCTGACAGATTGTCTTCTTTCCCCCGGAGGAGACCGCATAAAAGCGTCCTGCAGCACAGTCATTGCAATTCCAAGGGAGTAATAGCGGTAAAGAGAGAAATGCAGATAGACCCCTTTGATAACAGAGTTTATATGGAATATTGGCCCTTGGAGATCGCTCTGCGTGCTCAGCGCGACTTCAAACCGAGGAAGTGAAAAGAAAGACTCAGGCTCCATATAGTCTTCTGATTCTATAGCGAAGCCTTCTAGCCCACGCACATGAAGTGCCAACCGTCTACCATCTGCAAGACCCTGATGAGATTTTTTAGGAGGCGACGTCGGAGGAAACCGAAAAGACAAATCCTCTCCCACGGTAGAATGACTTGGAGTGCGTCGTCGCACGACCTGTCTGGTTGGCTCTGGTTTCTGGGCTCTATAGTCTGCCTTCCAAGACTGAAGCTGCAGCGCCACTCCGCGGGTAATTTTGGAAACGCCGGGGTCAACTCCAGCAACTTCGATACTAATGTCCGAAGCTTCAAACTGAAACCTGAGTAGCCATGGCGGTAGGCGTCTAAGGACGCTCGGTTTGTGTTCTTCAAGGGACATCGACAGCCTTTTCGGCCGTACGTGTTTTCTGAACTGCTCCACGACTTGCCGAATGCCACGAATCACGTCAGTGTTGACCATGTGAATGGAGCATGAGTTCAGATTCCCTGAAGCAATAAGACACACTTCCGGAGAAGCATTCAAATGAATCTGGGCTTCCATAGTCTCTGTTTTCAACAGATTGTACTTAACACCGGCAGGGGTTTGGTAATATAACTGATGAGATGCAATGCGGTACATGGAGGAAAGACCGTAATGATCTTTACCCTCTGTCGAATGAGCGGCCTCGATGTCTAGTGACATCGACGAGACGGAAGAGATGAGAAGGTTGTATTCGTCGGGTTCAGCATTCGAGTCCTCCGATATTGGGAGAATAAATCGTAAGACGGGCTCGTGGATCGAGAGTTTAATATTTGCTTTGGGCAGCAAGCGTGAGAAAAGACGACCCTTACCTCGTCTCTTAACCCGCGAAGACGCTCTTGACTGCGCCACACCCAGAAGACGGGAGACATGTTGTGGCTCTAGATCAATAGAGGGAGAAGTGACCACCAGGTTTGCAAAGAGAACGTTAGTGTTGCGTTCCTCAATATCGTGTTCATCGGAAAAGCTCAGCGTCTTAGACGGTAGTGTCGTTTTGATCGTCGTGGTGGCCATGGGGATATACAGGATCTTATCCGTTTCGCCCGAGCTATCATCGAGACTGACTGACAGAGATATCGCAGCCAGGAGCGCCTGATGAGCGATGTCATTCCGCCGGAAGTACATGCGGTGAGCTGGGCTTTTCGGGTCCATCCGGTGCAGGTCGACACCAATCTCATGGGTAACCACATTGAGACACATGGACTTCTGATCCGCTGAAAGGGACTCTAGGGACCGCGACATCCTGAAGAAACTCAACGCGACCTGAATCTCCTGTATACCGCGCAACAAAGAGCTCATGAACTCTTTAGACTCGGCAATAGTCTGTACGATGGCATCGTCTCGACTTCCGGGCCGATCCAATTCCTCCACAAAATCTGCGAAAGATCTCTCGTCATCCGTGCCATTCGCTTCGCCTTTCGAGAATGACTGTTTTAGCTTCTTCATTTTCTGAGACAGCATCATCAAGTCGTCGTAAGGCACATGTAATCTTCCGACCTTGACAGCGACCGATGTATCTCTCAGTCCATCGAGATCTTTGTAGAGCAGGCCATGTATGTTGACCCCTATATTGTCCAACACTTCCATTGGCTCACGGCCATCCACAGCGAGGAGGACATTTCGGACATTCATCATCCATTCAGCGGGCCTCTGTTCACCGGATGGATCTTTCTTATGACGGAAAGGTTTTCCCCTGTCGACCGTCTTGCGCCTAGTATCCACTGCCATGGAAAACGACCCGATCTGGACGTATCCAGCTTCTTTAAATTGGAGGGTGGTGTTGACGGCAATGACATCAACCATCGCCAACCAGTGTATCTGTCGATGAAGACGCTTAACTCTATCTTTCACCTGGGTCAACGTTTTCCACGTCTTGCTTCGCGACTTCGACGAGGCACCACTCGCATTCTTTCCATCCAGATCCTCCGACGAATTCCCTGACTCCGACACCTCCGGCTTACTCCTCTTCCCCTTTCCATTCTTCCCCAAGACACTAGGGTCAACAGTCACCTTGAGATCCTCCAATCGCAGACTAATCCATGTTGGTTGTGCGAAAGTTGGTCTATGTAGCGACAGCCCCAGTCCACGGAGATCAATCTGTATCCCGTCCTTCGGAGCATATGCGATCCGTCGTAGGGAGAAGTAGCCAATTCTCTGAATTGAAACTCCTGTTCCGATGCGAATAATGGCAAAGACGACAAAGGAGAAGAGGTACAGCAGCAGAGCGCCCACGAGGACCGTGGTCGGGCTGTAGAATGTCATCTTGGGTCGCGATCGGCCGGGGGGTAGGAATCGTCTCTCTCGGATCGAATGCGGATAGCGAACAGAACATCGAGGTTATCACAACCGACTCGACTGTCCGTAGCGGTTTGGAAACACTCTCGTCTTCGCTGCATCTGCTGTCATGCCATCAAAAAAAGCTGTCTATGCAATACTCTCCAGAAGGTCCGAACCGGAGAAGGGAGTGCGTCAGGCTCTCAGGAGGAGGGATCAGGCTTGCGCGCCAGGCTGCGGAGCATGGACAGATAACCGTAACTGTCGTCGATCTTTCATTCTTCGTATCGCTCCTTCACTGCGCTCCAGGAGCAGCCAGTGTGAACAGTAAGGAAAGGCCGTGGCGGCGCAGAGCAGGTATACTTTCCCAGACGCCGATAGGTTAGGGTGACTTCAGACCCGTTGCTTGCGGGCAGAACCAAAAGGACAGCGCGGGCCAAGCGTCGCAGACCCCCGAAGCGTTTCCAGAACGAGTCAGGGTCCCCCGTCCGTTGAGGCCCCGGCGCCGTCTCGGCCCGGCTTCCAATCCGCCGGTCGGAACTGGCAAGCCGGCATCAACGGCGCCGGGTTTCAACCTTGGACTACTGTCGACACTGCTGTCGTGTGCCTTCACGGCTCTATACAGAATACGTGCAAGATCGTCTGTCTGCTGGCTGCTGGCTGCTGACGCCTGTCGTGTCGAAAGGACCAAAGTATCCATGATGGCGTGCACGTTCCCGCCTTCCTCCTCTGAGCCACCCCCCTGGGCCCCTGAAGGGATGAACACGGACTATCACCAGTACCCGCTCCCTACGTAACTTCAGTGTAAAGGAGTTCAAGACAGTACCGCTACGCAGACAGCCCAGATGAGGACAGTAGCAGAAGAACACCATGGAAGATTCGATTTTGACAAAGAAATGTTAAAAATTTTTGACTAGTGTACAAGCTACATAAATTCTCCGTGGTTGAAAGGCCCAAGAGTTTCTTAATTCCCGCAACAAATACCTTCTTAAGGTTTTGATGATCCCGCAGTATCCGATCATTTGCTTCCAGAAACATGATGACATGACAGTGGGGCATAGCCTTAGACGGAACCGGAATTGTATTCAGACACCCTTTGCCGTGCATTTCCTTGAATTCTTCTTCCGCCTCTCAGATCTCAGAACATTAATGAAAAATATCAAGACAAGACAAAAGGTAAAATGATCTAGTCACTATTTTGTTCCAGAGCTGGAGGATCTGGACGCTTGGTTTGAGCCCTTCAACTTCTCAAGTTCCTGGATCTTCTCATCGATAATAGCGATCTCCGCCTCGATGCCCAGCAGCTTTTCGCTCAGCATATGCCTGTACTCTTCGTCGGACAGGGACCTCAACGGTACCCATTTCGAGTCCGCTATCCGCTGCACGATCGTCTTAGACGAGATATCCGGGTTCTCCAATCGCCACTTATCAAGCGCGTTGTAGGAGGTCTGTCCAAGGTATCCCAGAAGCGAGAAGACAACGACCCCAGGTAAAAATCGACCTCCTATTCATTCACACTCTATAATTAGTGATGTGCGCATGGACCAACCACCAGAAATTCTGCTTGATTATTTATTTACCCATAAGCTTCGTCACTCCCCCGCCTGCGATTCCTCCCGAGAGGGCGCTAGTATAGGCACGCTCTTTGGGGGTGGCATGGTCTTGGAAATGGAGCTTGAGGATGTTGCTTCTCAACCCTGCAGAGATAGTAATAATTCAATAGCAAGGTCAATGGCTTCATAAAACCACAGGCGACTTACACCAGAACGAGGTTCCGCACGCAAACCAATGGACTCCACAGGAAATCGAGTGGATCACGGGGTGAGGTGATCGGAGGACACCAGATACTCCCCCGTATACGAGGCCAGCGGTCCCTGAAAAGAAATGAGCATCCATAAATAGGGGAAAAAAAGAAATGTTATGCATATATAGGATGTACACTAATGGAGAAAGACTGGCGACTGTAGATCTTGCACTCCTCCGCTACCTAAGGTACTCATCAACAGAAAGAAAATGGGAAACTAACCATTCAAAGCTCCAACTTGAAAGGATGATTTTAATATTTTGGGATCGAGGAATTCATTTTGGTCATCCATCGCGCCCATATTGAGGAAGATGACTATTTATTCCACGGTTCTCAGGTACTCCACCTGTTCGGGAACTCCGCGCCGCGAATGGCTCGCATCTGTCAACATGTCCATGCACGACACGTGATGCGAAATTACCCGTTTGATTATATAAGCGAGTCGGTACTTGTCAGGGATTCAGGGGGAGTGCTAGGGAAAGAAGTCGATTGGTCCTTCCTACATGTACATGGCCTGTAAATGGTACATCAATTCGGAGTTCGCCCACTGATGGCTCCTTGGTTTGGGAATATCCCTTATCCTGGTCGCTCTCCACTGGGAGGATGACCAGCCGAACAATTCGATGCCTGGTGATGTGGTAATAATCCATACCATCTATCCACCTCGTATCATTCTCACAAGCGAAAACATGTGGTCTTAGTTTCTGGCCGCTCTGTAAACATGGAATATATAGCACGTGTCTACCTGCACAAAGAGTCATGTGTAGATGATGAGGAGCAACGTCACTTTATCCTGGATTACTAATCACAGCATATCTCGGCGGCTATGCGCGGTCTGCAACCTTCCGGCGCTGGCGGGGTTGTGGAAGATGCAAGGCGGCAAAGTGTGGACGCTTCTCCTTACTCCTACTTCTTCCGAGCAGGCGGAAATGTTCGATCCATGCTCGATTTCCCAGGTGAATAGGCAATCTTGAGGAGCTGGAGTTCAGCTGAAGGCCGCACATGAAGGAGGTACCCCCGCTGATCCAACTCAGAGAGCAAAGTACCATATCTGCTGAGATCTCCAAAGTCACATGTAGTTGGTAATTATGAAATATCTGAGCCGTCATTTCAGACTTGTGCAAAGGTCCAGTCGTCAAAAAACGGGGAGTTACCAGCTGCAGTTAGCAATTGGTATCATACGTTCTCCAACGAAGAAACTCTTTTTCCCGTGTCGCACGTTGTTTCAGGTTGCCTGTCCTGTGAAGATTCCAGCTTCGAAGTTTATTTTCAAGGTTTGATGAGAAATATCGATGCTGCAGTTATAGAATTTAGTCCAGATCAAATAATGTCGGAGCATTTTGTCCTGGATGATAAAATGATCATTGCACCGGTCCATATGTAAAGTTTTTCGCATCATAAGACTCCTAGCAGAACTGCTTGCTCTGTAATATTAGATTCAGGCCTTTTTCTGTTCATGATTGGTGTTCTGGAGATAGAAATTGCAGTTAGAACCAGGCAAAATTGCAAAACAAGCCCCGAGTCCGACAGATTCAAGGCAATAAAAGTCAGGCAGCAGCTTCCGTCCAGTAGAGGGGGAAGGATACGAGCGACGAAGCATCCCTCGCAGCCTGTGCAGAGACGAATGGACAATGGACGAACACGATCTTCTTTGCGCTGCAGGTCAGGGTTAGCGCCTGCAGCTTTTTTTATTTTCGCTGGGGGAGGGGAGAACAAGCCGCGTCCCACACGGGCAGAGGCGAGAATCAAGAGCAAGACAACATCCTCTCCGCCGTGTTGTGCTCGAGGCAGCTCAAGGACAGAAAAATAATCATGCTGGCAGTGATGGGCGAAGAGATCGGGTGGTTTCGAAGCCAGGTGAGGGCGCCGTGGCTGCCGTCGGCTCGGGGCCGCACCACACCTCAGGCTGACTTTTCTAGCGTCATCACTAAAAATTATCCTCACGAGCAACGACCAGACCATTTTGCCTACTTTCCCCCTCTGCTCTTCGCTGCGGAGCACTGCTGCACACACCATTCCCACAACGCTTTCGGTCTGACATAGCCAGGCCGACACCACTCGCACGCTTTCTGTCGCTGCTGCTGAAGGATTTCTGGTCTTTCAGTCTTCCCTTCCTGTGAGAGAGACGCGCACAAGTCCCTTGGCGCGTTTCCTGTTCGACCACCGCAATCATGGGTTCGTCTACTGATCCCCTTCAATCCCCCGCACTGCCATTCGCTCCATGCCAGACGCCGTGAAGATGCATCATGCTGACATGTCTCTCATCCAGCGCCAAAACAAAAAGCCCAGAAGATGTCCATAGGGACCTTCTTGGCCGACGAGAGTAGGTGGCGTGAGATCTCTATCAGGCGGCCAGTCGCTGACTTGGTGCAGACTTTGGCTCGTGGGCCGATGAGATGGAAGACATGCCCTTGCCTTGTAAGTCGCACGTGCTCCCCGTCTAGATTTCGGATAGTTACTGATGAAATTTATGTCTAGCCGGTATGCCTGCTTCCAACCATTTCCCTTTCTCCCGCGGTACCTCCCATCGACCCTGATCGCCGTGTCTAACGACCAACAGCGCCCCAGCCCCAAACTAGCTACTCTACGACTGAGCGCCGTACGTACGGCACCGCTCCCGCCGCCCCCAGTTTCGGTACGAACCCGGACTTCCCCTGGTGAGGCGCATGTCGTTTGATACTGACTTTGAAAAGATCGCGACCGTGGATATGCCAGAGAGGAGCTTCCCCTTCCAACTCGTCCGCCGTACACCGCGCATATCGGGAACCTGTCCTTCGATGCGACTTCCGGAGATATCTCCGACCTGTTCGCCGACTGCGAGGTGACAAATGTGCGTATCGTGGAGGACAAATTGACCAGAACCCCCAAGGGCTTCGGATATGTCGAGTTTGCCACTGTGGACGGGCTCAAGAAGGCCCTCACGTACTCTGGTGCGACTCTCCAGGGAAGAGCGATCAGGGTCAGCATTGCAGAGCCACGTATGCAATCCTCCCTGAACCTACTTGAGGAACTTGTTCGTTGACTGTCTATATAGCCAAGGACCCTCAACCGACCAGGGACTTCAGCGATTGGACCCGCAAGGGCCCTCTCCCAGATCTTCCTACGCGCCGCGTGTCTGATCGTCCTAGCGGTTTTGGGCGGAACTTCGACAATGTGTCGGACGCTGGAAGTGAGCGTATGGGACGAGATGGAAAAGTCAGAGACCTGAACAACTGGGAACGGAAAGGCCCCCTGTCCCCGGTTGGCGGGCCAGTCAGAGAAGGCGGTCGTCCTCGAAGCAACGAGGGACCAGGATTCAGGCGAAGCTCTCCCGCTTGGGGCGAAGGACGTTCCCAGGATGGATCAAGGCCTCCACGACGCGACTTCCAGGAGCGTGCTCCTACTGCAGCCGAACTCGACAACCAGTGGAGGGCGAGAATGCGCCCTGACCCACCAGCTGCGAAGGAACCTGCACCTGCCGCTGCTCCCGCACCGGCTGTGAGACCCAAGTTGAACCTGCAGAAGAGAACCGTTTCCGACGCAGAGCCTGCAGCTCCTTCGCCTCGCCCAGCGGATGCCAGAGCAAGCCCATTTGGTGCCGCACGCCCGATCGACACCGCTGCTAGAGAGAGAGAGATCGAGGAGAAGCGTGAGCGTCAAAAGAGGGAGGCCGAGGAGAGAGCAAAAGCTGAAAAGGCCGAGAAACAGCGACTCGCGAAGGAGCAGGCCAAGGCTGAGAAATCGGTGGCGGATACGAACGGTTCGAAGGATGGCGCAGAGACTCCTCAGGGCGGCAAGAATTTCGAGATCCTCCGGCGGGCCGGCGAGGACGAGAATGGCATGACCGCTGACCATGAGCCGGAAGACCAAGCTGAAGAATCGGGTGCAGCTGAGACCGCAGCCCCGAAGGAGACGCCATCCAACCTGCCACCGAGCAAGGTGAATGGAAACTGGAGGAGCGGACCCGCTCAGCCCGCAGAGGCTGCTGCTGAGGACGAGGAAGGTTGGAGCACGGTCAGCAGCAAGCAGCGCAACAACCGCCGAGGACAGTCGGGTCGTGGATTCGCGTAGATGTACTAATACCCATTTGACCCAGCCAGCCGGGTTCAAAACATCGCGCTATTTCCGGCGCGGTGGGAGTCTAGGGGATGCTTATTCTCACTTTCCTTTCAGAAGTTCGAGTCCTAGGGCTTTTGTATTCGGTCTCATTGTAGGATCGAAGCCTGAATTCGGCCAATGATCTTTTCGGAAATGCTGTTTCAGAGAACAAGCTTTCCTTCCTTACACCAGACTGTCCCAAGAGCAATCCTTTTTATGACTCACAGAGGTCTCTCCGGAGACAGCTGTTTTTGGCTATCCCGGTGGCTGTTTTGGCTCATCTTTAGATCATCCTCCTCGCCTCTCCATCTCCGCCCCTCTTCTTGGTTCATGATGTTTATCTGCTCGGGTTAGTTCCCTGTCGCATCTTAATGCCCGTCTGTCATTGTCAACCCCTTCAAAAAGTTTGTTACGCCTTTTCTTATTCCCATTACCTACTGTGTTCCCATATGCGGGTCATCTATCATACATCTACGACCATTATGGTCAGATGCTGAAGATGTATTGTGAAGAGCTGAAAGAAAGATCCCTGGCGTTCTCTCTTTTTCTCTCTGCACGTTCCCGTATATAGGGCCTGTCTGTTATGTCACTTATTCTCCCTCTCACTGTCTGTCTTGTCGGGATTGGGGGATGGAGTGTGGAGTCTGTCATTGTTGTTGATGATGTTCTAACGGAGCCATTTTCCCTTTCCTTTCTATTTGACTAGACAGCCTGTCGATATAAGATTGTGGGAGGGTGTGGGGGGGAGAGAAAGGAAGAGATTGAAGCGAAGAAGCAGCTGTTCGTTTTTCTTCCTGTCAAAATTGTCACCTCTCTATTTCTTTTCTCTCCTTCCCCTCATGCCCATCCATATCTTGTGTCAATCCTGTCAAGTCTCTCCCACACTTGTGAGTATCGGACTTAAGCCGCTATCTCAAAATGTGTGTTTTTGTCGTTGTGCTTCGTGTCGTAGTTTCTGTTTTTCCTATTTTCCTTTCCCTTATGACTGAACTGAGCAAAGAAGAGTCGATAGAACGAGCGTGGGTATTACGAAAATCATGCAACCTTTTTTTTCTTATCTTTTTTCAGCTTCGTTCCTTGTATATCTTGCCGCAGTCTGTCAATGCTGCGTACTAGGAGTAAGACTGATGTAAGCACTGTACCGTGTGTGCACGTATCACACCTGCATATGCCGCTGGTGGCTTCCTTTATTGAGGTGTCGAATAACTGGTCCGACTAGGTACATTGCAGGAGGCGATTGAATTGAAGTCGAGGAGTATTGAGCAGGCTAAAGAAATTCGGATACTGGAGACAATACGACACTATATATTCCAACTTTCCCTCTCCACTACCAGTACTGCACCAAAGCAGCGAACAGATCCGATTCTTCCTATGTGATGAAATAATAGACCTATCATCTACAGATGATAGACCCTACGTACATGTGGCGTTGTATTATATGCATGCATTGACCTGTCAAGTAGGTAGCCCTACGGACACTGCCCCGTAGCAGACGGGTGACCGCCCGCTCATCGGAATCGGATAGGTCCAATTTTAGTATCTACACAGTATTACCCCGTACTAAATCGACCAATTACTACTAAGTAAAGACGGGATTCCGATACCCGTCCCGATATGTTAGTAGATCGTCGGATCGATCATCAGATTCGCGAGAACCTGTAGACTCGAGACTGGAGATAAGACAGGTCACAGTTGTTTGTTTGCTTGTATGCTATTTTGTTACGGACAGTTTGATGTGCAGGAGATCTTATTTGATAGGCGCATCATGCAGCCACCCGGGCATACACAGTACATTTCATTGTCATCGCATCATGGAGGTTTTTGAAGTAGGAAGACAGCGCAAAAAGATAAATATTCAACGCGATGGAATCGTGACTTGTCGAGTCCAATCCAAAGCTTCAATTTTTCAAATGTATTTATTAATTTAATCCCTATTCATCGCCTGCATTATGCATATTTGATGTACCTGTTAATAAGCCTTCCCAAGCCAAACCCACCGTGGCAAAGCGGTCGCGTTCCAATCTATGCTATACTGTTCTAGCTTGTTATTGCAGAAGAAGGGGCGCAGCGGGCGCAGCTGAGCTGAAGGACTGAATAGCTGAAGGGCTGGAACCCAGGGGGAGGGGGGCGCAATAATCTGTGCTGAGGGTTTCCCATTTTTGGTTTCCTTTCGGTCATATTTTTCAGATTTACAGTGGCGGTTTGCCAGCCTTGTCTCAAATTGCCCGATAGATGCTACTGCGTATGATTGAGTATAAATATCAGTGACGTCAGGACATGTTATATGCAGCTCTTGCTGGTTGTGAGAGGTATTTCTTCGTAGTGATGCTCTTCCCTACAATGTACAGTACGGAGGATGTAAAGTCACAAGTCGAGGCGGTTAAATATATCTAAGTATGAGAGCAAGGAGGGGCTTAAAAAGGACCGAAAAAAACCCACACCGTAACCTGTTATTCTTAAGCTTGTTAGCTGCAGCCTGCCAAAGAGTAGTGGTCAGCCATCCATGATTTGATCAGAATTTCACGTCACAAATCACGCGGATCGTGAGCGCAAGGGGGGTGGCTGTCATATCAAAAAGGACCAAAACAGAGCACGGGATCGAAAAACAAAATGCCCAATGAAACCATGCAAGCCCTCTACTCTTCGAGTCCGAGGCGGCCGTGTGGGTGGTAACATCATGCCAGACTGCGCGACGCGCCACTGGACTGCAGGCAGGGTTCGTAAAGGTTCAGGCGGCCGATCTGATCTGCAGGCGGATCCACCTGGTCCGCAGACGGCGACTCGATGGCCTAATATCTTTTCTTATCTCCGTCCCCGCGTCGAAACGCATGGAAGACGTGACGCTGCTGTTCTGTCATGGTATAGGGCACTACTGTGTGAAGGACATGTATTGATTCTAGCGTTGACCATCATGGGGAGCCTATCTGCATGACTCTTTGTATAGTTCAAGAATCCTGAGCAGCAGACCAAACCTTCCTGGTCAGGATTATGGCCGATTTCTTCAAGGGAGGAACCGAAGGCTCCAAGCCATGGGGCGACGATTTTCGCTCGTCGAGAGGCTTTATCATTGCAGTTATCGCAATCGCAGTCTTCACAGTAAGTGGAGCAACGGGGGACGAACTGCCTCTACCAAGCTAGCCAATACTGAAGCAATCGAATAGGATATCTTTATATATGGCTGCGTACGAGCTCCGTTCCACATGATCAGCTATCTCGAATTGAGGACACCGTACTGATTCGAACGGTCTCGCTAGATCATCCCCATCCTGCCGGTTGTCCTAAGGACACGAGCTCACCTACCGGACGATCAATGTGAGAAAAGGAAACATGAAGCATTCGACCCTCTGTAACTGACTGTTACTGCAGTGCAAACATGGATATCCATTCTCCTCGCAGCCTTCGGCGGTGCGACATTAATCAGTGCTCGTGAGTGATGCTCCAACTTCTTAAGGGACATCGATGTCCGAAAAATGCAACCTGACCATGATGCAGCGATGTTCGGCTACTTTGCCGACCAAGGTAGCTCACGAAAGCTCCCATTCATACTCGGCCTTATCGCCCTCGCTGGATCAACGATTATGTTCTGGATCGCGAGGACTCCATACTATTTATTCGTTGCACGAATCCTGCAAGGAGTATCGGGCGCTGCCGTGTGGACAGTAGGCACGGCGCTTATCGTGGATACCATGGGAAAGGAACAAGCCGGTGTCGCAATGGGATATGTCTCTATGGCTGCGACCATGGGAACCGTGTTGGGGCCATCGTTGGGAGGCGTGATGTAAGTGATGGACCTGGCCTAAAACATCGAAAGCATTCGATCCCAATACTAAGTTGTGCTCCATGATAGACTTGATCGAGCAGGCTACCACGCAGTATTCGCGATAGCCATAGCAATCATAGGTGTGGACATTTTTCTCCGACTGCTGATGATTGAACGGAGAGCCGGTGCCAAGGGGAAGGCAGTGGAGAATAACAACGAGACGGAGCTGTTGTTGGACGGCTCGCGGGGAGGAGATGCAGCAAATTATCAAGCAGACACTGAGCAGCAGACTGGTCAATCCATACCATCGGACAGTGAACCAGAACGTCCTTCTGCAGAGTCGGCACAGAACCGAGAGAATGAAGAACCTGTAGAGCCTACACCTTCCAAGCGGCACCTCATCATACCGCCCATAGTGAGACTGGTTGGATCCCCAAAGATGCTTGTGGTTCTGGCAGCAAGCGTCTGCAATGCAGTATCCATGAACTCTTTTGAAACTGTACGCTTCTCTCAATAAGTCATGACCATGGCTGGAAACATGCTGACAATTGTCATATAATACCAGATCCTACCATTATTCCTGATGAGAACCTTCCATTATGGTCCCCTGGGAGTCGGACTATGCTTTCTCCCATTGTTCATACCGTCCTTCCTTTCTCCCATCATTGGTATGACGCCTAGTTCGAGAGATTATGCTCGCGACAATCCACTGACTGCCAGCAGGACAAGCTATCGATAGCTATGGTCCCCGCATACCTTCATTCCTAGGGTTCGTGGGGAGTGTCCCTGGCTTCATTCTCCTTCGACTGGTCACTAGCGGTTCGATCGGTCATGAAATCTTGCTCTTTGCTTCGCTCACGATAGCTGGTCTCTCCTTAGTAACTCAGGTTGTCTCGGTCATGGTCGAGGTGGGCGCGGTCGTCGAGGACAAGGAGAAGGAGCAGCCCGGTATCTTTGGAGAGGGAGGGGGAACTGCACAGGCCTACGCGTTGTTCAACATCACGTATGCCAGTGGCCAGATGATCGGACCCTTGATTTCAGGGGGCCTCGTAGAGACGGCCGGATGGGCGACCACGGTAACGGTAATGGGAGCAATCAGTGCCGCAACCGCGATTCTGTTGGGTTGCACAGACCAAAGGATTTTTGGGAGCTTTTGGAACACAGAGGAAAGCTCTGAAGGAGGTGCATAGTCGCTAGGATGTCAAAAAGGACTTGTAAATTGGAGGGTAGGGAGACTGGATGGCAACCTTCGCGATAATACACCACTCTTGCATGGAATTAGGTATGTAAGATATGGGTTTGGATGATAACATGTCAGTTAGCATAAAAACACGTATTTGTTAATTGTCAAACAGCGGGACTGAGCAATCACATAATCTTCACAGACAAGAGTGCTGGGCTGCACAATTGCTGGGAATGAGCCTTGTTGCAGCACTTCCGGTAATTCTGCAGCTCCGTATGGTCTTTGAACATTTTGAGACTGGTTCTGCAGGGGATGCTGCAGAGTCTCATGGGCAGCTGTTTCGAGAGATCAGAGATGATAATCTGTTCAGACATGACATACATGCGAGTCTCCGTAGCTGAGCCGTGAAGCGGGCGAGGCTCCGAAGAGGAGTCTCAGATAGACAAGAAGAGTCTCCAGGGCAGATAAGCCTCTCCAGACATGGATATCAGATGCATCCGTCCTGCTGGTCGGTGCGAAGGCTCGAACCCTGGACCCTGGCCAGATCTCAACGGTTAGGCTGAGGGAGACTTTGCTGTGGAGATCGTGGAGAAGCGTTGGTGACGGCTCCATAGTCGTGGCGGGGATCGTCTGTGGCGCAGGCTGCCATATAATCGGCCTGAGACAAGTGAGATCGACTAGCGAGCCGCACCCGCGACGTCTCGCCCTTGTGTGGGCATCTCGACTCTTCTCGACGTGTCCCACGTTTCTCCTCTGTGAATACCCCGTCTCCAAGGCCCCAGGTGTGCAACGTTGCTTCCACAGGCCCCTATACCCATCCCCTACTCCGACACGAGTAGACACGCCCCGTCCTCCTTACCAACGCCCGTCTCCCGCACGTCCTGGACATGTCCACAACTACAAAGACAACGACGACGACCACCCTCGTTGGAGCCCTTCCGACTATGACCGGCACGGCGGCTGTCTGTTCCGGAGTCTACTGCCCGAACTGCGGCCTGGACGTCTCCAATTCTCTCGACCGTGCCGCCCAGGACGCCCAGCAGAGGATCCAAGAGCTCGAGGCACGGGTCAAGTTCCTAAGCACCAGGGCAGCACAGACAGGTACGTGGAACCCTTCTTACGCTTCCAGGGGCGTGTTATATGACCCGAAATTTCCATGACATATTGTTTATACATCATTCGCGTTTAGTGCATGTATCAACTCGACTTGGGTAACCCTTGCTGACATCCCTCTGTTTATAGCCGAGAAACTCGCAGACTACGAGGATGAGATCCGTTTTCTCCGCTCAAAGGCACAAGAAAATAACAAGAACAATGGCTCAATCTCTTCCACTTCCTCCGGCCCCGTGGTAGTATCAGAGGGTTCCCCTTCCAGTGGTCCGTCATCGAGGCTCACACCATCCACACCCGAACGACAACCGCACCAAAGCCGCCTTTCCACTTTCAGCTCCCTTCTTCCATACCGTCGCTCAACCAACAACCAAGCCGCCCAATCCGCCCCAAACCTGTCGTCGAGCTTCGGCTCCGATACATCGGAGCTCCAGAACGCACTGAGCCGCGAGCAGAGTCTCCGCAAGGAAGCTGAGTCACGGCTATCGCAGGCCAACTCCGAACTGGAGGAGCTCACTGCACAGCTCTTCAGCCAGGCCAACGAGATGGTTGCAGAGGAACGGAAAGCGCGAGCCAAACTGGAGGAGAGAGTAGCGATACTGGAGCGTCGAGACGGGGAGAAGAGGAAGCGACTGGACAGGTTGGAGAAGGCGATCGAGCGAGTGGAGAGAGTCCGTGGACTGGTCGGGTGAGACTCAACCTCCGGAACTTGGTGACTCTTGGCCCAGCCGTCGTGGTGATCCATTCCTTTCGCCCCATTCATTCCTATCTATACCCTTTTAATTTTGCGGAGTTTCGGGGTGCATCGGATCCGGGTATTTCATTATTCTTTCCCAAGCATACTTCCGTCTACCATTGGCGTTGCATTTGCATATACGGACGACATTGACGCGCTTGCTTGCATGGGTCACTTTCTCTTTCTCTAGGGCGCATGGCTGCATCAGATCGAGACATTGAGTGCATTGCATGGCTGGACTGGAGAAAAGCGATAGAGGCGTCTGGTCGATTGATTTGGTATTCTCTTCCTCCACTGAGGCGTGAGAGATCTGGCTGGCTGGGATTAACGAGGCACACATACAGTGGTATCATATCTGGTCGTTTCCTACTGGAGTTTTTTGTTTTATTGTCTTTTAATATCCTTAGTTTTTCCTTTTGTTTCTCCTTATCACCAAATCTCCAGCGGCACCTTGGGCTCGCGTCTTATCTATCTTCACAGCATATCTTGCATGTGGTTTCTTCGTTGCAAGACTAGCATACATAGCATTTATTATCACTTAGCCGATTTAACTCTGGAAATTGTGCTCTATGTTCTGAAGTTTCTAAAAACCGAATATGGCGTCATAGTATATCCTGTGCCTAGCTGCTAACCAATTAGGTAGCTTGGCAGACATTAGCCACCGTAAGGCGGATTATCGACAGGGGAGGATAAGATTGGCCCATTATGGCGTGATTTAACGCACAGTGGTTTATTTCCTGCATTAGAATGATCAGAGGGGAACTTCCTAATTTGGAAACTATGACATGTCATTTCCCTCCATCTATCTAGTATTATGTATCCTACCTAGTACTAAAGTTAGCATTCCTTATCATCTAGATTGGGTACCATAATCGCTTATTGTTGAAACCCTTTGAAAACAATACTGAAACTGGCACCATACCCAGAATCGTCTTTACATTGAATTACTTAATGGTCTGTTACCTCGGATGTTTCAGAGAGTGTTGCAAGAGAAGCTTGGAAGGACTACTAAATAATGACCAGTCTAGATATCCACGTGTCAAGGTTGTCCATGGCACACTACCTACCTATTTAATAGCACCGCATTAGGTCGACATCTCTGGAAAAGTCAACATGCTTAAAATATCCATGCGCACGTGTGCTTGATGTGCATATGCAGGTTGATACTTAAATCGACTAGAAAAAAAAAATTATTTTTTGGCTCTTAAAATCGTGCTGTCCTGTTTTCTGATACGTAATAGACATTGGACACCTGGTCAGAACTATCACTAGGTAGTACAGTGGTAGCTAGGCGTAACAGGCTTTCCGGGCAACCCCAGCACTCTTCGCATCCTCCAACGTAGGTAGAACTTGGACTTTTAGCTGGTGAAGGTAAAGCTTCTTTTATTTAGGTAGGTATTTCAGACTCCACATCATGTCGCGAGGTGGACAAGAAAGAAAGAAAGGAAGGTGAGTTGTGGAAATATATTGTGCTTTCTGTTGCTGGTGGGGGGAGCATATGGATTTGGACGGGGAGGATGTGACGGCGCTCAGTCATAGTATTATTAGCTAAAACTATGGTAGTTTGTCATACAGAATCGAAAGCATGAGGGGAAAGGAAAGAATCTGCAGGGCTTCGTGTAGCGCGATATACGTAGGCGAGTAAGACCGGCAGTATCCCAGAGATGAAGGGATGCTCAACACCGCCTACCTTACCGCCTAGGTGCGCCGCGCCGTCACAGAGGAGGTCTGATGGGCTTTTATTTTTCTTCTTGTCTGATGAAGGTAATATCATAGCAATAAACAAAATGAAAAAGAAGCAAGATTGTGCTTCTGATTTCTAGACACTAAAGCCTAATGGAAGTGCTGCTTAATAGCCTGCTTTCAAATTCTATATGGTCTCATTTCAGAATGGTCCTTTTTCTCCCAGTACATGAATTGCAGCCTGGATGCTGCTGGTCTATCTAGGTAGGTAGGTGCTCGTAAAGCGGGCGGGGAAGATCTGGATGAATGTTGCAGGGGATGAAAGATAGTAGTGACGAATACTGGTTGTCGGTAGTGCCTTGAGCTTGCTCGATTCAAAGGGCATATCATACTAGGGAGGTAGTAGGAGCGGAGCACTTCCAATGAGGGGACTTGACTAAAACCTACCCCAGATCTCTTCCAATTGAGTTACCTATCCCTTTATCAGATCCATGACGGAGATCAGGCATATGTATTCTTGCTGGGGAAAAACAAAAAGCAGAAATAAGAACTACGGCGCTTATCATAAAGTCATGGTATTTGCGAGGTGTGCAATTTGAGTAGACAACATGTCGGGAAGGAAATGAAATATTTTTAATTTTTCATTTCATTTTTCTCTGCGCTAGACTTGACCATGTTCCTCTTCCCCCCTCTACAAGAGGAGAGAGGCACGCAGATAAGACTCAAGCCGGGGACAGGACAGGGAAAGGCAAAAAAGAAAGCTTTCCGTCCGTCCATCCGTCACCAGCCAGGTCAATTGAATGTCATTCGAATACCCGCTGTATATGTTTCCCCGCGCGTAGAAAAATTAACCCGTCCATACGTTAAAAAACTCCCATCGTGCCGAGGAGAAGAGACACAAAGAAAAGAGGACGTTGTGTTTTTCGAATCTATTTCATTGTTTTCTCTTTTTTGTCCGCGCTGGGAATTATACCAAGCCATGCAAACATTCGAAATTCGTTAACCGCCACGAGTTTCACGACCCATAAAAGAACAACCGACCCCGACAAACTGCAACTGCAAACAAGGGGAAAACCTCGTTGTTCATCGCATTTATGACTCGGTGGTGACGCGGGCCTTGGCGTTGGTGACCTTGACGCCGAGGGCCTTAGCCTTGGCGAGGATGTCGACACGCTTCCGCGAGGAGACGGCGTGGGCGATCCTGCAGTGTCATGTCAGCCCTCAATTCCATCGAAATAATCTATAGACGTGCCGCTGCAGATTCGACGGATTGGGAACATACTCAGCGGCGTAGGTGCGGTTGTGCATGAGCAGGAGCTCAACGTCCTTGGGGTTGTGGACGAGGAAAGCCTTGTGGCCAGAGGGCATCATGTGCTTGGTCTTCTTGTTGCTGCCGTATCCGATCTATATTTCCAGCGTCCCGACCGTCAGCATTTGTCTCATAGTTTCCAATGGTGATGACTCCGCGGAGAAACCGCCTATAATAGAAGACGGATATCGGAAGCATGGTGTGTTTCGGAGATGGGATGGACTCGGTAGACGTACGGATGGCATAGGAGCCTGGCCCTTGAAGCGTCTGCGGACGCGGTTGTCGATACCCTTAGGCTTGCGCCATGCCGACGGGACACACTTGAACCTGTCGGACTGGTGGCGGTTGAAGCGCTTGGTGCCTGTATACCCATCGGGGGACCATTGTCAGCCGTCTGTGCAGAAATTGCGTGCCGTATCACAGATGAAAATATCCAGCCCAATCCTCCGCATAATTCGTGATAAATAGCCTGGGTTTTTATCCGTTTCGAAGTAACGGGATGACAAGGGCAAACGTACGCTTCTTCACGATCGGGATGTGCGTCTTCGCGGAGACCATCTTGAAAGAAAATTCAGTCAGTATGATATTTGTTCAAATATTTTCGGTGTATCGATTGAAGACTCACTTTGGCGGTGCTACAGGGTCTCGCTGGCTGGGCGTCGAGGTTGTCGTGACGGGATCGAATTCGATATCGAAATTCGCGCTGAGGTTTGGCCGCCCGAGGAGTGAGTGCAGCATCCGCGCTAGTGGCTCGCTAAGCGAGCGAGGGTTCTTAGGGCTGCTCCCGGAGAAGCCCTGGTTTGCCGTTTCGGGAAGAGCGCCGAGACCGTCGCGGGCGCGCGCGGGTGCCCCAGATTTGTGAAATCTCCATGCATGCTGGCAGATGCCTAGGATAATCGTGTGATCTAGATTGATGAGATACCAGAGATTCCAAATACTTTGAGATGAAAAGTTGCGCTTTC
This sequence comes from Thermoascus crustaceus, assembly GCF_041956765.1. NCBI lineage: Eukaryota > Fungi > Ascomycota > Eurotiomycetes > Eurotiales > Thermoascaceae > Thermoascus > Thermoascus crustaceus. Next base: position 1,239,870 of record NW_027192528.1, on the reverse strand, counting down.
TTTTAAGGAAACAAAGTAAACTAGAACTTTATGGCTTGTGGATATACGATGTTACATCATCCTCACGACTCGTTACGGGTATCTGATCGAGCTCGCCATGTTCACAAATTCAGCCTAGACCTGCAAGCTCAATTGCATCTTCTCTCCGTCCTTCTCGCCACTCTGCAGCATCTTCTCCAGGATCTCCAGATCTGCCAGCGCTTCTTCCGGTGACTGCCTCTTATCCAGCGGTCCGCCCTTGGCAATCGATGCCGCGAAGTCTGCTACTTCCGGCCCAACGGCCTTGCCTTCATAGGGAACGTCCTTTCTCTCCCCCTTGACGGTGACCCCGTCAAATGTCACTGTCACGACTCCACCCTCACAGGAGAACTCGTATCCAAAGTCCTTGAAATCGGAGCCGTACGATGCGGAAAAAATGCCTGTAGCCCCCGACTTGGTCTTCATCACGGCGTCCACCGTGTCAACCGGGGGAAGATGCTCCTGCATGAGATTGGAGTGTGCTGAGAGTGCTGTCACAGGATCGTTAGATCCAAGAAGCAGACGCAGACCAGCGACGATATGGATGCCGCCGTCTAGCAGAAATCCGCCCTGGTAGTCAGGAACCTTGCGCCATTCGGTCACTGCACAGAGAGTCAGCTACATTGAAAGGGTGAGTATAAATTTGTCAAAAAAGCTTACAGTAATACTTAAAGTCCGTCTTGACCATGGTGTGGAGGTTGACCCGGAAGTTCTTGACCCGGCCCAGCTTCTGTATCTGCTCCGCAGCATACAGGTACTGCTTGTAGTAGCGGTAGTTCTCCGCCACACCCCAGAAGACCTTTCCGGTATCGACATTGGTGCGGTACCATTGCACAAGTTCCTGTGCCGTCGCAAGGTCCTTGGCTATAGGTTTCTCCGAGAGGACATGCTTCCCTGCGGAGAGGGCCTTTCGGATGAACTGTGGCTGGACCAGGATCGGAAGACTGGATGCCAGTCGTCAATTCAACATTTGAGATATATTGATGAAGGTAAACGTACGCTATAATGACTGCTTGAATATCCTCACGGGCAAGCAAATCGGAATAGCCCTTTCCCGCGCCAGAGTCCTCGGAATACAGATCAACACCTGAAGTTCTAGACGCAAGGTTCTGTGCAGAACCCAACGATCGGGAGTAGATTGCCTTCAGAGTAAAGCCCTTTGTCGCCTGAACTGCAGGCTGTAGGGAATCGTTAGCATTTGAGCAATGACGGGAAATTATGGTATGGCCATACCAGATGTTCCTCGCGGGCGAATATACCTATACTCAACGATTAACACAGTCCTCTGGACAGGGCAGATGAGAAACACATACCGCTTCCGATGATGGCAACGCCTATAGACATGATAAACTGGAGAAACTAATGTCTTTAGGGCAAAGTACTGTTATGTATGGACAGTAGTATGTACTGAGATGTAGTGATATACACGTATCTACCAACAACAACCAGATTAAAAAAGCAATGATAAAACCAGAAGCAGGAACCAGCAGATCTAACACTCCTTTACTGCTGCGTACAGCAGCACCTCTTGACCCAGACAAACCATCATACCCACAGCCCCTCGCGATTGAGATCAACGTGGGGCATCACGGAATCCCACTACTCTATTGGACATCAAGGCTCGGAAGCGACCCAAACAGGCCAACGGCATGCCGCAGACACTGGGATCCAGACCGTCTGCTGGAGATGTCCACTTTGGTTGCAACTTGCCAGACACCAAGGGAAGGTCAACCCGTCGTCCCCGATCCCCGGGCCACGGGCAGGAGCCATCAGCCATGACATCGTAGCCACCTCGTGGGATGATATTACTTATCCCATCAATCCCGTCTGCTGGTCAAAAGACACCATGGATTATTTTTGCTTAGCGGTCTCTTGCGTGTCTCGTGCGTCGCTTCGGTCGCTCGTGTGGCTACTACAGTAGTTTATGCTGTCATTCAAACAGCATAAAATGTCCTCATCAGATTACAGCCACAACTATTTGAAATGACTGTGGCGTACTTCGCACTGTACACACAGTCGAGATGCTTTGATGATCAGCAATGTCCGGGTCGATCGACTCGATCCGACCCTTTCTCTCGGGCCAGGGACGAGTTGGCTGACTTACCCTTTTGGGAACAATCTTGATGCCCACTGGAGGGGGGTCTCCCCGTCTACTACTACTCTACGCGATTATGCGGTACGAACCCGGATAGCACTATCTTTTACTTTGACCAGCTCGCAGGTTAGTCACTTCACAATAGCTCAGAAGTGAATTCGATCCAAAGTTCGTGGCATTTCATTCTGCTCACATGGTTCAGGCAGTTTTGTCTTCGGTGATACTCAGTTTGAAAACCTGCTCACTGTTACTCTCTCATTTCCCGGATCCTAGTCGAGTTGTCTCACTCTTGTCAACCAAGTGATAGGCAGCCAGTGTTCCAAGCTCCCACGACATCGTGTGAAGCAGTACAATCTCAATGTCCTTACCCTGCCTCTTTGTGGACTTTCAGCAATGGCACGTCTTTTGGATCTGCCCGACGAGCTTATTTTGAGTATTCTCTCGATTCTGGTCCAGGATTATGCGGCCAGCCAAAAGCTGTCCACATTCAATAATTGGGCCAGGGAATATGAGCAGACGTCGACCGAGGCGCACCAGCTGGCTCAGCAACTTTACTCACTTCCACTTTCATGTCGCCGCCTGGCCAACATTGTTACTTCTTTCCTTTACCGTGATGTTTGGCTGAACAGGTGCTGCAGGGGTGATTGCTGGAAGCACCCTCGCCTGGAGCAGTCTACTCGCAGTCTCAGAGACAACAGGAATCTGGGTCAATTCATTGTTTCTGTTGCAGTCCCCTGTGGCAAGTCGATCACGAGCGTGTTGCCTCTTTTCTGGCTTCCAAATATCCATACACTCACCCTATTCAATTTTGAGGATGAAAAAGCGCCTGGATTTGAAGATTACTCACATGAAGGCACCTCTCCTGTAAAGGTCCTCTGTCTGATAGAATGTTGCGCTGAGGAGGCACCACTAGCAGCCGTCCTGAGCTGGCCGCAGAAGCTAGATGAGCTTCATTATGACGTTGAACAGTACGAGTGGAGTGAAACTCGTGAAGCTATGACACTCCGAGACTGGGAATGCGACACTTTGGTCCGCTCGCTGCAGCCACAAAAGGAGTCACTCCAGTGCTTGACTTTTACCCGAGCTAGTCCAGAGGGAGACAGACTCAGGTCCGTACGAACAGTGAACTTAAAGAACTTTGTCTTTCTCAAAACTCTGCGGATTTATCAAGTCTTTCTTATTAGCCATGAGCGCTTTCCTCTGCCTTGGGCACGTCTACCAAGAAACCTAGAGGTGCTGGAGATTTATCATGATGATACCGACGACATCTTCACGCCCGATCACGAGGAAGACCCCTACATTATTGAGATCGCGAGACACAAGGAACAGTATCTTCCAATGTTACGGAAAGTGACTGTGGGTTCGTGGGAGGATATTTATGGCGATAACGGTCAAGAGATACCACTTGGCTTGTGGACACCATCGACTGCCGTGTCAGCCGAGTTTGAGCGCGCTCAAATCGAGTTGACTATCTTCATAGATTAGGTCGGACTGGTAAATTGGTTGAAATCCAGTCATAAATGATGGCTACATGGAGATACTGTACCTGATCTTACGGAAGAGGCGTTATTAGGCAATTATGCAGATGGTCTTTTAGTAGGGCAGCAATGGCCCCAATCTACAAAGTAGGCTCTCTTGTTGTCCATTTATATCTATTTATCCATAATTATGTAACTTTTTCTTTCCCCCTTTCCATTCTGACAATGTCATGATTGTGTGTTACACCTAAAATTTGGACAGCCTCCAGTACAGAGCTTGCTGTATAGTATACTCGAGTTACCCTCTAACTTCTGCATACATACATACCTATCTCATACCTCTCTATTCAACAGCAGTCCAGACGTATGTACTGTACTACTCCGCACCTACCTAGACTTTTTTTTCCCCTTCTTCTTCATACATCATGAGTGGTGGCTTTGGGGAGATCAATTTCAGTGCTCTTTTCCTGGCTACCTAGGTAGTTACCTAGGTACCTGATGTATTCCATCTACACTACATACTTTTGTCTTTCAGTTTGACAGTATATACCTGCTTCCATTTTTAAGAAAGAAACTCAAGGAATCTTATCAGTCTAGGAGCATTATCATTCATGCACCTATTTTATCATCTCTAAATAAAGGAGAAAAAGCGCATAACTTTTCTTTTCCCTTCTAGATAGAAACTATTCACAATGTAGAAAAAAAGATCAAGAGGATATCACATAACCTCGTAAACTTTTTCTTAAGTATCTAACTGCCCCCACCAGCAACGGCGTTAGGGGCTTCAGACGAGGGCTCAGGAGTGGGCACAGGCTCAGGCTCAAGCTCCTGAGGTGCAGGCACAGAGGGAGAAGCAGACTCTCCAGTCGTCTTCGCCTTCCCCCGCGCTCCGGAGATATCAACCAGCCCGACTCCGCGGACCAAAGCCGGCATCTCACGCCTCTTATTATCACCACCCTCGTCATCATCGGCGAGACCCTCCGGAATCGTCCCATTACCCACGACGACCAACTCCCCGTTCCCGGGCTCAACCCAATCCGGCATCTCGGTCGGACCCTCCATGCCTTCTGGGGGCAGGGCCCAGGCGGGCATCTTGCTGCGGTACTTCCAGTCGCCCTCGTTGTCCGCGTACGCGACGGCGTGCAGGAAGATGCCGAGCTCGTGGGGGCCCGGGTCGGTGTAGAGCTCCGTGTCGCAGACCTCGCACCGCTCTCCTGATAGCCGCTCGCCCTTGCGCTTGTGGTAGTCGATGACGGCGGCGTCGTGCTCGCGGGCCATGATGTCCGCGACGACGGCAGGGTCCGTCCCGGGGGGCACGTTGGGCGGGGTGGTCAGGTGTGTACGGTAGGAGACCGTGTCCGCAAGCTCGGTCTTGCCCATGTTGGAGAGACGGTCGATGATCTCGCTGTCGCGCTCGTCGGTCGACTCGTTCTTGCCCAGGTCGGGCCCGAAGACACGCCGGTTCGAGTAGATCGGGTCGTTCGTGATCGGGTGGCCCAGGAACTGGAGGTGGACGCGGATCTGGTGCGTACGGCCCGTCAGGGGCAGGCAGTGGACGATGCTGTAGCCCTCCTCCTCGTTTGCCAGAGTCGGAGGTGGTGTGGCGGCTCTCACGCGGTCATCGCCGTCGTGGACTGGCGCTGGCGGTTGTTCCGACGGCCGCCGAGGCGGATAGTATGCCAGTCGACGGAACTTCGTCTTCGCATCCTTTCCCGTTGCGCGCACTCTGTTCAGCCCCAGCTTCGGACTGACCGACATGATGGGCTGATCGCAGAGGATCACGCCGTCCGGAAATCTGCCTTTCACACGCGCAACGTACTCCTTCTGGACGCTCCGCTGCTTCAGTTTCAGGGCCATCTTCTCTGCCGCCTTGGGATGCTTTCCGATAAACATGACGCCGGACGTGAGTCGATCCAGACGGTTGCACGGGAGCGGTTTCCACTGGTGACCGCGCTCCGCGCGCAAGATCTCGACAACGGAGTTGAAGTGGTACCGGCCGGCGGAGTGAACAGGCACACCGGCCGGTTTGTCGATGACGAGCATGTCGTCGTCCTCGTGGATGACACCGATCGGTTGCGCGGTCACCGGAGGTTCATGGCGGTGGAGGGTGTGAGAGACGATCTCGCCGTTCTTGACCCTGGTGGTTGGGGTCGCGATTTTGCCGCCGACGGTGACCTGGCCGGTCTCGATGGCATGTTTCTAGAAAAGCGCCTGTCAGTAAACGATCATAGAAGTCGAAAAGGGGTGAAGAGATGTTGAAGAAGACGAACGTAATACTCCGGAGGCCGGTCTCTGAACTCGGACGTGAAGATCTCGAGCAGCTCCCTACCCCGCCATCGCTCCTTGCAGTAGGTGTTGTAGGTGTAGTGGTAGGGCTTGACGCGGCGCAGGCCGCCCTCGAGGTAGTAGGGCGCCGGCCAGGGATCGCAGGGCGTCACGCAGACATCTGGAGGCGGTTCAGGTGGGGGATCTGGGGGCGGAACGTGGAATGTATTGTCGACGGGGGTGAGCGCCATGCAGGGAATGCGGCCTCGGCGGGCCAGGTAGGCAGTGATGCGTGCAGAGGGCGCCACGGAGAGAGATCAGAGGCGATGCAATCGCATCAGATGGGCGGAGCGCAAAGGAGAGGACGTGTGGCGAGCGGAGGAGCAGAGCGCCGCTTGGAGATGTCGCGGCGGGATGTTCAACAGACGGAGTTTTTTTTTTGGTCGGGCGGAGGTCAAGTCCGACGGTCTGGACCACGAACGGCGCGAGACCGAAGACATGTCAACAGATCCCGAGTCTGAGGGTACTTCATCTTCTTCAGCCTGTACTGTATACTGGGATAGGGACATAGAAACCTCTAGAGGTCGAGAGACAAGCACACAACGATCTACATCTCCGTCCGACGCTGCTTAGATAACCCCGCCAGCAACCTCGGTACTCTCAGGGAACTAGTAGAGCTGCATGCCGGCGATATAATATCTGCCTCCTCCCATACCCAGCTTCAATCAATCTATAGCCTCTCTTTCCATATACAATATCATATACCTCTATTATCTTTCTCCAGCAGGTCCAACACCATGGCCCCATCAGAGATCCAAGCCCTGAAGCGCCGGACACGACGCGACTACCCGTACCACCTCGAATACCGGACAAGATGGTCAGTGCTACTCACAATTTTTCCTTGACAAGCCCATTGTTTGAGGTGCTCCATATTTATGAATTGTACTGTACAAATATACTCATTGATGAATTGTCAATTTGCCCCATATGCGTACATTGTTAGTACCCGATCCACTATATGCATAGGTACCTATCTTCCTAAAACATCCGACACATACATACATCCATTTCTCCTAGTGTATAGCACAAAATAGCCTATACATAGAATCAATTCCATAGACACTAACAGAGAAACAAAACAGGTCTGACAACGACATGTACGCCCACCTCAACAACAGCATCTACGCCTTCCTCATCGACTCCATCATCAACACCTACCTCGTCTCCCACTGCGGCTTGGACCCGTACCACCACCCATCCTCCCCATCCCCCTCTACCCCCAATGCCTCTCCATCCAAACCATCCCTATGGACCAAACCCTCTCCCCCCGGTAGCGGCGGCCAAATCGGCCTCGTCGTGTCCTCCCACTGCAGCTACTTCTCCCCCGTCTCCTTCCCGGACGTGCTCGACCTCGGCCTGCGCGTGACGGCGCTGGGCTCGTCGAGCGCGACGTACGAGGTAGGAATCTTCAAAAGGGGGGAGGAAGCGGTGAAAGCTGTCGGGGGGTTCACGCATGTGTTTGTGGAGAAGGGGACGATGAGGCCGAGTAGGGAGCGGGGGATGGAGGAGGGGATTCGGAGGGGGTTGGAGAGGTTGGTTGTTTCTGCTGGTAGTGACTCCGGTGATGGGAAGAGGGGGGCTTCGAAGTTGTGAGGGGGCGGTGTTAGGGAAGGAGGGGCATGCATGTAGATAATAGAGAAGTCTTCTTCTTTATGACAGATTGGGGATTTATGGGCTTTTGTGGACTTAATGCCTGGTTAAGACAAGAGTGAAAATCTGAGTTAATACAAGAATAAGACAGTACAGTTATGGCTTGCATTATTTTTTTTGTCCGAAAACCGATTAAGGTAGCACCTCGCTCCTACCTAGTCTCCAAGACCATACCACACCACCAAGTCTATAAACCGAGAACCCCGACCCCAAATTAAATCATCACATATCTAACCCAGGTCTAGTCTATCATGTGAGGGGACTCCATGAAACGCCAGCGCTGAACAATAAAAACAACCCAAATAAAAGATTCAGAGATCCGACCAAACGACACTTTTTAAGCGAGGCGTCCTCCTTTTTCCTTTTTTTTTGTTCCTGTTCCCCGTTCCTGTTCCGTTCACCAGTAACGATCGTTCAGTTGAGACAAATAGGAAATGATTGCTCTTGGCAATGTGTTGGACGATGTTCAAAGCACTCTCGTGGTGCACGGTGATTCGATAAGAAATCCTCTCGTCCAGGTAGTTGTTGGTACATAAAATCAAGTTCGTTGCAGTGTCTGTGGGAGAAGCCATTGAAGGTTAGGCTTCTATATTCGTGCTCATTTCGAATGTCTAATCCGAAAAAGGGATTCTGTAAAACTCCCTCATGTGTCGTAAAGAAATATATCAGACACCACAGCGTTGTGAATGGTCGACATTCATCTGACTCCGCTTATTCCGGAACAATGCTGCTGCTGCGCGACGAGTCGGCGCTTTCGCTGGCGGTCATTCGTCGCATCGTCATGCTCTCCTTGTCGTAGCACCACTTGCGGTAGGGACCTGGGATGAACCTGCCCTTGGCGTCCCAGCCCGCAACCCAGGTGTATCCGTCATCGAGACGGAAGAAGAGAAACTTCTCGGGCTTGCCTTTGCCTCGGGTGACCTCGTGCCAGCGGCATCGCTCTTCCATCTCAGATTCCAGAAGGTAACGGTGGATGATGCGGCAGTAGACAGTCGGTTGCGGGGCGTACTCGTCCTCGTCAGCTCCGTCGCGACGGACGAGGTGCCAGCCGTGTTTGGGGATGTATCGGTAGATTCCGGGGACAGGCGCGCTCCAGTGTTCCTCGACGCAGATCGACCCGTCGAAGCTCTCGCCGCGTTGGAACCAGTAGATCGGGCAAAAGAGATTGCGAAGACAGAGAAAAGGGTTTGGCGCCATGGCGTGTGTGAATGGGTATTCGACCAGTTCAATCAATCGGGCTCGTGGACGTCTCAGAGAAGAGCAATGGAACAAGCACACGAGTCCGGCGAGGCAATAATTCGAATGTGGTGATTAATGGTGGTGAAGAACACCGTGCGCAAAGGATGAAGCCCAAGAGGGACGACCCTATAAATTGACGTCCATTGTGACCAGAGAAGAAGCCTTCAATCCAGAAGAATGTGTGTATGGGAATATAGAGAAGGATAGGGGGGGAAAAAAGTATGACAGATAGGGGAACCCTGTGCTTTTGTGGCAGACTGTCAAGCAGAGGTTGAGTGCAAGTCTGGAAGAAAAAGTGCCACGCTCGATGGACTCGGGGGATGGCCCTCTTGTACTCGTGGAATAGACACCAACTCCTGATCAGGGAGCAGATCCTGTCAAAATACGGTCTGCTGCTGGTGATCTATCACCACGCCCGGTCAAGGGACAGGCAGGAGGAAAGCAGAGATCAGGAGCAGGAAGGGGCAGGGCAAGACACACTCGACGAACCACGGCGCACTGGTGTTATCGATCACGACAAGCGCATGCTGCAGGTCTAGCATCTGACTGGACAGTGGAGACAGTGGCCATGGTGGGAGCAGAGATGGGCAATAGGACAGGATATAGGGGGAGAACAGGGCCTTGGCCGGACGATGTCAGGACTACGGCGGTGTGATGTGAGCCTGTGCGTCCCAAAAAAGTAACAAAAAATTTTATACGGGCTGGAACGCGAGCGGGCACTAGCCTCTGTTTCCACGCGGGAACGCCGCAGAGCCACCGCCCCGCCGGATCGTGTCGATTCCTGCTCGACAGAGTATTCAAGGCTGTCCGTCGTTGGGCATCTAGTGCTCCTCGTGGCCTGGCATCTCAATTCTCGAAGCAGTCGAAGCCTGCGATCACCGTCCGCGTTTCGCCGGTCTCACGAGCAACTAGAGTCCGTCTTAGTCACCCGCTAGCAGGAAATTGCAAGTCCTTCGGGGTGAATTGTGGGTATGGCTTTTTGTGGGCAGGCCTGAGCTCTGCCCCTTGTCGCCATTGACTTCTTTGAGAAAACCGTCCGTCATCACCGCGATGACGATGAGGTTAGCAGCGCTGCATGTGAACGTTCCAGACTGCAGGTCCTTGCACATCGCCAGGGGATGTGCCGGACGACCCCAGGAGCATAGCAACGCTGCGCCTCAACCACAGAGCCATGTCATCCCAGGCCTCTCTTTGGAACCAGATGGAGAGAGCTTGGCTTGCCATATCGCAGTTACACCGCTTATCACTCATCTGCGCTGGTCGATCGTTCTCGACATCAAGAGAGAATCTCTCGGCGCGGTGGGCCGCAACATGCCAAGACTCCTGTGCACACGGCGGAAGTCTAACAACGGCCCTCGGGTGATGGTCCAGCGCAACGCGTTGTTCTTCCCACCTCCCACTGCCGAGGGGATCTTCCTGCTGAGCTGTCCTGGGCTCCAGACACCCGGGAGATCAGTTGGCTAACTGAAATGCAAGTCTTGGCTCTCCTCGCTCCTGGGACTGCTACAGCGCGATGTACCCGTCTCACCGGGTTGATGTTGACTAATCTTGCCTAAACAGATGCCAGACTCTGGCTTCAGTACTGCTTACGGAATTCTATTTACAGAATCGAAAATACCATTGAGAGGGGCCGACGTACGCTCGTCTTGGTCGCAAAGCGCAGCGTCGTGATGAAGGTCCCGGCGGTTACCATAAGATCTGATGCCAAGCTTCCCCGGTTAATGATTGTTTCTCGGTTCGGGCCATCGTTGCGCCACCCGCTGATACTTGACAGCTTCCCGTAGTACCATCCCCTCGCTCAGCTGGTCCGTCTCTCTCCGGAAGATCTCCTGCCACGGGGTATGGCTTTCGGGCATGTCATACCCTCCTTTCGCGTCCAGTTCATCTCTGCGCCGTCGGAGCTCCTCCTCGGGAAGCAGGATATCGACGCGACGCTTGTTGAGATCGACTCTGATCCGGTCTCCGTCTCGCAGGAGAGCAAGGTTACCTCCAGCAGCGGCTTCGGGGCTGGCGTTCAGGATGGACGGTGAGCCTGAAGTTCCAGACTGCCTCCCATCCCCGATGCACGGGAGCGAACGGACCCCTTCACGCAGTAGACGTCCTGGAGGGTGCATGTTGACAACCTCCGCAGCTCCGGGGTAGCCAAGAGGACCAGCCCCGCGCATGATAAGAATGGTTCTATCATCGACCGGCGTGGTGGGGTCTTCGATGCGCCGGTGATAATCTTCAGGCCCATCGAAGACGACCACTGCGCCCTCAAATGCATTGGGATCTTCAGGATTTTCGAGGAATTTCTTTCTAAACTCATCTGAGATGACGCAGGTCTTCATTATGGCAGACTCAAACATGGTTCCTTGCAGATGAAGGAAGCCGGCGTTCTCCAGCATGGGGTCCTTGTATGCCCTGATCGTCCGACGATCCCAAGAAAATTTTCCCCCAACGTTCTCCGCCACAGTGCGCCCATTGCATGTGACCGCATCTGGGTGCAGTTTCCCAGCTTCTAGCAGCTCTGCCATGATCGCAGGGAGACCCCCTGCACGGAAGTACTCCTCCCCCAAGAGCTCTCCCGCCGGTTGCATGTTGAGAAGCAGTGGAATGTGAAACCCGAGCCGGTCCCAGTCCTCCAGGGTGATTTCCACTCCGATATGTTTCGCAATAGCGTTCACATGGATTGGAGCGTTGGTGCTTCCTCCAATTGCAGTATTCACAACAATTGCGTTTTCAAAGGCTTGACGCGTCAGGATGTCGCTTGGTTTTCGGTCAGAACGTACCATCTCGACGATTTGCCGGCCCGTCTCGTAGGCGCAGTGTCCTCTCTCGCGATATGGGGCAGGAATAGCAGCAGAGCCTGGAAGTGCCATGCCAAGGGCCTCCGCAAGCGCGTTCATGGTCGACGCGGTTCCCATCGTATTACAATGACCCACAGACGGTGCTCTGGGTATCAAGTCAGAAGCAGTCTTCCGTGAGTAAAGAAACTTTGACATACCCTCTGGATACGAAATCGATAAACTCTTCTTTGTTGATCTCGCCTGCGGCATAAAGCTCACGCCCCCTCCAAACGACCATTCCTGAGCCTGCTAAATCGTTCTTCAGATACCCATTGATCATAGGACCAACGTTGAGACATATCGCCGGGATGTTCTGAGTCTCTGTTAGCTGACTCTGATATGATGGGACAGAATCACAGAGAGGAGTGACGTACAACGGTAGCAGCGGCCATCAAACATGCCGGGGTCGTCTTGTCGCACCCGGTCAGGAGCACCACACCGTCAAGGGGATAGCCATAGAGGATCTCAACGAGACCCAGATACGCCAAATTCCTGTCCAGACATGCAGTGGGCCTCCTCCCGCTCTCCTGGATTGGATGTGTTGGGAATTCAAAGGCAATGCCTCCCGCAGACCGGATGCCCTCCCGAACCCGTTTCGCGAGTTCCAAGTGATGGCGATTGCAAGGAGCCAAGTCGGAACCAGTCTGGGCGATCCCAATGATAGGCTTGCCAGAAGTCAATTCCTCGCGTGTCACACCATAGTTCAGATATCGTTCGATGTAAAGTGCGTTCATTCCAGGGTTGCTTTCATTGTTGAACCATGTGGCAGATCGCAGTCCACGACCTGGCTTCTTTGAGGTGGAACCATCCTTCAGTGAGGCCAAGGTGCTCTCAAGCTCTTGGGCTCGTCGTCGCAGTGCGAGCAGCTCAGCCTGGCAGTCCTCAATATTGATCGACTCGCGGTCCACGCGCCCATTGCAGGAGCAGCCGACACACGATGTTCGCGATTGACACGGCATTGTAATGACATTCCAGGTGTTGTAAGTCGGTGGTCAACGTTGGCTCTGAGAGTCAGAGTCTTGGGAATCCCAAGAGACCCAGGGTATCGAGGGAGATACTATGAATACAAATATGACTCAACAAACAACTATAGCAGGTAATACAATAGGTGAGCAAAAAAGCTCCGAGATCTTCACTTCATGCCTCGGATGCTACCGAAATGCGTCAGAAAGTGGAGCGATAAAGGCAGCAAATTGAACGAGTCGTATATCACCAACATCAATAGTGTTCGTGGTCCTTCAAAACAGATCTATCTGATCAAGGCTCCGCGACCGGAGCATAGGACACTGTGATAATAAACAATATCCCTGTCTTCTAGATAGATAGATAAGTTCTTTTGTTGCGCGCTGTGAAAATGAAAGAGCCGAAACCCCACGGAGTTCCTCCGACTTCCTAGGTTAGGTACCTAGGGACGATGTCGGATGCAGGAACCTTGGAAGGTAGACCGAGGGGAAAACCCTGAACGGATCTACAGGCATCGAAAACAAAGAACGGGCTTCGGTGACACACAAGAAGGCTGCAATGCAATGCAATGTAATGCAAAACCGCAGCAGGCTCCGACAGAGAGCCTCTCTTTGTCGAAGGTCTGGCGCAGCGCATGTAGTAGTAGTCAGAGGGAAAGGAAAACAAAGCCCGGACTGCCGAAGGTAGTAACCCCGCCTTGCTCGGGCGAGGACAGGCCTCGGGCACTGCAGTTGTTTCGGTTTCCCGAAAGAACTCCATCCCTAGTTCCTCTATCTATCATGATGAACCTGGATAGGTTTCTATTTCTTCCGACATCCTGCCAGTAGAACCATATTAGCTCGTCTTAAGCTGGCCTTATCTTTGGTCTGGTATGTGAATATATATTGTCGCACATACAGAGTAGTAGGGCAGGGAGGACCAATCACTCAACCCTGCACCCCGCGCGAAAAAAAAAAAAAACCACATCGAGAATGAATATCAACGTCAGAGCTGCTACTCCTGGGTCTGACGCCTAATACTTTAATTTAATACTTTAAGTAAATATTTGTTAGCTGTATAATTGAAAATCGGAAAAGTCTTGAATCTAAATCTCCTTAACCATCCGATGTACATGTACTATAGATATGCCTACTCTCATCTAGATACCTGGTAATGAATAAGCAAGAGCTTGCATTCACATATGTAGAGTGAAAAGAAAGACCAAAACAGACAGTCGGTGAGCTAACTCGTCGCTGACTGATCCATTCGAGACCGCCTAAATACCTGTCTCCTGCCAGGCGAAATGCAGATGATCTATCTACCTACCTAAGCTAGGCAAGGTAGCTACTGTACTGTACTGCGACAACTCGTTGCAGGTGCGTCCTCCTCCCCGTCCGTACGTACAGTAGGTGCATAAAGTAGGCTGGAGCCCAGCCCAGCTCAGCTGTTTTTTTCTTTCCTTATCTTTTTTTCCCCTCCGATTACCGATTGAGATTAACCAGGGCGTCCTGCAGGCTACCTATATACGGTATAATACAGTAAAATACAGTACAGTATAGTAGAGGCTGCCGTTATGGAACTTGGAAGTAGGCAGGTCCTGTGCATTCATATATACATACATACATGCCTAGGTACACACTTGCATAACAGCAAGATAAGGAATTAGGGTGAAGTTTCAAATAATCCAGACCTGGGGGAGCCCTTCCTGGTCTTTAACCCATTCAGTGGGTTGTGATATTAATCTTAGGTAGGTAGGTAAGTAAGCCTGCTTTGGAAGTTTTGTTGAGATCTTTCTTATCTAAATTGGATGGTGTTAGGTGCTTATGTAGCATTATTTGGTATCTTGGTCATTCGTCAGATTTATAAAGTTGATGAATGAAGATTGGAGATAGTTGGAGATTCAGGTCTATGTACATGTCATGAGTAAGGGTAACCTGCCTAGTACTGTATGCATATACAGTACGTAAAGATGATGATATTTTAAGGAAAACCCCTCAGATTGGATACTTGTTCCTTGGATATAAACTCATCACGCTCTCTGCCTGGCATGAACATCTTCTCACATAATGGGAGCCCCGTGGATGCATTGTACATACTGGATAGGATGTTTGAGGAGATACATCTAGCACTACCCTCAGCAGGTTATCCCCTGAATTGTTATCCTTTTTCGATGGCTTCGTTCACAATATCGACAACGCGAATCTATCCATACTACGTACATACACAAGTAGATAGACTAGGTATCCATCAAGAAGCAAGGATCAGCATCATTATGGCCGTGATGCTTTCAGTTATCTAGAAGCATAGGTCATCTCAACAGGGGAATTTACCCGAAATGGCATTACCAACTAAAAATCAAGAAAGCCAGCCCCGAAACGCCAATCCATGCTATATGGGGAGCAAGCAAGCAAAAAAGTGACTATCTGCCGAAGGGAGAGTAACTATACGATACTTGATGAACGACGGGAGGAATCTACTGTGTCGCGCACTGCGCCGGTTCCTCGTCCTCATCCTCATCGACCCATCCAGACCCGCCACGAGGGTCGCCAGCACCAAAGTCCTCCATATCGCCCTTGGGGTCGTAGTCGACCTCGTCGACCGTCTCCGCCTCGATGGGCGGGTCCGGCTTGGGCAGGATCTCCTTGAGCTTCTCCAGCACCGCGGGGCTGGGCGACCAGTTCTCGTCGGGGAACTTGACGTTCACGACCAGGTACAGGTCGCCGCGGGCGTCGCTGCGCTTGTGCGGCATGCCTTCCCCGGGGATCTTGAGCACCTGGCCCGGACGGAGGACGTCACCGGGCTTCTTGGGGTGGGAGATCTCGATGCCGTGGCCATCGAGGTGCTTGACGACCACACGGGAGAAGCCGGCCAGGGCCTCGGCCAGCGTGATGTCGATGGTGGCAGTGAGGTCCGCACCGGCGCGTCTGAACGTCGGGTGGTCGATCTCGACGATGTGGAAGACGATGTCGCCGGGCTCGGTGTCTGGGATCTGGTCTGCCTCGCCTTCCAAGACGATGGTGTCTCCCTCCCTGTTGAAGTCAGCTATCTGATAGACGTAAGGTTTGGAAAGAACTCACTTCGCTCCCCGAGGGATGTAGATCTCCAGCATCTTCTTCTCCTCAGTCACCTTCTCTCCCTTGCACTTCTTACACTTGTCCTTCGGGCTGAAGAAGCTTCCTTGTCCTTTGCAGACAGTACATGGGGCCATTGACTGCGTCAGGAGGGGTCCGACACGGGTCAGAACTTCCCTGAAGCCTAGAAGCACCCATTTAGTAACAGAGACACAGATCTACAAAATTTGATATCGACTCACCATGACCATCACAAGTTGAGCACTTCTTCGCCTGAGCCTTGTCCTTACCACCCTTGCCCTTGCACAGGCTGCAGATGACGTTCTTCGTGCTAGCGAACTTGACGGTCCGGCCCTTGTACAGGTCCTCCAGGCTGACCTCGTACTTCTGCTCCTCGTTCGGACTCCTCTTGGGCCTGTTGGCGCGTGGTCCAGCACCGTACCCGGGCATGCCACCCATGCCGCCCATGCCACCGAACATCTGCGCTAGGATATCATCCAGGTCCGGCGCTCCGGCCCCCATTCCGGGCTCGCCGGAGCCGTCGAAGGCGCCCATGCCATGTGTGTCATAGATCTGTCGTTTCTCTTCATCGTAAAGGATGTCGTAGGCCTGCTGGACAGCTTTGAATTTGACCTCGGCGGCTTCCCGTTCGGGCTCCGGGACCTTGTCGGGGTGGCTTGCGAGGGCGGCCTATTTGCATCTTGTTAGAACCTGGCGAACAAGACCGGGTCTCTCTCTTCTTTTGGTCTGCATACCTTGCGATAGGCCTTCCGTATCTCTTCTTTGGTTGCGTCTCTCTCGATTCCTAGGACCTCTGCACGAATGTTATTTTCCTGCTAGGAGTGTGCAGAGCGTAAAGAATACCGTAGAGGTCAACATGCCCTTCGCTGGCCACTGTTTAGAAAAAAAGAGTGTCAGCAAGCATGGTCTTATCTGGATAACACTGAAAGGAGAGCGGGGACGTACTGTCGAGATTTAACGAAATTGGGACTTTTGACTTTTAAACCGCTTGTGGGAATCTTCCATGAAACGGAAAAAACGGATATCAACAAAAAAAATTCACCGAAGTGAAATACAAAGAAAGAAACACTGCCCAAAAGAAAGAAGAGACGGCGTTGCAAGACTCAAAATGTTGCCGACTGACCAACGCGTGGGACCTCTCGTTCAGAGCGGGCCGAAATTTCAGCAGAGCGGGCTCAAACACCGCACGCGCCGCAGTTGCGCTGATCTTCCGCCCTCCGCAAAAGTAATCGATATCCATCTACCCGTGATCACAGCAGAACAGGGCCTGATTTTCCTGCTGTTTCTGTATTTTAAACCCATAATTGCCTCTTACCATGAGGCGTGCCCAAATTGGACCTTTCCCTCGTTGGCCGTGGGTCTGCACCAGATGTAGGGCCAACTACTCCTCCGTCGCAGCGGCGACTCCATCTCCGAGCGTCGCCCGTACAGGCAAGAAGGGCAAGAAAGATCTCCCTGATGCGCCCGCGAGGACTCGTTTCGCGCCGTCTCCGACGGGGTATCTGCACCTTGGATCCTTGAGGACGGCGTTGTTTAACTATTTGCTTGCCAAACGGACCGGTGGTCAATTCCTTCTCCGCATCGAAGATACCGATCAGGTTGGTCGCAGCCGTTGGAAGTTTAATAACCGGCTTCTGGACGTCGCGCTGACGGGCGAAGAAAAGGACAATCCCTGGGGCAGAGCAGCGCTTGTGTGAAGATTTACAATGGGCTGGGTTGCAGTGGGATGAAGGTCAATACAAGCATTGGGAACTGGGTGAAGAGCTCAGAGTACTGATAGCTTTGCAGGCCCAATTGTTGGAGGTCCATACGGACCGTATAGACAGGTGTGTTTAGTCTTGTTACATTACTTCCGATATCAAATAGAGCTGACCTCCTGCTTAAAGTCTGAACGAACGGCAATCTATCGCTCCCACGCCCACGACCTGATATCAAGTGGTCATGCATACCGATGCTTCTGCACACCAGAACGACTAGACACCTTAGCAAGACATCGTAACCAGGCGGGACTCCCTCCCGGTTACGACAGAACATGTGCAGATATTTCTGCGGAAGAATCAGAGGAGAGGGCCGCAAGGGGCGAGGCGCATGTCGTTCGATTGAAGGCAGAGGGATACCCGATGTTCGAAGACCTCGTCTACGGGAAGACTGGGCAGAACAAACCCAGCAATAAACTGGACTACATTGATCGAGTCTACGACGATCCGATTCTGCTCAAGTCCGACGGACATCCAACCTACCACCTAGCGAACGTGGTGGATGATCACCTTATGAAGATCACACACGTTATCCGCGGTACTGTAAGCATAACAATAGACCCTTGACTCTCTATTATATCAATGCTGCTGCTAACAGGATCCACAGGAATGGATGCCATCAACGCCCATGCACCTCGCACTGTACAACGCCTTCAACTGGACCCCTCCCCGATTCGGCCACGTCCCGCTACTCGTCGAGAAGAGCGGGCAGAAGCTTAGCAAACGCAACGCGGACATTGACATCTCCTTCTTCCGCGACAAGCAGGGCATCTTCCCGGCCACGCTCGTCAACTTCGCCGCGCTGCTGGGCTGGTCGCATTCGCAGAAGTCGGACGTCCTGAGTCTCGAAGAGCTGGAGCAGATCTTCAACCTCAAGATCACCAGAGGAAACACCGTCGTCGCCTTCGAGAAGCTCTGGTTTCTCCAAAAGGCGCACGCGCAGCGGTTCGCGGCCAGCAGAGGACCCGCATTCGACGACATGGTGAACAAAGTTTCTGATGTCGTCCGGAATAGCTGCTCGACGGAGCAACTGTAAGTAAAACCACTTCCTTCCCTCTGAACATTTCAAAAGGTCAGTGCCCACTGACACAAACACCTATTATCAGAGAACCAATCCTCCAAACCCGCCCCCTCACCGAATACATATCCCCCTTACTCCGCGCAGACGCCAAATCCTACACCACAGCCCAAGAATTCGTCACGCGCAACGAGACCTTCTTCACCTCGACCCTGAACCGGCCCCCATACGCACCAGCTGCCGGTGCAGAGAAGAACACCATCCCCCTGTCAGCATTGCACACCGCCGCAGCAGCATTCTGCCTCGTCCCGGAACCGCACTGGAACGCAGACACGCACCGGGCCAATATCTCTTCTTACGACGGCGCGTCTGCATCCGTCACCTCATCTGACTCATCCCCATCCTCTTCATCCCCCGAAGCAGGGGCAGATCCAGAGGCACAAGCCAAAGCCAGAGTCGCAGCCGACAAAGCCTTCAAAAAGGAACTCTACCACTACCTCCGCTGGGCCCTGTCCGCGGGGAACCCCGGTCCAGGCATCCCCGAGACGATGGAGATCCTGGGTCGGGTGGAGAGCGTGAGGCGGTTGGACGAGGCGAGGAAGTTGACGGCTTCTCAAGAAGCTGGATATGATGCATCTGGGTTATTCCCGGGCAACAGGAGACCCAAAGACGTGAATCCAGAGGGGGATAAGTCTTGGATGGGGTCTCTTGCGCCGCGATGATTATGACCCAATCGAGAGGCGTTGGTTTCTGTGTATAGTATGGGGGGAGAAAAAGGGTATATACTGCGGTAAACCCGGAAAGATTCCCTGGTGCGCCCCACGGGTGGATGCTAGTCAATGCTGGTGTTTTGATGCTGCCTTTGAAAATTGCTCCTGGCTATCCTTACCGCCTTCCATCTCTAAGATCATTAATATGGCTGACTGATCGGGCGGTAAGAATGCTGGCAGTGAACTGCGAAAGCAGAACACCAGGCCACTAGGGCATCCCTGTTAGTGGAGCGCACCAGGGAATCTTTCCGGGTTATACCGCAGTATACCTTTGTACCAATAGTGCATCACTCACTTCATCTACAGTACTTGAGCACGTCCTCCACTGAGACGTTGTGAGGCCCTTACAAAATCTACGGATGGAAAATAGCCAAAAACCAATGATTGGAGAAGGCCAATTGACAGGACAACTACCACACTACTCAAAAACAAAATAAAGTAAGAATTAAAATGCACAAAAGCTCAAACGTTCTCATGATGACCCGTACGGGCCTTTACGAGATCAATAATAAAATAACGTAATGGCACGAATCGAAAAGATGCACACAACCCGAGACGAGCTTAAGAAACATCAGACAAAGGTCAAAGGCATTAAACAAAAAGGCAATAGCCATACCATCGCCATCACTCCCATTTTTTTCCCTCGCCGCCTGCTGAACAGGACCAACCCATCCATTTTTAAACGAATCCTGAAAAAAAAGAAGAGAGTAGAAAGAAACCATGCGCCAATGCTAGAGTTCCAAGGAAAAGAAAAAGAAAAGCCCAGAAGTGGTATGCATCATATCGTAGCCCTATCCCTTGCGCATATGCCAGCATATAGAAGAGAACCCGCCACCCATGAGAGGAATCGACAGACGAAATTGAAAGAAGTTCGACGACAGCAGAATGATCCGAAATTTTCAACGCAGAATGGGAAATCCCTGGCTTGGGTTCCGTGGTTATTGTGATGGTGATTCGGAAGCAATTGAAACACGCAATCAACGCCTGGCCGGGAGGGAGTCCAAGATTGACTGAGGAATTTCATGTCGTTCGTGGAGTCATAAGCTCATAGTCATCCAGGTGGTGCCCCAACTCCGTGTGTCCCAAAGGATCCCAAATGCGCAACTTGATGAGAATATCTTTTCAACGAAGCAGAATCTTAGTACTCCAGGTCATCGGTCCATTCGCCATCGCTGCCCGAGGTCCTAATCCTTGGCTCGCTTTGCTCAAACACTCGTTCATCCGATCCTACAGCCCTGATACCCTTGACCTTCTTCCCTGCGTAAGGCCCGTTCTGCGAATCGTCAGGGGCGAATCGCTTGCCATGGGCAGCACGAAGCTTTGCATAATAGATTTCGGTCGCATCTGCCTCAGGTTCAGAACAATCGTCATACGTCTCCCAGTTCTCCGATTCTGATGTCGCGGTAATAGTCGACTGATTGGAGACCTGCCTAATCGGCGCATGGTGCTGCATATAAGGGTTCGGTCGAGGATATCCTGTTGTTGAATTGCTGGTTGTTGAATTGCTGAAAGAGTGAAGCGACTGGGAGAACCCGCTAGCCTTATTGGACTGAAGGGAAGAGTGGGAAGAGCTCATATAAGATCGCTGGCTCCGGTCATCATAGACGTCCTCAGGACTCACTGGCCGTACAATTCTGCTAGACATGACACTGTTACACCGCGGTGGTTCCATCACATGGTTCTCCTCAGAGGACTCAGCAGTCAAATCGCGCATCTTGGGTGGTGGAGCACGAGGTGGCATTTTGCGCATGGTACTTGAAGAGAAGGAGCTGGAGCTGGGCGGCACACGACGGTCTGCAGAATTGTCCCCATGAGGCATGTTCCCAAGAGGGACACGAGTAGGAATCTTTGTCGGTGATTTCTGAGTAGTAGACGTATTGGCGGAGTTTCCAATTTGGTTGCGCCTGACGGGCCCAGCACCTGTAGGAGTCTTGGTCGCAGAGCGCGGTGGCGCTCCTTTCATTGTGCTCGCTGGGCGAGTAGATTGAGGTTGCTTTGTAGTACTTGATTTGAAGTTTTGAGCAGGCCCAGATGGGGTCTTTGAACGGGCTGGAGGTTTGGTAGGTACGGGGGTAAGCTCGTCGATATATCTCTCGCCGTAGACAAGGAATGGCCTTCCGTACTCGTCCTCCCACTTCTCCAAGACCTTTCTCAGTTCGTTTTCAACCTTGGGCAACTCCCTCGCAATCCTCTTTCTCATCTTCTCCTCCCTGAGCAGTTTTCCAGGGTCGTGGCGTTCCCCCTTGTTGCCGCGAGCCATCAAGCGAGAAGCGTCTTGGCTTGAGGCAGCGAGCTCCTCACGGTCCTGAACGAGACCACGATGCTTCTCAATTAGCTGAAGTATCGGTGCACGCTGCTCCTTCAGGGATTCCAAACGAGAGATCTCTGCTTCATGTGCCTCCAGCAGCGCGTCGCTGTAGACGTCCGAGAACGCTGGTGTGAAGTCGAGCATCTCTTCCTCTGAGTAATATAGGCTGTCCCAAAGCTCCTGGAGTCTGCAGCGGGCATCTTCGACAAACAGAGGCAGGTTTTGCCTCTTAAGTTCATTGAGACGAGCCAGCTCATCCTCGAACTCGTTGATTGTCCGCAGCCCGCAGCCGCGATTGGCGGCAAGAAATGCCTTCTGGTCGCGTTCCTCAACCCCAAGGCGTTCCCAGAGTCCTTCCACGGCGGTCCTCAGATCCTTCAATTTCCGTTCACGACTCTTCTTTTCGTCCAGCAACCTCTCACGCATTGCTTTGAGGTTGGCTAGGTCAGACTCGTGAAGACCCAGCTGTTCTGGCGCCTCGCGGTAGTATCTCACAATGGAAGGATCGGTTTGTGCCTGAGGAGTTCCAAGTTCCGCCCAGAGCTTGATAATCTCCTCACACGTTGTTTGGACCAGCGAGAGGCGACGATTGTATTCATCGTAGACTCTGGTGAATTCATTATCTAGTGCAGTAACGTAAGATGAGGAGAGATCGAACGAAGGAGGAACGGATGTGCCAGGTGCTGTTGGAGGAAGCTCAATGGCGACAAAGGACGGCTCGAGATGAGAAGAGTAGGATTCAAGCGCTTCCACAAGTCCTGCGGAGTGTTAGACAGGATCGTTCTTCTGTATGCAAGGCTGGAGACTTACTCTTGACCTGTTCAAAGCGCTCGCGATGCAATTTGCTCATCGTGTTGTGCTTCTCTCTGAGAAAGTTGAGACATCGATTCAAGGGGTAGGAGACGTGCAGGTCATCCTCATTCAACTCGTATTGTCCATTTGCTTTCTCGTCTTCCAAAGAGACCTCCATCTGCTTTATCGTCTTGATAAGTCGTTGTGCCTCCTCCTCCATCTCATTCTTTTCACTGCGATGATATATACTCAGTAAACAGATGCCAAGTTACAAACCCGGGGATCCAACTCACGCGTTGACTAGTCGCAGCTGACTGTTCAGGGTCTCTGACAGAGCAGAGAAGAGCTAGAAGAGTCAGTTAGTGTCAACAATTGTGTCGCGTATAATCGAGCGCGACTGGCGCAGAACCAACCTCTGCCTCACGCGACTCCCGTTCATGATCCGGGATTCCAATCTCATCGAAGACCCCGTGAAGTTGGCCAACAATATTGTTGACCTGGGTGGTCAGGTAGCTTGTGTCCACCGTCATTCTGTGTGAGGAGATGAACGTAGAGAACCGTTGAAGGTGTGATCAGCAATGGATTAGGCGTCGCGACAGGGCGCCCAGCAGTCGAGGCTGCGACGGCTGCGAGTTGCCGGATTTCGAAACCAAAACGAAAGAGAGACACGCTACGCGGGGGAATGATGACGGAGGACTGGTTTCAGGACATGAAATACGAATTCAAGGAGCGGACGGCGAGCTCAAGAATGAGACTTGGAAAAGAAAGTAAGCAAAGGCGGCGGGCGGAGAGAAGACGGCGGAGAGTACACACAACCCCGGCGGGAGCCCGCAGCCGTTGTTGACTGCTCCCGTCGTCCCGGCAACCACTGACTCAGTGCCTTCACCGCCCGCGTTCTGCCGGCAGTCCCGTGACGGCCCCGCGGGCTCTCCGCAGTGACCGAGTCCAGACCGCGGAGTCTGGTCTATCATTACCTACTCTCAGTCTTCTCCTCCCAACACCTTTTGACACCGCTCTTCCATAGGAGGACACCCTCGTTGTTGTTCCAGTGGAAATTCGTCCAGTGCTCCAATAGCTCTCACCATGCAGGCTGCACAGCAGTCCTGGGGTGAGTACAATAATCCCCGTCTGAGATACACCTGGCGCCGCAGGCAGATCGCTGACATCGATCATTACGCAGAGCTTGAAAATGCAATCAGCCTAGTTGACCCCCAGCGGGATGCCCTCTACAGATACGATGAGAACGCACACAAGGCTCTAGTGGCCGCCCGGCCCTGGGCCAAAGACCCGCACTACTTCAAGTCGATCCGCATCTCCGCCGTCGCGCTCCTCAAGATGGTCATGCACGCCCGCTCTGGGGGGTCTTTAGAGGTTATGGGCTTGATGCAGGGTTACGTTGCAGCAGAGACTTTCATCGTTACGGACGCCTTCCGCCTGCCCGTCGAGGGTACTGAGACCCGCGTCAACGCCCAGGAGGAGGCCAACGAGTACATGGTGGGATACCTTCAGGCATGCCGTGATGCTGGGCGGATGGAGAACGCCGTGGGCTGGTACCACAGCCACCCAGGGTATGGGTGCTGGTTGTCCGGGATCGACGTGACGACGCAGGACATGCAGCAGCTCAGCGATCCCTTCGTGGCCGTCGTGATCGACCCGGAGCGCACCATCTCTGCCGGAAAAGTCGAGATCGGCGCCTTCAGAACATTCCCCAAGGACTACACACCACCCAAGGAGCAGCACGAGGACGATGAGTACCAGAGCATCCCACTCAACAAGGTCGAGGACTTTGGCGCGCACGCCTCTCAGTACTACTCCCTCGAAGTGTCTCACTTCAAGAGCACACTCGACTCGCAGCTCCTGACCTTGCTGTGGAACAAATACTGGGTGGCAACACTCAGCCAGAGCCCCCTCTTCACAAGTCGCGACTATGGAAGCAAGCAGATGATGGATCTGAGCCAGAAAGTTAAGCGCGCGGCGCGGGGGATCAGCGGGGGCGCCTCGCGGGGCGGATTCACCACGGGCAAGGATCAGCAGTTGGAAAAGGTAGTCCGGGACGGAGAGCGGATCGTCGCAGAGGAAGTGAGCGGCCTGATGGCAGCGGAAATCAAGAAGTCACTTTTCCAGGGCGTCGGGGAGAAGACGAAAACGGAGGCCCAGCAGGCCCAGTCATGATGGAAAATATTTCCCTTTCGGCACGTTGGTGTTCTTCTTTAGTTACATACTCGTTACGTATGGGGTTTCTCGGCGCTGTGGCATGAAATGATGGTCTTTTTACGTCTTTCCAGTCGATGAAAATGGATTGATATAGATACGATAAATGGAGTGACTGGCTTTGCTCTGGATAACATTATACTTCCACATCTAAGTAATCCTTTGTAAGAAAAAAAAAGCAATATAACTACGTAACTGTCGGTCTAAGCCAAGGAAAGAGGACACAAAAGAGTGCATTTTATACACTTCATCTTGAAACTCATCTCCTTCAATCGAACCGCTTGCGTTCCTGTTCTCTAATCTTCTTGCGTTCGTCCTCAGTGACCGGTTTCGCCTTGGTCAAACCGCATTTCGCTTTCCTTGGAGCCTGACTCATCATCCTCAGTCAGAGTCATTACCATCGCTCTGGTCGATTGACTTTTTTTGGTCAGTTCTTCAAAAGTGTTAGCATCTGGACCCCTTGGTGGGCTAACAACTATAAACGCTGCTAGTCTTACTTACGATCTCCACATTTGTCTTTAGGTATCAGGCAGATAACATACAATCCTGGACCTTTACGATATGGGCTTTCTGCGTCCACACGTACTAGGATAGTTTTATTCCTGACATCTCCAGGCGCAGTGACTGTCATAGCGAACGAATACCGTTGATGTAGCCCAGTATAAAAATGTTCAAACAGCTATTTGGGTCGCTATAATTTTATAATTAGTGTGGATATAAACCCAGTTAGCAGAGAGCATGATAAATAACTGATTGAGAATTGATTACAGACTGTCAGTATGAACTTCCACTTTCCACTATTTCAACTGCTTTAATCCGATCAACCAGGCCCAGGCGATCTTCTCCAGAAAGTTTGCGGAGTATACTTAGTATTCTTCAAAAACCAATCTTCGAAGCCAGGAATCTCCCTTCCATGATAGTGAAGACATGATGAACGAAGTTGATAGACTAGCTTGGAAAGGATACGAGAACTTCCAGTGGCCGTACGGGAAACGGTCAGTCGTCGGATAAGTAAATTTGAAAGTGTAGATGGCCTTCACACTACCGGCGCCGAAGAGTGTATTGATGGGGCGCTTCGCCACTGGTAAAGGAATTTTTGTAAGCAGAAGCAAGTGGCATCGTTGTGAGCCAGGTGATTCTCTCTCTTTTTTTTTTTTTATTGGACACTAGCAAAAGTCCTTTGTCGCCTTGCTCATCTAACTTGGACTGAACAGAGCATCTGTACGATTAGTTTCCCACTTGTATTGTTGACTCAGTACCATGGCGGAGGTTATTCTTGTGGTGACCCTGTCTTCGATGGCCCTGAGTCGGGCTAAAAAAGGGTCATCTTTAGGTTGCCTTCCGGAAGATCCGCCGGACCTAAGCCTTTATCTGGGGTAACTGGCCAGCGGTACCATAGCATTCCCGGAGGCGCCAATATGTAGAAGGCTTTAATCAGATCTTTTTACAATGAATGTTCTAATGGTGCAGCCAGGTAAATCAGAGAATGATGATTTACTTCATCCCTTGCTGTTAAAGAAATATCTGACACTCCCCTACCCAGACTTCAAGATTCAAGTGTAAGAAGGCTGCGGAACAGGAGGTTGGACCTATTCAGTATTTTCAATGTATCAGAAACTCCACTGCTCATGGGTAAGGTAGTTTTCTCAAATCCCAACTAAAAAAGGAAGACATACACTCTCTATATAATGACTCCCCCCGCCATACTCTTGGACCCATCGTGGAACAGCCTCGCTGAGATCGATGGTATCCGGGGCGGGACCACGGACCATAATTCCCTTGAACCAGTATGAAACGTATCCATGCGGTGCTTTGAGCTCTCCCGAACGATATGCGTCGAGAACCGCTTGGATATTCATTCTATGTGCGGGTTTATCCCAAAATTCGTTTTTCATGGTATTCTTGAGTATTTCGATTCGGTAGTAAACCGTGGCATCCAGGCCTGGGGATTCGGAGGGAGGGATCCTGTGGGATTGTTCCCAAGTCAGAAAGGGGTGTGAGTAGCAGCTCTTGGATGTCTTGTATACATAGGTACATAGTCTCAGCTTCCACGATCGTCGATTGTGCGCTTCATCGTGCGGTTCAGACGCCACGGGTTCATATTTGCAATGAGGTTATACATTATTTCTCATTGAAAAAGTGTGCTTTTTAGATATAGAACAACTTGGAGGGCCGAAATTGGATAAAGGAAACAAGAAAATGAAAACAAGAAGAGTACTGGGTCAATAATAACACTGCTAATGATAATAAAAACCTCGTACACTGGACCCGCGGGGCTGGTCTCTTCAAGTCGCTGAAGAAGCTTTTCAACAGACTCAGCCATTTCTGCGTTTGAGCTAGAGTAGTACTGACTCTTCTGGTGTTGCAGCTGCTCGATAGTCTCCGTTCGCCATCTAAATATAGTGTTTGTCAGAAAAGAAGAACAAGAATCAAATCCGAGGCTCCCACTTGCGGATCTGTCCAGAAAAGTGAGCTCTCACTTGCCTGATATACTCATCCGGATCCCAAAGTGATCTGAGGACATATTGTTTGTTGTATTTTGCCCATGTAGCTTCGTCTACCGCGACAGGTACGATCTGGTCTTTCTCTGGTTCCATGATTATGCTTGGTAACCCAACAGAAGTAATAGTCCAGGGAAAATAATAGCACACTCTATAGAAGTATTCTGGGGTAGGTAGCGGGGTCATTAAATTGCGGGAGATTAGGTTCTACGGCGGAATGACGTCCGGGTGTACAGTATTCACCCAGTAGTAGAGCTCCGCACCGACAATTGCCTAATCTGCCTTCTGGGGAGAGTGGAATATTTTCCACCACATAACCCACGTAAGAAGGAACCAGTGGTTTGTTTGAGTTTCTTGTAGACTTGACCACAAAGGTCTTTGTGCTGGCCGCCGGCCAGTACCGGTTGTTCTGTTCCGTCCGGGTGGTTCAGTTGTCGAATCCGGCTGATGTCAAGCTCGCGATTCGTCCCTACACGTTGAGCAGCCTACTATAGCACCGCACCCTGGCTCTATACTAGTGATTGCTGCTGTGGACCAAATAGCTCTCTTCTTTAACGACAGCAATTCCTTCTGCGAAGTTTGTATGCTCGTTGCAGGGATACAATCCACTCCCTATAGCTTTATATTTTGATTGGGGAAATTGATAACTGCCTCATTTCTCATCAAGATATCTGTAGTGACAAGTAATCTACAGGCTAACTGGGAAGCAATATGGAATCTGCCAGTAATAGTTGTTTCATGTCCAGTTATTGTGCAAATAGGGATGCATAGAACAGTAAAATGTTGTGATCGAGCCATCTCTCCTATTTCTTGGACATTGACTGTTAGCTTACCTATTGGCCAGTCTTGAAAGTAGGTCTTGTAGTAAGCTTGACTGATACACAATATATCAGAACCATATCAATACAGAATGGAAATCTCAGCAGCTTCCTGCCTTTTTACATTAGGTACACTTGACAGCTTCAGCGCGAAGAGATTAATCCGTCCCCAATATGCATGTGCATTCGGGGAAAGGCAATCAGAGACATTATCTGTATCGACAATAACATTAAATCTCTTTATGAAAGCTCAACAAGGGCCTCTTCAGCCTCGCTCTGCTTTGACGGGAGTGCAAACGCCTGCTTGGAAATGGGGCCAGGCAGGGTGGTGGCAGCAGGCGGCATACTGTACTATACAGTACAACAGGGTTCTCAATTCATGATCAAGAAACAGAGAGTGTTGATCTCCTTTGCAGAGTATGCAGGTGGAGAAATTCAGCCAATTAGTACTCAGATGATGCTTCGCAGGCAAGGTAGGCGAGTAATTGTAGTGTAGTAGAACATCCTGGGTTATTCTAAGCCCCATTCCCTAAAGTACCAATAACTCGCGTAGTAAGAATAGCAACGACAAACGGATGATATTGCAGACGCGTAGACAGAAAAGTATAGTAATCAATTATACGAGCAGAGTGGACATGGAACAGACATCTACCCGGGTTAGTATAAGAAGTTAGGCAGAGATAGAAGCGAAAGATCAAACATTATTATCGCAGTATATCAATATATTTCTCTTTGCAGCATAATACCCCTTTGCTTTAATTCTACGACCTCCTCTTTGGGCCTCTCCTAAAGAACCTTCCGGAGATTCGGTAATTAAGTAATCAGAGAATCTGTATAATTCCAGAGCAGATGTGACAAAATCCCCTCCCCCGCATCCAAAGATTAAATAGGAAATGACAAGAAGATAGACGTTCTTGCACATCATCAATCACTCTTCTGAGTCTGTTCTTTTCAGCATCCTCGGAAAGTGTATGTGTACTAAAATCTCTGCCTGCCTGGGTTGATTCGTCTACCATTGTAGCGGGTACTGCTCATAAGTGTGATGACTGTCAAGTTATATTCGTGATGGTACTACCATCCTCCGGGGATGGTAAGACGATCCCCGACATGTAATTCACCAAGCAGGAATTCACAGCCTCGATACTACAGGAGGATTGTACACCCTCCCTGGCTGCTGAATTTCTTGAGTCGCAGTTCCTGTTCCCTTCATTTCCGCTAACATTAATTAATCAGTATCGTAGGTAGGTAAATAATGGATGTAGACCAAAGATAAAAAAAAGAATAATGCTGTGTTGGAAGGAAGGAGAAAGATCTTTCTGAGGAGTGAAATAAATCAATAGAGATAGAGCATATAAGTAGGTAGGTTAAGGGCCCTACCTTACCTGCCCGCAGCTCTGAAGATGCTGAAGCAAGAGTAATATATTTATTTTATTTGTTCCTGTTTGAGGATAGGCAAGTAGAGAGAATTCCAACGATACTTGGAAAACTCTTCATTGATAGTTACAGTACCTAACCATGATAGATGGGATAGTGAAAAAGCATCACTTATTAATTCACCATCACCCAGCAGCCAAGTATGTACAGTACTATATAGTACAAGCAGCTGGCAGTTAATGAAATGATGCAGGTAGTGGGAACATAATTATTCACTTTTATAATGTAGTGAGATGAAGAGAGCTAGTGATATATTGGGCGATGGGAGTAGATATAGATAATTATGATATAGATAGATAGATAGATAGATAGAATCTACCTAAGAAGTATTATAAAGCACATTTAACGTTGCAGGTTGAGGTCGAGACTAATAGTCAAGTACCCCGTACCTAGATTAACGACCGTAGGTTAGGCAGCTAGGTGATGAATTCCCAGGACCGTATCTACTGCACTTCACTTAATCGCTGCTGAGTACTTAGTAGTTGCTGTCTGTCTATCAAGAAGGAGAAGGACATAGATATCTCCCTAGCTAAATAGTCAGATATAGACATAGATACCTAAGCAAGCAAGCAAGCACCTCAGCCGTACATGTACATGTACTACATATCTACAGCCTCGAGCACTCCACTCCATACAAGTACAGATACAAATACCATACTGCATAAGCTCTGTACACTGTACAGTACATACATACAAGCGGGGTAATAGAAGCAACTAAGTCCTCCGTACCCCCTCCGTGCCTAGTGAAGCACCTACCGGCATTATTACCAATCTAAGTAGGAGGTAGCAAGTGGATCATTCGTTACTAGTCCATAGTGACTTAGGTAGATAGACGGGACCGGCCCGGTTCCGATATCCCGCCGCGCATATGATGGCCATCAACCAAGCCCCCCTGGAATTCTTTCTCGGTTTTTTCTCGAAGCCGTGCACTAACTAGGGGCACGGGCCATGCCACGCGATTGCCAACACCAAAGCTAATTAACGAACTTTTCGAAATTTTGATGAGCTCCTTCTAATTTAATGAAGCGGGCCCCGAACCCTGGCCCTGTTGCTATTCTTCGCTTCTAGAAAAGCCTAGGATGAACCATGAACTACCGCGTACCCATAAATAGGTAGTAGGTAGCTGAAGCTTGTTTTGCTTCTCTGGTGGGGGAGATCGATGTTAGGTACGTACTGCGTACCTGACGCACGTGAAAGTTGAACACTGCTGATTTCCAATCACCCGAGCCTTAGCCGGGGCCGAAGACAGTCGGGAAGCTCTTGCTTATGTGAGCCTCGAAGATCACATGCTTTTGAGGGGATGATACTCTGTACTCCGTACTGTGTGTAACGGTGCTGGAGTACAGACAGGCAGGCCGCAAGATCCACGGTCCAGAATATGCCAAGGAGATATAACTACACAGACAGGTCTACGACAGACAACCGGGGGAACGCAACGGAGTCATATAGCACAGGAGATACCAATCGTATGGATTCCCAAGCTAGCGTTAAGATATTTTTCCCGCCACAAGACGACTTTTTCCATGCCCTATAGATATACAAGGAAATTCTTTTCTTTATTCTCCAATAAAGGGGTAAAACAAATGAGGAAGGGTAAAAAAGGAAAAAGGGGAAATAGAAGAGGGAGGGTCACAAAGTCGAAAGAAATAGAAACAAGAGGTATCATTTCGTACCATGTCATATCATATCCGACCATACCAATCAGGATCACGGCCGGTGGGGCCGACGACGCCTGCAAACTACACGGACGCAAAACAAGATACACGAAGCGGTCTTGAAGGATGTGAGCATAGACGCCAAGCAGAAGGATGTTCAGTCCAGAGATATGAGACACGAAGGAAGATTTATAAAAGAAAAGAAACATGAACTAGACGGCTGTCGAAGTAGATAATCAAATATGGTATAAGAAAATATAAGGAGGAAGATGGGCGGAGATGGAAGTATGCACACATTGAGAGTATAACCGGGTACACTTCAAAGTCGTTATGCTCGCCATGCTCCCTTTGGAGGCTGCAAAAGCGGGTCAATATTTCATTTCGAGAGCATTGCAAAGGGCGGCGTGCAGTCCCAGACGAGACGAGCGAGCACTATCTGCCCTTCGAGGGGTATCATGCGTGGAGACCGCTGGTCCCGAAGTCGACCAAGCAAGAAACAATGTTACCGACACCAGAGACTCATCAGAGGCGCGGAACTTCAGAATCATGGCATGGACGTCATGACTGCAGATTCATTCAAACAAAGATACGGGAGGATAGTTTCCGAGGGAGTTGGATGTATGTGATAATTTCTTTTTGCACCGCGTTAGCCCCGAGTCAACCCTGTGTACGAAGAGGGCACGCGCTGGCGCACATGTTCGTTGAAAGTAGAGTTCTGATCAGCACAGCCGATACGGCGGCTAGAGGATGAGTCGCGTGCACCGATTTCGGCACCCCATCGGAAGATGAAAGCATCGTCAAGAGCCGCCACCCAGCCACACGATGATACATGCCGGTCTCAGCATCCATCACATGGAATGATGCGATTCATCGGGAGGGGATCGGGTAGATCAGGGTCCCCGGGAGAGGTGATCGGCGCGTTGAGAGCCAATGGCAGCCTGTCAGAGGCTGAGGATGCAGCTGGCGTACATCATAGGCAAGATATAGCAGGGCTAACTCGGTTTGCCGCCTGAAAAGGAGCCATCGGCTTCGCCCGTGGCGTGCGACTACAGATGGCGAAGGACACTGCGTGTTCGGGGACCCCCACGCTCGGATACGACGTTGTCAGGGATGGCGGGATCCACGTGCGACCGGCTGAAGGGCAAGGGGGGAGCATGACCACCCTACAGGAAGCCCGACTCGGAGAGTAGTCTACGCAAAAACCAATAGTTAGTCTCTGTGAAAGATCAATGGAAAAGATAGGCGTCACGGTTAGGGAGATGATGTGAGCTTGTCAGGACACGTCGGGCGGGGGAACCGCTGCAACGCTCTGTCGGTAACTGCTATCTTGGACTAGGCAGGGGTCTCCCCAGCGCAGCTATCACCAGCATGCATCTCCCAGGTAGTGGCATCAAGCCACACGGTACAACAAAGGCAGAGGGGAAAGAACCCGAAACAAAGAAAAGGATAGGGACGTGCAAGGGGGGAAAGGGGAATCATCGTAAGGACGCGACCACACTCGCGACGGCTAGGGAATGGGTCTCGCTACCGGGAGCATACCTCGCAATCTTTTCGTCTTCTCGTTCCCTAGGTTCCACCTCCAGACTCCGCTCGTACATGTCATGCACGTCGCCAGCGGCTTGCATATTACTCAAGATGTAGTCTTGCAGCTCCGGAACGGGCTGGAGGAGGTAGGGCACGTTTTGGTACTGCTGGATGTCTCGAATCACTTCGGCGGTCTTGGCGCGCTTGTTGAAATTGATCAGATCGGATGGCGTGTTGGACGGGATACCGTCTTCGATGAACGTAAGATCGGTCAAATAGACACCTGTAAGGCGTTAGCAACAATCGGCAGGACAGGATTATACTCATATGTTCGTACCAAAGAATGGGATGCAAGGGGGATTCGCAAGATGCAAAGTCTCACGATATTCACCAAAGTTCTTGGTGCTTGCCATAAGTTTGCGCATCTGCTCGAGGATGGCCGACGTTCGTCCGCTGACCTGAGCCCACGTCCGGCTAAGTCGGTGGATGGGTGCAGTTCCAAGGGCAGAGATGATGGACGTAAGCGTAGAGTAGTTGTTGAGAGCGCGGCATTTCTAGATTCAAAGTCAGTCACAAATCAGATATCAAGAGGGTTGGCGGAAGGGGGGGGGGGGGGGGGGGGGGGGCGAGTACATCTGCCACGTTCACAAAGTGCTTGATGACAACCACTCGTTTCTTTACATCACTCTGTGTGAGGATCATCTCCGCAACCCAGTTGGTCAGTTGGTTAGAATGGAGAATCAATGCTTTGACATTGGCAGCAGGCTCAGCTTCGCCAGGGGCAACCTTCTTCTGCCATGTCTTGTTCAAGCACTCCGTTGGCCGGATCTTAGCATAGAGACGTGACTCGATGATGGTGAGTTGTCTTGCGAATTCTGTGGCATCGATATCCAGGAACTTGAGCTTCTTCATGTTCTTCGGGATGATCGGCGTAGGAGCGGGAGTGGCTTGAGTGAGAACGAGCCGCTTGGCGGTGGTATCCTGGCCACGCAGACGCTGCTCAATGATCGCCAGCAACTGCGGGGAACCGGGCGTCTTGGTGGTTGCAATGGAGTCTTTGGTAAACGCATGGACTCGTTGAAGCAAGCTCATGTTTGCCTCATCATTGGGTTCCATCCAGAAATGTTCGAACCAACTCTTGAGGATGTTGACCACTCGGAACCGGATGGGCTTCTGCTTCCTGTCTACCCACATTTGCATCTCATCCTTGTTCAACCCGTATGGCGGCTGAATGCAGAATCTGTCCACCAGCATTTCAAAGAGCTCATTAGCGGTTGTAAACGACCGATACGTCAGGAGGAAGGTGTTGTTAAAGGAGGCGTCCAGTTTGTCATGGCGTGTCAACTGTTCCACCAAGCCCGCCAAGGTACCACACTTGAGCGTTAGGACATCACCCTTGGTATCATAGAACACTTCCCCTTCGTGATCGAACTTCAAGAACCAGGGCGTCTCTTCTGGCTCTCTCACCGGTTCCCTGATAGGCTCACGGGTAATATTCGTGGGCGGAGCCTGACCGAAGAAACGCTGCGCCTTGTTCATGTTGCGTCTGACCTTTTCGGTCTGGTCATCATCAAGATCAAGCGGATAGGACGAAGGAATTCCGACTGATTGAGAAGCCCTTCGGGACTGGGAGCGGCTGCCGCGGCCGAAGTCGTATAGATCATCCTCGTCCGCAAAGCGACTGTCTTCTCCAGCTGAAGAGATTTCGGGAACCTGTTCCAGGAGCAGTGACAGCGAGAAACCGACTTGAGTGGCGTAGTTTTCGATCTGTCTGATTACGCTCCGCACACCGTTCAAGCGATCTTCGAGAGAATCGCCGCGCAGTTCAGCCCATTCATCGCCTAGAGGGGCCGCGACTCCCTGGCAACCCAAGATCAGATCTGCGATTCCATCATAGACGCGCTGCTTCTGCAGACTGAAATCGGCCAGCTGGGGGTTTTGGAAACTCGTCCCAAGAGGTGATAGATTGATCGACTCAATGACGGAAACCCAGGGTCGGAAATGTTCAACCACCCTGATGCAGGCAGAGCAAACCGCGTCACCCAAGGCCCTGTGTCCTTCAGTAGTAATGATCTTCTCCTTCACCGTCAGGTGCTGCTCCAGCTTGCGCATGTTCATAACAAAAGATTTCCTCAAAGTATCCACCTTCTCTACCACAACTGTATCCAGGGGAACGGATGGTTCCGCGTACGGATCGCTCGGGTCCTGGTCGAGGAACGACGTTGGGCCCGAATCGCTCACTCTCAAGCCATTGTTCTGCCAGTGCCCACCAGCCGAGCTCCCGGTCACGAAGCCGGGTACAATACGTTTGATATTGTCTCCGCGTTGTTGTCTTGCGACTTCAACGTAGCCATACACACCTTGCATAACGCCCTCCGCTTCCTGGAGACACTTGGTGACTGAATCAGGTCCTGGCCAGTCAGCAGCAGCGATGTGGGATGAAAGAACCAGCTTCGAGAATTTGGACATCATATCGCGGAAGTGAGGATACAAAGCCTTGTTGGTGGAAATAATCGACGGGTTTCCTGAATGATTGTCTGTAGTGTCGGATCCAGCCGCCAACAGCATCCGGAGGTGGTCAGAGATGTCTTCAGCTCTCCTCACATATTCAGATCGATCACCGTTCAGCAGGGCTTGTCGATAAGCTTCGATAGCGCGATGCATGCTATCGACAAGGCTGTTCCAGGTGACTGGGGCCGCTATTCCGTCATCCAGGAAATGTTGAGGGACTGCAGACGAAACTGATAGTCTGGGAGGAGGATCGGAGATCGATTCGGCGTGACCGGAGTGGCCTGCAACGGACCCTTTCCGCGTGAATTGCGCCGGAGGCTGCAAGGTCTTCGTGTCTGGTTTGACAGGAGAAGGATTCAGGGAATCCATCGAAGTAGCAGGGGACACGCCGTCGGACACGAACGACGGGCGTCTTCGCGACATCGAATCATGCGACGCAAGCATTAGGGACTCCCCTTCCGCTTCAGATGCAGAGCCGTCGTAGTCGTCCTCGTCGCGTTCGAATCCGCGCGCCATCATCTCCGCGGGAGGGCGAGTCTGGTCGGGAACGTAGAAATTGTTTCTGTCGCGGGGGCCCGTCTCGTTCGCCGTCAACGGATTCTCCAACGGCAGCTCCATGGTGCTGTAGCCCGTGAGCGTATTGAAATAGAACAATCGTCCATCTGGCGTCGCCTGGGGGATCCAGAAGGCCGCCTCTTCCTGTTCGGTGTCCCTGTTACCCTCAATGGGTAGAATTGTCCCCGACTCCCGATGGTTTCCTTGCGAGTCGACATCGTCATCCTCTTCATCCTCGTGTTCATCTTCGTAGCTGTCCTCCACCCCGGATTCTGCGCTGGTCTCGCCGGCCTCATGGCCGTTGGACGTGTGATTCGCGACTTCCTCTGGGTCGGTGATGATGGCACAATAGTTGCTGGGGAACCAACCGCGGACGTTGTTGATGACCCCGTCCCACCATCCCGTCTCGAGCTGGTTGAGCACCTGGATCACATCGCCCTGGCGAAAACTCAGGCTCGTGTGGTCATCGGCATCGTAGTTGTACAGCGCCCGCACAAACAGCGGTGCGGGTTCGGGGCTGGGCGCGTAGCCGCCGGCACTGGTAAACTTCATAGGGGATTTGTGTCGTTTTTGAGACTGGACGTCGGTGTCTCTCCTCTGCGCAGAGACGCTGCCTTCACGTCCGCGAGTCCGGATCCCGGTTGTGGTGGAGGGCTCCTCGGTGTACTGGAAGGTGGCCGCAAAGGTGCCGCCCTTGGACCCCAGTTCAGATTTGGAATTTATGGACACCTGCTCAGTTGTTCGATTGGAGTACATGACTCGACCGAGCAATCGAGCCAGGAGGGTTTTCTTTGTTCTCCCGACTCAGAGGGCGCTGCTCATGACTCGAAGCAGGCGACGCGGATAGGTGCCCTGGGGGTTGGCGTCGGATGGTTAGGGGGCTCGCGGGAGCATCCACCGAGCGAGGGACGCACCTGATGCTGCCGGATGAGAAGCACTGCAATCGGAGAAGCGCAAGCACCTGGGAGGATGGATGGAGCAAGCGACGGTCTCTGGGTGCAGTTGAAGAAGCAGGATCAGGACATGACACGGAGATGAGGACAAGGAGGCAGGAGAGGTCGTGCAGGGACGGCGGATGAGGGCCGACGGCCGGTGGACGTACGGGACAGGACAGAGTGGAGGCGGAGGCCGGATAAGGCTATCTCAGGGTGACCCGTGGACGCGGAAGGGCCTCTTCGGGGAGCTCGGGGATGGGGTCGATACGATAGTTCTACCAGACAACAACAATAATACCGGTCCGTATTCTCCCAGAATAAATTAATAATGGAGACCAAGGACGTTCAGGAACAGTGCGCGGCCGGGCCGGAGTGTCTGGCGGTCAGATGCCACGAGCGCTGGGGGCAGAGGGTCGAGGCTCTACAGACTAGACGCCCTCGCCGCCCCTAGACGCTCCCCGGGCGCTCCACCCGCGGCACGACGGCCATGGAACCCAGACATGGTTCGTGGTGAAACCGTCCGGTATACGGAGTACAGGGAGTCTGTCAGAGTCTGTCAGGTATCTTCGAGAGCTCTGAAGCCGGTGGTAGCCAGAGACAGGTCCTCCAGACGCAGGTCCAGACGAACCCGCCAAGAGACTGTGGCCCGTCTTACGCAAGACGCCAAGCTCTCTTGCGCCCCCGTCCGTCCTGATTTGCACGGCCCGTCCAAGCGCTTGAGCACGCTGCCAGACTGTGCGCAACTCCGGCTGCGCCGTCCTGACGCCTCTCCCACCGCATCCCACGGTTAAGCCTTGGATCAGACAGCTGCCCACAGACTGAGATGCAGCACCGGCAAGGGGCTTGTCTTCTCTGCGAGTACCTAGTGCGGGGATCGCGGAACGAAGCGGCGGCCTGCCCTGTGCGCCACGGAGTTCTTCATGCGACGGCGCAAGCGAGCGGCTGCTGATAGCTGCCATGTCCGGTAGCCACTCTCATCAACTGCTAAGAATAATATCATCAATGAATCTCTGCGATCGCTGACCTGAGCTCGAGCCCAAATCTGCACCTGGGGCTGGCCGCTCACAGCGATGGATGTTCCCGTTCAGCCTGCCTGGGCGGCTGCCCTAAGCGATGGCGAGAGAGGACACAAGTAGATCGTACAGAAGCATCGCTAGGGCTACGGAGTCCTACCGATACTCTCATCGTACCTACGTGACTCGCGACACTGGACGGACTAACTCTGAACATCCATATTTACCGCTCCTTGCCGAACTCTCAGCGCTTGTCTCAGTGCTACCTGTCCCCGATCTCCTCCTGTTCGTCGCATCCCCCCAGACTCCTCACCGGCACGTCGCGCATGGTTCTCGACCTCCTTGCGGTCCGCACTCTGCATCTGGCAGGCGTTGCACCCGTAGAAAGACGGAGAACCCTGATCAATCGATCACTGCAGTTGAGTTGAGCCGGCCGTTGAGCGCTGCTGGCCCGCGTCTATTCTTCTGGAAAAATAGCCCGACTGAGCAATGATCTTCCATCGACCGTTGGAACTCTAAATCACGCCCGGCCGCTAGAATCACTGCTAGTCAGGGAGAGCGTTGGCCTGTGCTGTGGCCTCGGTTTCAAGTTTCAACGTCGACAGTCACCGTCCT
This sequence comes from Thermoascus crustaceus, assembly GCF_041956765.1. Classification (NCBI taxonomy): domain Eukaryota; kingdom Fungi; phylum Ascomycota; class Eurotiomycetes; order Eurotiales; family Thermoascaceae; genus Thermoascus; species Thermoascus crustaceus. The sequence goes on along the minus strand of NW_027192528.1, from coordinate 1,201,786 downwards.
GGGATTATTTTACCAAAATTGCGAGTCGTCCAGCCTGAACATATGGCTGAACCTTGATGTCTCTTGCGACACCATCTCCTTCCAATGGCTGTGCTTGGATTCCAGAAACCCCGCCGAGAATCGTTCCTCTGCGATCCGGAGCTGCGACCCGTCTGCTCTGTTTATCTGGGTTACCCCGTACTGTCCTCCGTACCAGGGTACGGGGCTACTGGCTACCCTCCTTTCCCGTTTCCCCTCGCTCCGAAAGTCTCCGGAACATTCATTCAGATGATGTTTGACGGTCACGGAACACCTCTGCCGGACGATCACATCTGCAGCGCCACGCCCCCCTCGATAGACTTGGGCTGTTCGCTTCTAACTATGGACGCGACTATGGATAATCTATCTCGATGCCAGAGGCTTGGTGCTTCCCAAAACCTCTCTGCCGGGACCGCCTTTTGTGTTGGTCGTGGCACGCGATGGGGCTGCCAAGACGGAGCTTCCAGTAGCTTATCCATCTGACAGCGACCACTTCCACTTCCGCGGTATCGACTATTGTCACGCAGATACGGCTGCGTACAGACAATAACACGATGGATGTTGACGACATGCCCAATGAGGCAACTTGTCCTGTGCCTCTCTTCCCCAGAACAGGCGCCAGCGTCGACTAGATACGTTATATCGACCGTTGGAATCTTGATAACCCGACCGCTGGAACCGTTGCACCAGCCTCGTTATGCTGGTAGTCCACCCCGTGACAATAACAACTAATAACAGCCATATCACTTGGAGCTAGAGCTGCTTTCTCGCCCCAAATCCCCAGAAATCGGGCGGCGGGAACCGGCCGCACATCACGATAATTACCGCAGCTACGCCGTACTGTGTAGCTCGGATGCAAACGAACAGACGTGCGGGTCCATGCGAGCCTTTGCTGCCTCGAGGCGGTCGACAGCCACTACCACCACGTCGAGTCTATGAATGGATGCTACTTACTCTTTCCCGATAATAGACCGCGATTTCCACGATAAGGATAAACGGAGTACTCCGTAAAGAAGAAGAAAAGGAGCTTCGCCACAATCCCACACAGCCACCGCATCGCGGCGTCTGCCGTCCGGATACACCGTATCTTGCCGATCAATCGATATTTGCTCGATCAACAAGGTAGCCTTTCCCTCACGTCTTCATCCATTCCACCGTCCATCTCCTTCTCTTTCTTCGAGTGCATGTCAACTCAACTCAACACAAGTACATTCTACTCTGTTATGCATTGCGATCGCAGTGCTCCGATCAATGAGATTGGTCTCAATCGATCAGACATCTACCTACCCATCAAACCGTGCGTATGCATCTCGATTACTTATTGTCTAGCACAGACATAGAAGTAGCTCTTAACATATATACTCCCACATATAATGCAGTATAGGACAAGTACCCAGCATCGAAAGAAAGAAGACAGACGCATAGACACCGTACCAAGAACAAAGCCAAATACAACGCATGCATTATGTAATAACAATGCATGAGTGTGTACTGTTTATGTATGACTTGCAGTAGAGAACCGCCTTCTTTTTGTTTTCTTGCATTAATGCATTCATTCTACAGCACATAATCCCTCGGATAGGAACGAATACCAGTGGTGCCTACATACAATAATGTACGGAGTACAGTACAGTAGTAGCATGCACATCATCATCATCATCATCATCATCATCATCATCGTCATCACATCACTTCCTTCGTAATCATCTCTTTATTCTACTGTAATACATTTTATCCATATCCATATCCACATCCATGTTCACAGTCCACGCGCTCTCAGCACAATAGCGGCGCTGCGGCAGCGCAGGGCAGATCCGCAACGATCGACAACCGAACCAACCTCGAACCTTGAACCTCAACTGCAACATGCAACGTTACGTCCACGACCACATACCCCTCCAATGCAATGGACCTCAGGTACCTCCTTCCGTTTGAGATTTAGAGTCGACGTTGCTAATTTAATTTACCTCGCATGTACGGAGTATATATCCCTCATGTTATGTTATTTTGATTTTCTGCAAATTCAAGTCAAGGTAAATTAATGTCAGCCGAATATTACCACTATAACCTAGTGGTATGCCAAGAGACCTATCAGCCTAGTCAGCACACGCCGATTCGGATCTGCAGAAGGTCATGATCCCTGCAATAAAGGAATCATACTGTCTATACCCGAGACTGCCTATTTTCCTTTATTATATCCTTTCATATTTCATGAAAGGTCTCGGGATCATTAAACAAAGAAATATTCGGAAGGTCTTAACCCCTAAGTCCATGACAATAAATAGTCAGTTAGTTAGGCTGTAGATTGCTCATGGTATTCTGTGTTTACGTTTTTGACGTAATTGCTGGCATTTTGTAAAGGTAATTTCTGTTGCATCGCAGCGTGTTGGAAACTGCACTGTGTGCTCATCAATTAGGGAAGGTGGGAGACTTAGCAGATTTACCCCACATGAGATTTCTCCTTTGTGGTCTACTTGAGGCTACCTATCACATAGAGCATCAAGGAAGAACAAGACAACCTTTGTGATCCTCATGAATCATTACACTGCCTTCTCTTTCGGCAATAGAAGTGAGACGGAGAGAACAGCAAACCAGCTGTTTTCCACTAGCGATTTTCCTGGCATATACTCAATCATTGACAACAAATGACAGCACAGTCCATCAACACTTCTCTGTTGACAAGCGGTCCATTACCTCTGCACTTAGCTGCAAGGTCAGTACCTTTTCTGTGCCCATGCTTCCATCTATGATGACGTGGATGTGTGCTGTGGTGCTTTTACGGGCTCTATGTGAACCGTGGTGGCCTTACCTAGTCAAGTTGAGAAGTTGTTCTATCAGCCTCCCACAATTTCTGTGAGCAGTCCCTGTCGCGAAAAGGGCTAATATAAAAAACCATACTATCGCTCACCATTGATCCTCTTTTTGAGCACTTTTGCTACCAATCCCCAGAGTCTTTCCATAGCCAGCCCGCCGTCGTTCGATATACCTCGTCTGTTGTATCCCCATCCAAAAGAACCCTTTTTGCTTTCGAATTCAGTCATTGATTTACATCCCAAAGAAATGGGTTTTTCTCTTATGTCAACCGTTCTACGGTTTCAGGACGGTAAGATGACTGCTCGTTTGAGAAAGAATGGAGACTTGTTCTATCGGGCTGTCAGCCTTGACGAGTACATCGGACAAACAAAGGGACTGTTCGATGTTGGCTCGACTGGCTGATGCGCCAACCTCGGTTACTCTGCACTACATTCCAATTTAATCGGAGACAATACTGCAAGCTTGGATCTCAGCCTATACAAGGGGAACATAAATGGCGCCTTGGAATCTGGGGAACCGTGCGTATATCCCGCCTCCAGGGTCTTGCTTCTGTTGACCAACTAGTTTGCAAGGCATTAGTCTATCCTACTGTCAACCTCCTAGGAGCATTATGCTTCAGCACACTAAAATGCGGGCACTTTGCCTCGGACGCGATGGAAAAATGCACTATTCGGAGATTGACCTAAACAGCTACTATACAGAAATGGTAAATTTGTGTCCGGCGACCGACATTTCGCAGCAACTGGTCGCAACTTTAGCATTGAGCGTACCCCAGAGGCCGTCACCTTAAAGGGCGATCTTAGGGACTACGATGGTGAATATTGCTCGGCTTCTCTGAATCTCTCTGTCTGCATATTGAACAAAGACGGTGCGCTGGTGCTTGAGAAACAGTGAGTGTATTCCAATCAGTGCAGGTGTTTCGTTAGTCCCTTGACTAACATGTAGAGTGACCAGTGATGGGTTCTTTGGTCGGGACGGCCCCCTCGTCCAATTTCTCGAGCAAGTTACGATCGTAGGCTTTGTTGTTGCTGGAATTCAGGCAATTGCTGGTAATCCGGTTCGTTTATTACCCATCAAGATACCGCATGCGCCTGCCGTTTACCAACGCAGTTATACAGGATCATGCTAAGCGTGCACTCGCATATTGCGCGAATTCAACCATTTCCTGTATCGGTGTCGCCATTGGAGCGTTCTTCGGCGGTCCTGTGGGAGCTGCTATAGGTGCAGGGATCGCAACCGCAATAGCGACACTGACAGAAATGTCCTTTTCCAATTTGATAGATGATCCACGCCTGAAAGCCGAATTATCACACGCTTTTTATATGAAGCTCTACGCAACATGGGCGTCGGCTTGGTTGCAGGATACTTGAGTAGCTATCTTGAGCAGCATCCAAAGAACTCTTGGAAGGGCTTGTTCACAGAGTGATGGTTTTCCTGGGCTCAAAGTTGTGGGAACAGGTAGTAATAAGATCACAAGCACCATTTTGAAAAGATATGTGCAAGACTCCTCTTTTGTCACTACGCTCCTTTGAGATCCCAATATCACCTGACCTTTTTTCGCGTTTTAGGGTTCTCAACGCCCTGAAAACAGGAGTGCTTGCCACAGAATGTACCGAAGCGGAGAAGAAAGTACAGAAGATAATCCTGGAAAAACTTCGTCCGTCTGAGTGGGTCCGAATTGACAACAACAATAGCACTGTCGAAATTGTTACGAGCGGTCACAATTTATACCAGCGGCACAGAAACGGACAGATCTGGTGCTACAACGGCAGCACTTGGGATATGATTGACACCAACCCTCAGGCTGTTCAAATAGGTAATAATATGTGTCAGCTACATGACAATGGCATCCTTCACGATATGATAGTCCCCAAACCTCGGACAGTCCAGATAGTTGCAGTGGGCGGTAATCTGTTCTCGTGGCACGATAACGGTCTGGCGCTATAACGGCCAAAGCTGGGATATGATAGGTGACACCAGCCCGACGGCTGATATTGTTGCGGCCGGGGATAATCTCTACCGGCTACAAACAGACGGAGAGATCCGGCGATATGATGGGCATAGATGGGATGTACTATGGTGTGACAAGCAACAGAAAACGCTCAGTATCACGGCTTGCGGTTACCAGCTGTACCGACGGCAAGAGGGTAAGGTCTGGCGCTACGCTGGTACACCAATAAGTGGTTGGGAAGTGGTGGACGAAAGTGAAGCCACTGTCGATATTATCGCTGGCGACTGGGCTTTATATAAACGTCACAACGATGGATCGATTTGGCAGATGACATTAATATGATACTGAACTGACTGATTATTGACAAGCAGGTTGTGTCAACTGGATTGAAAGACCTTGAGAGATCCCCCCTCTTGGATCAAACCGCCTCACGTCAGGGAAACTGTCAGTCTTTCTGTTTGTTTGAGGATCCCACCTGCTTACTAGACCAGTCAGCGCCAGCCTTGGGGATGTCTCAGTCCTTTTGTTTTTGCAATCTTCTGCTGTTGTATCTAGGTAGACATCAAAGATAAGTAACTCTAGCAGCAACCTTAGGAGCTCCCTTTCTTTCTTGTCAGCCTCATTTTTACCCTCTTAAGAAGAAAGAACGACAATGACGACAGTGATGATGATGATGATAAAATGTATTATATTCTTTCCTTAAGTGACTAGCACCTGCATTAAGTGTCCTGCTCCTGAATCTTCAGTGTTAAGTTCGTTTCACGCGATGCTGTACTGCAACAGAAATAATAATGCTAAGGAAAGCACATTACCTACTTTGTAAATGAGATTAAGTGAGTAACAATCTACGGTCACCCTGTCAACCACCCATCTTTTCTTCTCTTTCTTGATAGGTAAGCAACGCCACGCTGAAATCTCGCGATCGACCGGCTGAGAGGTGGGCTGAGAAGGGCTATTATCGTCGTAGCACAGCAGCACCAGCAGCTTACATATTCCCAGCATCTCAGCCGCAGGAGACTAATTTCATAAATTCCCAGAAGACAGTCACGTTATTGAAACTATATGAGCAACCTTGACCTTGAAAAGTTCTTTAAATAATCGACAGTAGGACACAGCCTTTTTTTTTCTTTCTCTTGTTAGGGTTTACAGACTACAGACAAATTCTGTCAAGCACAGCCTCTTGGTTGCCACCTTGAGGATCCGATCTGATCTCAGCTCAGCTCTGCTTCGCTGCAAAGATTCCTCATCACGTCAGATAATGCCACTGCCTTTTTTATATATATTTCTAGTGATGTACTGTGCTAATAATAGACCATCACTAACCTCTCGGTGTGCTGGAGGTCGCCACGACGTCGTCAAATCAGTAAATTGGACCACCTACTAGGTATGGCTAGGAGTACCCGGCTTCACAGCTAGCTAGCGAGTATTCAAACGAAAATGTTATCGGGACCAGACTATCATGGCATCTTATGTTTTCGCAGGTTGACCTTTCTGCAATGTAGAATATATGCCTTGAGTTCAAGGGGGAGGATCTTACAACTGTTTATTCATGTCAGCCTCTCAACTGAGAAGCCTACCTTAGTAGAGGTCTTCACACACTTTGTTTGGTACAGATGTTCCATGGTTACATTTCTTTCTTCATCGATTAAATGCAATGAAAAATACACGTGATAAATTTGTATTTCTCTTTTTTTCTTCTTGTCCATTTTGTGGCAAGTAAAATCAGGTTTGAATTTGCAGCAGTAACTTACCAAGTACAATTTGTAGATTCTCAAATATTCTTCGCAATTGTCACGAAAAGAACGGCTTTGTCTTGTCTTTGGAAACCCGAAGCCCGAAGCCCGGGAGCGGTGAGCTGCAATTTGGTGAGCTCGAGGAATCCAACCAAGATGAAAGGGGCAAAGAAAAATTAGAATTAAAATTGATGAGGTATGCAGGTAGTATAGAGCCTGAGATAGAGAAATGCATAAGACGCGTTACTGTATTAGGTCTTGTTTTCGTAGGTTGAACGTCGTCTCGTCGCGAGATGTATATAATATATAATTCGCGAGTATGTTCATATGACAAACCAAGCACACAACGCTCGCGCAAAATATTATCGATTATTATTATGAATTTATTTATCATTTCGCATGTATATCGGTGGTTATCATTGCTATTATCATCAATCCTATTCCAAGGATACAATATCATGCCGTACCGTACCACCAATCCATCCATCGACTGCGATTTGCCCCGTCGCATTATAGCATTACATCATCATGTAACTGCGAAGCTGGCCAGCCGACTTTTGATTCGACTTAAGACAACATCTCAAGATTGTACTAACCAACCACCCATACATACAAAATATAGATGAATCTATGCATCTGGTTCCTGACTTGTACCTATTCATCGCACTCTAGATGTACAATACGGTATACACTCAGGAGGTATTCTATTTCGTTCTCCACAGAACAAGAAAAGCGACGTTTCTCGCGATTTCATCGCATGGATATCGATAAAATCAAATATTAAGAATAACAATAAAGTTTAGTTCGGTCTAGCAGCGGCGTTCGACGTTCGACGGGGGTTTAAATCATGCAAGGGTATAAATATAATATAAAATCCTGATATAATGCATTATCTCACTGGGCTTGATTGATTAATACTACGAAAGTATGATAATAATAAAATAATAAACATTTTTCATGCGACGCAGCGACCCTCCATATAGTTATACTCCGTGGTGCTTAGTCCGCATCCTGTACAGCAAATAAAAAAGACAAGACCAAGCCTCAGGTCATGGTCAGGTGGACCATACATACATAGATCGAATCAAAGATCAAAGACTGGAAGCAGCCTCTCGGAGCCCGCGGACAGGACAAGGCTGTCGGACAGGGAGATCGATCTCCGACGGCCCCGTCCGGGTAGATTGCCTGGGTAACCTAGAAGAATGCCAAAGAAAAGAAAGAAAGAAAAAGAAAATTAGACACACATCAAATAAGGATGCGCCCCATATTACATATCTAACGAGACCCTTTGACAGATAACTTTTTCCAGGCTGTGTCTGTACAAGTCACAAAGCGCAATCAACGAATCTGAGACAAACGGACCCCTCCATCAGGGCTTGAGCTTGATTGATTGATCGGATGAGATGAAGGAGGGGGAGCGAGGGGCGATCGCAAGGGGCAAGACAGGCAGATCCAGGTGCCCCTCGCGCCGAGCGCCGCTGCAGGTTCGACGCGACGCGAACCACTACGGGTGTCTGCGACTGAGCCAAATCAGAGACCGGCGGTTCCCAAAGTTGACTTATCCAGAAACTTAGAGATAACGACAGCGAAGAGGGGTATTGCTGTGACCACAGTGACCCCCTTTTCAAAAAAAAAAAAAAAAAAAATTCTTTTTTTTCTACTCTAGATCCTGTAATTATTATTTTAGCGAACTAGCCTAGCCCACTTGGCGGTTCAAAATCTCAAACGACGAACTTGGACGCTCGCGCCGCGGGCGCCGGCAGCGCCGCAGCCGGGACTGGAAGATCTCCGGGTGACGAGTCGTCTCCAGTGTAGCCCAGCCCCCCATTTTTCCCTTCCCGGAGAAATGGACGAATCGTCGATCCATAGATTTGGCTGGCTCGACGACGCCTTCGAGAATATTCCCGGCCCTCCCCCAGTGCCCACTGCCCACAAGGCAATGGAGTAGTCCACTATCATTATCAACAAGTCAACGACTGCCGTCGCTGCACGGAGTGTTATTGTTGGCAACCAGCTCCATCCGTAGGGAGTAGTAGAGCTTTTTTTTGGACACGGGATGGAAGGCTAATAGCCAAGCATACATGGCCAAGAGAAGGAGTCCAGACCATGTCCGGAAGTGCTTCTATCGCCCCGTTTTCTAGAAGAAAAAGAGAACGATAAGACACCTGTCGGAATATTATCTGGATAACGAAGAATACTGCCCCTCGATAGCAGGAGCACTGCTGCGGATTCCGTGCTCCCTACGGGGCCACTCAGGGTGTCGAGCTCAAATCCTTACCCGTCCACGCAAGGACGTTATTCACACCGCGCTCGATCTGACACGACACAATGTCTTAGATGATGGCTACATCTTTCATGCAAAGCACGTATACCCATAAGTCTCCATACCATGATGTGTCCCGAAAGCTCACATCTTGGTACCCTAAAAGCGCTCACGCAGCGGGAAGGAACCGTGGAACGAGTCTATGCGTTCCGTACACAAGCTCGGATATCCAGTGCATGTTTACGATCCGAAAGCGTGTCATCTGGGATAGTTGCTCCATCACCAGGGCGGTAACGATGGACATGTCCCGTCTGGGATGGACTAGGGGATATTTAGGGGCAGCGTCGGGGAAGCGGGAGCGCCGTTGCTCCTGACCTTTCCCTACCCACTGGATCCAGCGATTTCCAGCCCAGCTGCGATGATTGCCAGCACTTGTGACCCAGGTCCAAGGATATAGCTTTGGCACCAAAATAGTCGTGTCTTCGCTTGGGCTTCGACCGCCTTTCCCAGGACGGAATCGCCGGATGCTCATCAGTCATGCACACACAACACACGCGAGGACGTAAAAACACGAAAAATTATTTTGAAGCCGTGGCATTCGTATCAAAAAGTCATGACACGTGTAAAGATCGCGGGTACAGAGAGCCGGCATGCCACGTAGGTGGAGGAGATAGTCACTGATATGGCTCGTCTTTGATGCTATCCACAAGAGCGGTCAAGAAAGATAAGGGTTCAGTGCCTCACCGATAGTCGCGAATCGACGACTTCTAGACCTTTTGGGACGGGCGCTCTTCGCGAATCCGCGCATCTCGACAACTGGTCGGGAACGACGGGCCAGCCGAGACGGGTGCTCGGTTCTGCCGAAGCTCAATAGTGGTCGCGAACGGACCCGGGGAAGGTGTTCCTGAATCCTGCGACGGTACCTGGTGGGTCTGCTCGCTGCATAGTGGCCATGGCCCGACTGACCCTTGGCGATACTCCTTGTTAGCTAAATGGTCGCAAATTCAGGAGAGTCCCATGTTTTCTGGGCATTGGGAGCGGGTATCTGCAGCAAGGGAGCTGGGTCTGATAGCTTTTGAGCCTTAGACAACGACAACAAACACGGTCGAGCAGCTTCTTCTTTGGAATGAAGCTCCAAACTGAGTCCAACACGTTAATGTGGAGAATGGCACCCCCATCGCCCATACCGCCTCTGATCGTAGAGTACCGTCGGATCTGGCGGTGGGCAATGGCCACCCGATCCCAGAGATGCGTTTGCACATACTACTCCATACTCCGTAATCTAACTCCGTGACTGCTGTTCTGCGCGGACGTTGCTGGGTCGGACCGCTGCATCACACGGAAAGTGGAGTAAGACAGGGACTGAAATAGAGGGGCTGGAGGGGTGGAAGGTTGAGATGTTGAACTCGCGCTTCTTCACCTCTTCTTCTTGCGCGTCGCTCCCCTTGCCTAGAAGCGTAAGCTTGCCGGGCCTCACCGCTCTCGACGTCGCGGCAGATCAAAGCGGTGAGGACACGGGATGACCCATCGTGCGTTTGTTGGCCTTCTTTAGCTGCGTCCCATGGATGATCTGTCCTCGAACAGCCGAATATTGGGCAACTATGTGCTCCGTCAGTTCACGGGATGAAGACATCAGATGGAGTTCGACAGGCCGATTGCACGGTATGGCACTGTACATTCTGTAGAACCGCAGGGGCAACGACCAAAAGGCGGCGTATGTGATTATGCGATATGTTTGGGGGGTTAAGGATAAAGAAGCAAATACAAACCAAACACCAAGCGTTTCCCAAGTAACCGGGTTCCTGGCAGCTTTGAGAAGCCACAGGCATCGATAGTGGGGCAATTATTACCCCACTAGACATTCCGGATTTCGCGGAGGCGGAACGGCGATTTGTGCGTTTTTCTCCCGTTTCTACACCGCGTACTCGCGGTTTTACTTGCCCCTCCTCGACGGTTGGGTAGATAATTGTACATAAAGATGCGGTCTCAGCACGTGGAGCGTGGTTAGCAGTGGTCCTATGTGCTGTATGACACAGTAGTGAGGAAACAGAGGGCGGAAAAGGCGATACGTGTCAGTATCACTTGTCAAACAAACAACGCTAGCGTTGCCGCCCAGACCTGTTACCGCTTCTCGTAAGAGCGACACGGAATGAGGGCGCGTCTCCGGGTGAGGCTGTTTGCGCGCATCTTCGACCTGCACGTCGCCATCCCACTTGCGTGGCGCCTGGCCCATCACCTTCGCATCGGGGCTTTCTGTCCACACAGGGCAAATATCCAGAAGGCCAGCGGTGTGAACTTGATGCCCACAGAACCACTTCTCAGTCTATAGAAAAAACGTGCTTATTTTGGATCCATGCGTGCGCGCCTGAGCGGCTGATGAGCTGCAGCTCGCAGGAAGCTGAGACCGAGTGGGAATCCCGTACGGAGTATGAATCCGGGCTGCGGCTAAGACATCCTGAGATTACCTGTGGCACAGCACTTCGAAAAGCCACAATGCGCGATCGTTGATTTGTCTGGGCCCGCGCCGCAGCAATCGAGGGGCAACGACTGGGATGCCATCATGCCACAATGATCGCTGGTGCTAAGCCTGGGCGGTCTGGCGCGTTCCCACTGGCAGTCCGATCAAAATCCTAAGCTGGGATTAACTCTCGCGGCAGGAACCCGAAAAGTGATTTAGGGATAATCGGCAGTGTTCTGGGTCAAAACACGGGACATCACTATGATCACGAAGGCTGCGTTCTTGGCCGTCTGCAGATGGTTTTCTTTATGTAGATTCCATGCTATATACGTAGGAATATCTTGTGTCGTTCGGATCTCGGGTCCGCCAGGAGGGGCTCATGGAGGGGAGAGAGGAGCCCGAGAGATCAGGAGGGGCAACCCGATAGACAACCTGGCCGGGGCCTACGTGGTGGAACTGAGACCGTGACCGGGTGACCTTGCGGTAGAGACGTAGTCTGGAAAAGCAACGACGGTTATCCCGAGTTATATACACAGTTCAGTTGGAATAAATAAAGAATGATCCAAAAGGGCTGTTACAGGACCAAGGGGCGAAGCAAGACGGCCGAGACGAGGGAGTCGTCGTATGTGACTGGGTGAACAGGGGCCGGAATCGACGGGGGGGGGGGGGCAGAGAGAGCCCTGTAGGCTGTCGTGATTCTGGAGGGGCCGAGGTTACTAACGACGAGAGGAGGGGGGACGAGGGGACGAGGGGCAGAGAGTGCGTGTGGCTAGGCTAGACGAGGGCGCCGGAAGGCTGGAGCATGGCACATTGGAGCGCCCTCGACGGCCCCGCAGCGCACAGTATCCAAGATTGTGGTTTGCGACTGAGATAGGAGAAAAGTAGTATAGACACGCTTCACATCACATACCATTCCAGCCATCCCGGGCAGCCATGCAAGCCCAATGCTCGGGCATGTCCCGGCCTGATGGGCATAGGGAGTGACAAGCGGTCCACGCGGACTCCAGCACATACAGCGTTCGAAGAATAAGCTCTGTCAACGGAGGCATGGCTGGTCTGGTGATGACTGACTGTGCTATGCGTTGCGGCGGTGGAGGTCACGCCAGTAGTCGGGTGGCTCGCAGCACGACCAGAACAGACCCCGGCCGAACCGGGATGACGGGATGGCGACCAAGTGGGCTGTTTTTTGCTTCTGCGATAAGTTAGCACCGCGTATGTCGGGGCCAAAGTTCGTGGAGTGGAGGGGCCGTTGCGCTGGACGGCCCACGGAGCCCGGAGGAGGGACGCGGTACGCCTGTCCTCTCCACCGTCCGCCTTGCCCAGCGCGCCGCGTGGGCCTAGCGCGTCGGGTGCGTGGCCTTACCGCCCCCTTCCCCCTCCAAAGCCCGCCTCGAGCCCCTCTCTCGCTGCACCGACGCCAGACGCGCCCGCCTCGCTATCGCAGCCCAGTGATCGCCCCGGCCTCGCCTGCTTCTGCCCACGGCCGCTTACGGCTCATGCCCCCCGTCTCTCCTTGCTCCCTCCACCAACTCTCTACTTCCACTTCTTCTTCCCGTCATCCCTCCCTCTCTTTCTCCTCATTATTCAACATCCCCCTCCCCCCCTTTCCTCTCTTCTCTCAACTATTCAACATCACCCCTCCTCTCTTCTTCTTCCCCTCCATCGATGCCACCCCTCCTCTGACGCCTTCGATTCTGGTTTTACCCTCTTGTTCCCCGTCTGTCCGCCTGTGGCTGGACACTTCCTCTTCTTCCCATACTACATCCCCCCGCACAAGGAATGATCAGACATCAAATCGACTCTCTCTCGTCATTATACCACCTCCAGACACGGTGTGAGCGTGCCGAACGGCCCCTGGTCCATCCATTTCATCCCTCGCCGTCGATATACCTCTGAGACGAAAGTGACGCCCTGCCGTTCCGCATCACCGAGTGATATGGCTCCCACCGTTGCCGCTGCGGCCAGCAATTCGCCGGCCAAAAAGACCGCATCCGCACCAGAGAAGAAATACAAGTGCCAATTCTGCAATCGTGCCTTCAGCAGAAGTGAACATCGTAGCCGACATGAGCGATCCCGTGAGTGCCCCTCTCGCTCCCTATCGCAGGGCCCACACCCTTTTTTTACCCTCCCTTACCAGGACATCCACACTGACCTAGCGAGCCGCTGCTCCACAGATACCAAAGAGAGACCTTTCAAATGCCTAAAGTGTCGAAGTACCTTTGTGCGCAGAGACCTTCTCCTCCGCCATGACCGCACCGTCCACGCGAAGGATGGTGGAATACCCCTCGTCGCAGAAGGACGCCGGCGTGGTGGTGCTGGTGTGCAGAAGACGTCGCCTGTTCCAGGCCCGTCGAAGCCGTCCATCACAATCGACCCGGCCACGTTGGAGCAGATCGAGGCAAGCAGTGATGGTATGGTCGACCTTGAAACTGCAGCCATGTTGATGACAGACTTCCAACACAAGGCCGCGGCAGCTGCTACCGGTCAGGGCAACGACCGTGCTGGATCGGAACCATCATACTCCCCTGGTCGTGGTCCGTTGCTTGAACCGCCCGTCTCGTATCTGTCGGGAAATGCTACGCTCCCTCAGATGCCATGGGATACTCTGGTCTCGCCCGCAGAGTCCAAGCATCACTCCATGAGCTCTGGGTTCTCGTCGCAGGAGTCCAGCTCACATTCTCGTCAGCTTCCCTCGATCATTGAACGGCATGGGCCCGTGGGTGATGTCCTGGCGCCGTCGCTGCATTCGCTTGTCAACTCCCTCCCCGTTTCTGGGAACTCGACACCCAATGCACTGTCGCCGTATCCGTCGATGACTGGCCCTGTGAGCCCAGTCAACTATCGCCGGTCTCCTGGGCCGAGCCAGGTGTTGACCCTGCCAAAGGCGCCACAGATCGCGAACGAGATGGAACGGAAGATCATCGTCGACCGAGTGCAGAATGCAGACACCCTCTGCACACTACCAGACACATTCCAGCTGCCGTCGACAGCGGTGCTAAATAGATATCTATCTACCTACTTCAACCTTTACCATCACCACTTGCCGTTCCTACACCAGGAGTCCTTCAAGCCCACTACGGCTTCCCCCCCCTTGCTACTGGCGGTCTTGTCGATTGGCGCACTCTACACGTTTGAGCGCGAGCATGCATTTATGCTTCACGTCGGTTCGAAGGTGCTTGTGAACCAGTTCTTGCAACAGAAGGACAACTTCGATTCGAGAAAATGTCCTCTGTGGGCAATGCAGAGTACACTGTTGAACATGATCTTCGAGAGTTGGAGTGGTGACCCCAAGGGCTTGGAGTGGACCTGCTCGATCAAGAGCTTGCTTGCCAACGTGAGTTATCATATATCACGTCAATTATATGTAACGTGTGCTAATGTTCTGCAGATGGTTGCCGGAAACAGATACCAGCTGAAGGTGCGTACGGATGCACGAGAGGGCGCCCAGCCTACCCGTGAGGAATGGATCGAAGACGAGTCGTGTCGTCGAACCTACTATGCCGTGTACATCTTCTTCGGCATGCTCACAATGACGTTCAATCACACTCCTGCCATGAGCTTTGACGAATTTGACAGCTTGGAGCTGCCATCGTCCGAGTCCTTGTGGAACCTGGAGGTCACGGATGAGGAATCGTGGCGCCGCAATCTGGCTTCTTCCGCCAGGATTACTTTCAGAGAAGCCCATGACAGCCTGTTCCAGGGCGAAAAGGCGCGGTACAGCGCGTTCGCTACGCGGGTCATGATCAATGCCTTGTTCCTGCAAGTATGGAGTCACAAGCGCAGCTTCGAAGCCTTGCAGGATGTCGTCACCGAATACAAGCTTCGTCTGGCTTTGGAGACATGGGAGAGCTCCCTGGATGTTTGTGAACCAGAGACCATCGTCGTTCCACTCAGCACTCCTCAGAAGGGTCACCCTCTGATCTTCAACTCGATGGCCGTCTATCGCAACACACGCGCGCGGCTGGAGGTTGATCTGAAGTCCATACAGGAGGCGCTCCGCTACCACTCATCTTACGAGGTTGCTGCCGCCATGACGGTCGCTCGTGAGAAGGTGAAGCGATCGCAAGAGATGAACAAGGTCATCCAGCAGTGCTTCGAGTGCATCGAGATCGCGGCCATCCAAGGCATCAACTGGGTCGCAAAGACCTCCGCCACGAACTGGAGCATTGAGCACCCGCTCTGCGGCTTGGATCTGATGGTCATTCTCAGTCTCTGGCTCTACCGCCTGGAACATGACGAGGAGCCAGCCTCGGAGGCTGAGCTGGCAATCTACAACAAAGTGCGGAATCTCTTCGATGATGACGCTGTCGACGCCTTTGGCAAGCTCAGTTCCACCGTCGCCCGTGTATGGGGTAACATCCTTGACGGAGTGGTGGTTTGGGGGTGAGTATTCCTTGCGTAGTCTAATACTGTTGAACAGTAGCGCTAACCATTTATTACAGGATCACGAAGCTGATGGGCGAGTCCTTCAAGCTCCATGCCCAGGCTTTAGTGGGTTATGAGGACTCCCTGCTGAGTAACGCCGCCAAGGATCAGCCGCTGCATCCGATGCCCACCAAGAGCCTTGCGAGTGTAGGGACCGCTTACTAGGTCTCCTGAAACTTGTTTCTGCATTTGATGATACAACAGCTTTAATGACTATGACCTTCTAACGTTCGTTGCCCTCGGGAACCTGAAGGTGGTTACTGAACGTCTCCCTTCAGGCATCATCCGGGGTGCCTTTTTCGACTATTTGATATTTTCAAACTCTCATTTTGCGGACGGTTCATCTTTCATGGGGTCATCGGCGGAAACTGGAAGTATGGCAGGGTCGGGGACGGATAAGCAAACGGACGGTGCGGCAGGGTGTCTTTAGCGTTTGGGAATGGGGAGTCATCTGCTCGTATTTTCCGCCAGGCATCTGTCGCCGTAATGTCCCTCTTGCTGGTAATATCCCGACTGGTTTTGGTATTTGTTACCATCATGTTTGCTTCTTTTCTCCACGTTGTCAGGGTTCATATTTTTGGTTTTGCAAGAGCTCACAGGAGTCCGGTCTGGTCATGTTTCTGCTTTAATGGGTTGTTCGCGACGGCAACATCTCTACACCCGGCTGGTCCTGTGTGTTTCTTTGGTTCTAGGACTCCGAGTTTTTAATACTTAGTGCCTTAGTTATCTTCTCACGCATTTTGCATGCCTGCAGTTCAATCTGCTCGTTTGCATGTCCTTTGACCCCCTTTTTTTTGATACCTTGTTCGCTATATATCAGCCGTTTCGACGGCTTTTGGTCTTCGAGTCACTCCTTCTGATACGCACGTTCTCGGATTTTATTCTTTTCCTCTTGCATTGATGCTAGAGTTCGCTTTTGCTGTTTCTTGCGAGTTACGTCGTTTCGCATGTTGCTCAATGTAGTCTGGGGAAATCCCGGTCTCCTGAGCAGTCCGTTTGAGTAATTGCATTGCATGTTGATCTGTTCCTCAGCTCTGTTTTTATTTTACCTCTTTTCCGCAGCAGCGTTGTCTCGAATTGCTAGTTTTTGAGCATGTTTCTGTGCACTTGTACAATAGTAGTTTGAGAGCAGCAAAATGCAAGATGGATTTACTGGGGATTCCACTTTCTGCCGCTCCTGCCACTGTAAGACCGGTCTCATAGTCAACATAGAACTGGCTAGAAACGCTGAGCCGGGATATCATCTGATCATCCTCGTTCATAAAGAGTCGTTAGCGCTAAGAGAACAGAACTAGATACGTCATAAGTACGTAGCCAAAGAGCAAACGCAAGCCCAATTGACGCCCGACTAAAAACCGGCGGAACTAATAGTGGCCATAGTCATGCGGCAGTTGGTTAGTATCCGAATGGTTAAGTCGTTATGCATCCGCTCGTTAATTAATCGGTTGATCCCCACACGATCCAGTTCCTGTACGGGGAAACCCATGTGGCAAACCAGCCGCAAGAACTGCCATTGTAGACCCGCGTCTAGCGTAGTGTACTCCGCAGTGCCTAAGCACACTCCGCATCTGCATCCGCATCCGCACTCCATACGGAGGACGCAATTTACCCCATAGTCCCGTCCCGCGGAATACGAAGTAAGCAATAGTGCTACTGTAGTCGTAGTAGTAGTCACGTCACATTACATCCATTGCATCCATACTCATAGTCATAGTCATAAGTTCTACCGGATAAAGATCGTCATTACCATCATCATCATCATTAGTACTACTCTAGTTATTCGATTATTTGATTACTTTACTTTTACTTCCCAGCCGCACCCGTCATAAACAGCCGATCCCCAATATCCCCCAACCCAGGCACGATCATGCCCCGCCCATCTAGTCCTAGACCTACCTGGCCCCCGTCGAGTCCGAGTCCGTCGACATGGACATCGACATCGTCCACACCGCCCACCCACAGCTCCACGCCGTCGGGCCACCACTCCTCCGCCGCGCGCCGCACGCCGCTCGCAGACCCCAGCACGCTCAGCATCACCACCCGCGCCACGCCCCATTCGCGCAGGAGATGGATCGCTGCGGAGGCGGTGTTGCCGGTTGCGATGACGGGGTCGAGGAGGATCGCGAGGTGTGCTGC
Organism: Thermoascus crustaceus; assembly: GCF_041956765.1. Classification (NCBI taxonomy): domain Eukaryota; kingdom Fungi; phylum Ascomycota; class Eurotiomycetes; order Eurotiales; family Thermoascaceae; genus Thermoascus; species Thermoascus crustaceus. The sequence goes on along the minus strand of NW_027192528.1, from coordinate 1,183,988 downwards.
GGCGGGGTTTGGTGTTGTTGTTGGCGGGGGTTGGAGCTGGGGTTGTAAGGAGGATGCAGATGAGGAGGAGGAGGGGCGGTGGAAAGGGAGGTTGTCGTAGTATTCGACGGGTTGGAGTGTCGTGGGGTCGCGGAAGAGGCCGAGGTGGTGGACGGGGACGGAGCTGGGGAGGAGGGTTTGGATTGCTGTTTGTTCATAATCCGTTAGTACCGTGCAGTATATAACATGTATTTATGTGGGAAAGATAGAGAGGATATCTCTCTCCCCCTTTCTCTGGTCTGCTCCAGGAAAGTTTGCTTTATATTGTAGAGTAGATAGATAGATCTATCTCACCTTCTAGCATGCCCGGTCCGGATCGCAGGATAGGAACGAGCGCGATGCTCGACGGTTCTATGCTCTCGGTCGTGTACTCTGTCCCGAGGGGGGTTTTTCCCTGCATAGCGCCATAGAAGGAATATCATTAGTCCTGAATTATATTATAGTGAGCTCCAAAGAAATAAATAAAACAGCCCCCGTTAAGGTCGTTTTCTTTTTTTCTTAGTTCGCTCTCTCTCTTCTCAACACTCAATCCATGGAAGGAGACCAAGTAAGAAAAACTGATGCTTACCGTACCCGTTGCGACGACGCTCAACACCGTCGCGAGCGCCTCGCAGCCCAGGATCGTGGCGATCTCATGCACAAGCACTTTGGTCTCCCGCGCGTTTGTGGAGTGCGAGCGCAGCTGGGAGAGGTTGGCCCGCAGGAGGGGATGTGCGGAGACGTGGACGTTGGCGGGGAGTGGAGGAGATGCCATGGTTGGGTCTGGGGAGATGCAGTGGATTATGATGAAGACGGAAATGTATCTAGAAATAGAATAGGGAAGATAGATGTGAATAATAGTGGCATGTATTGAAAGGATACTAAGATAGAGAGAGCTGAGAGAGATGGATGTTCTTATCGTGCGGGGAAGAGCGAGAGGAATCGATAGATATAGATAGATGCTGGACAAAGGTGGATACACATGTGAAGGACTCCTGCGGAGGCTCTCTTTGAGCAGTCAGACAAGAAAATAATATGATGATCAGATATCGCAGCATCAAGAACGTCTTCGCGATAAATCAACGGATGCTTATCTCCGACCAACGCGCGGTCCGTCTCCACCGAACAAAGCTTGTCTGTTCCGTCTCCGCAACGACTTTTCCTTGCTCTCCATAACTAGCACGCTGCCGGACATGATGCCTGCTTTCTCTCCTTTCCAGCCTGAACTCTTGCAGGAGATGATGCCTTAGTTTGTCTCTCAAGATCTTCTGCTGGATGTCTTTGGTCCGATTGAAAGGTAATTCCGCCTTGACTCATTCACCATCCTGCGCCGGACCGGAAGCAAGACGCACACGATGCCCAACGACCGCAATGCTTCGGGTCCCAGACCGGCAAACATGACGAGAGGGGATACAGAGGACAGTCCTCTCGAGGTATCCCAGTCGGGAGGCTCTCGAAGGGCCCACGAAGCTGGGGACGGAGACAACGCACGCCTTTCAGAGGTCGCTGCCGCACCCCCGATCGACAGAACAGAGTCAGAGATGGACATGGAGGCGGAGAAGGAATCCTCCAAGGAGAATGGCGACAAAAAGCCTGAAGCCCCTCTCTCCGAGGTTACTGCTCCTCTGCCCGTCTCGCGGGAGCCCTCACGGCGACACCCATGGACCGCTGGAGCTGGTGATCAGCAGGTCTCCCCTCCGTCCCGTCCGCTGGAGTACGCACAACCGTCAAAGCCCTCCGCCGCCGCACCTGCTGAAGCACCTCGTTCCAAACTCGAGACGCAGCTCTACACCATCTCCTACCTCGTCTTTTTCGCGATCCTGGGCACCCTGGCGCGTCTTGGGCTGCAGGCGCTGACCGTCTACCCCGGCGCGCCGGTCGTCACGGGCGTGCTGTGGGCCAACGTGGGCGGTTGCATTCTGATGGGCTTCTTTGGCGAGGACAAGAACCTGTTTCGCGAGGAGTGGACCTCGCCGGAAGAAGACGCGGACGCGGAATGGGCCAGGAAGCACAAGACAGTCAAGAAGACCATCCCGCTCTATATCGGCCTGACAACGGGATTCTGCGGCTCCTTCACCTCTTTTTCCTCCTTCATACGGGACGTCTTCCTATCTCTGTCGAATGACCTCCCCGTGCCACACCCGGAGGCCGCTCATGTCTCGCGCAACGGCGGATACAGCTTCATGGCCGTCGTCGCGACCATCATCACCACCGTCTCGCTGAGCCTGTCCGCTCTGATCTTCGGCGCGCACCTCGCCCTGGCCCTCGACCCAGTGACCCCTTCTTTTCCACTGACCTTCACACGCAAGATCCTCGACCGCCTCGTGGTCCTGCTCGGCTGGGGCTGCTGGCTCGGCGCCGTCTTCCTGGCCATCTGGCCTCCAGACCGTCACGACGTGCCCCCGACGCAGGAATACTGGCGCGGCCGCGCCGTCTTCGCCATCGTCTTGGCGCCCCTGGGGTGCCTCCTCCGATTCTACGTCTCTCTGTACCTGAACGCGCGCATCCCGGCCTTCCCGCTCGGCACTTTTGCGGTCAACATCTTCGGGACCATCATCCTGGGGATTTGTTTCGATCTGCAGCACGCGGCAGGCGTCGGTGCCCCTTCCTCCCCCCTATCATCATTCATATCCAAATCAGTGCAAACAAGCTGCCAAGTCCTGCAGGGCATCATGGACGGCTTCTGCGGCGCCACCACGACCGTGAGCACCTGGGTCGCGGAGCTGAACGGCCTGGGCCACCGACGGCACGCGTACCTGTACGGCGTGGCCAGCGTGGGCGTGGCGCTGGCGTTTCTGGTTGTCATCATGGGCAGCTTGCGGTGGACGGTCGGGTTCGTGAGTCCGGCTTGTTGACCCCTCCTTTCCCTCCTTTCCTTCGGTTTCATCTCTGATCTGCTGCACTTTTGAGCGAATGGCTATATACCTACCTATCACAGTCAAATATGTCGTGTATATCGACTCTATAGATGTACATGATAATTTAAATACCTAATATAAATAGATAGAATAGGAAAGGATAGGGATACCTACCTAGCCTAGCCTAGTTGGATAATAGATAGATAGATAATCAGACCTTGCTTGCAGTCAATCAAACAGACGACCGACAAAGCAAACGAAGTTTGCAGGATCGTAAAAGATACCTAACACAGAGCTTATCTTCATACATGTAGTAAGGCAAGTAAAAAAAAAAAACCATATACCCTTTTTTCCATCAGACTAGTCTTGGTTCAACTTGGTCTGGTTGAGAGATTCCAGAACTGGATTGACGCCGATTCCTCTTCTGACATCGTATTTAAATGCGACGGTGGTGGTGGTGGTCGTCGTCGTTGTAGTTGTGATGGTGATGTTGTGCTGCTGGCACGGGCGCAGCGGTGTTACACTTGTGACACGCTTGGATGGACAGGACAGAATGGCTGGATAAAGAGGGAATGTTAAGATAAGGTTTGTATGCATCTCTGTATATATGCGTGATCTTTTATCTTGGCTCATGGCATTGATTCTCTGCTACTAGAGCTTGAGGATGTACTCTGATGTGTGTGTGTATGTGTGTCTCAATTAATGCCTTGATGGGCTAGTAGTCGGTTACGGCACGGAGTTTGGAGCTGGGTACAATGAGAACAATGAGATCATGAATTAAATGCTCAACTCGACTGGTCAGCTCGCCTTCTTCTTTTGTACCTATTTGCCTTGTTCTCCACACCCATCCGGTTGGTCGCTTCGTTTCGTTCCGTCAGTGGATATGGGATCCATCGATGGAATGGCATCGTTTCCGATCTTTCACCGTCGCGATTCCAGCACTGATCTAATCCGTATCTAATAGCATATCACTCACAACGCTACTACGTAAGATCCCTCGACCACTCTGCACCTGCGCCGCCTGTGAACCAGTCCACCGACGTCCGAGTCAAAGTCGCGCTTCTGTCCATACCGGGACTGTCCCGGCCAATCCCCTGCCGGGTCGGTGGCTCCAAGTGATTATTATCAGTACCCGGTGGCCTCCCGTAGCGGTCGTGCATCATCTTGTCGTAGATGCCGCCTCGTTCGTGGTGGATGCCGCGGGCGCGAAGTTCCTCGCGGCGAGCTTGCTCTTTAATCGCGTTACTCCGCTGGGCGGCTGATTTATCATGAGTATGGGAGGAAAGAGAATAACCGCAAATTTGAGAATATTCAATCGCAATATAGAAAGAGTGCCAACTGGATTCAGACGTACCCTGCCAGAAAACAAAGTATATGAGCATACTGAGTAGACAGGCCATAATGAAACCGAACATAATGCCCAGCTCGTGTCCCAGCGACGGCATCGGGGTGTATGGCGGGAATTCGACGTCGTTGTCGCCCGCCATTTTGTCCGTCTTCTGTTTTGTCTTGGCTTTTTATCTTCCGTTTCAGTTTCTTTCTTCCCCTGCTAGACCTCCTGTGGATGGTTTTGTGACTGTGTTGTTTGATGGTATCCCATAGAGCTAGACCTGGAGGAGTGCCATCGGTATCAGTTACTAACTTGGATGAGCAGTTCTATCATTTAAATATAGACCAAACTTAACAACAGCGAGCAGACGGTGACTTTTGCTTCAAATTCCATTTTCGGAAACCATATCATGATAAAGCAAATAAATGAAAATCATTGTATGGATGAAACAAAGATCAGCCGTAATATACCTTAGCCGTAGGGCTGAGAGCCAACGATGGAAGCAGATGATCATTCGGACAGCGAATTCATTCAAGATGCGATGGCCACAGTTTCCGCAGTTATGCTTGCTCCGCCCCGGATGGTGGCAGGGAAATCTAGTTGCGAACAGCACAGCCAAGGGCTCTTCACGCCAGAAATAGAAATTATTGGTACCGTGTCAAGTTCGAAAATAGATGGAATCAAGTAATGTAAGAAGCTTAAGCTGGGATCGCTGCAACAGAAGTTAAGACGCAGGGAAAGCAAGCGGCAAAGGTCGCCTTCGCAGACACAATCCTTCGATACACTGCGTAAGAAGTTCGGAAGTATTTGGCATGAAAGCCGGCCCCGCACAATAAAACCCCAGACATGCAGTCTGTCAGCCTAAGATCGCCTCGCACGGGGGCGTGGCGTAAAGTGAATGGGGAGGTATGGCGGAGGCTGATGCGATATGCAGGGTACCATCTACCGCGCGGTGTATGGAGGTACCAGATGCTCGGACTAAGTACGCAGTACTTCGAGCCCTTTCCAAGACTATAGGGGGATACCAAAAATGTGCAGGCCTAGGACGGATGCCCCCAGCTCAAAGAAAGGAATGAAAATGAGAGGGGCGCATTGCCAATGGCAATGTCTAGCAAGGGAGAGGCGGTCCTCGGCACTGCTGCAGCACCATGGTCAGCTGTACCAGCGCCAGGGGTCGTTCAGCGGCGACACCCCGGACCCATGAACGAGCTGAACCCAATGCTCTGCCAGTCTTGGAAGCTTTTGGTCCCCTTTGCCGCCAGCGCCGTTTCCCCGCGTGAGCGAACCACGGCATGACCAAAATTCCAAATGGCGGGGGATCCGGTCCTTGTTGGTTTAGCGATGGATCTGATAGGACGCAGACTAGAGGCCAGGTCTGGCCTTTCAGTGTGGAGGGAAATTAGTTCCGGAGTCGGTACGTCAGGATTCCCTTGTCCTGTCGACCTGTTTCTATTCTTCCCTGGATTCATAGGACAAGAGAAATTAAAGGACGAGTCTCGAGGGCTGATCGGCGCTGGCGGCTGAGAGCCTAACAGGTCAGCAAAACTGCTATCAAAATCCCAGTCTCCAAAAGTTTATCTCTGTTCTTTGCATCGACAACCGATAGGCTGAGTGATGCAGTGATATTGGCTTTGGTAGAGATAAGGAGTCCCACAGGCTCGAGCCTAGACCCCGGAGCGCAGGCGCTCTCCGCACTATATTGATGCGATGCGGTTATCTCTTACAGCGATCCGCAAGATGTCGAACCGCAGGTCCATGCTGGTACTGGATAAACGTAGGGTATTTGGATTAAAGAACAAAGATGCTGCCGCTTGGGGATGGTTGAAGTAGACGCTGAGAATCTATCTTCCCAAACGGCCATGGAAATCACGTGATATGTATATCTATATGCATCCATCCCATATACACTGACTACTCACAAAGAAGAACGCCTCGAATAAACTAAATGACATATGTACTTAATAAAATAGACAAAAAAGCTCACAACCCCGACCCACTGGGACCATACTAAGGGTGCTACGAAAAGCCCCGCCTTGCTTTCGGCGGGCAGGGACTTTACTCAACCTGATCCTGCAAGCCGGCAGTCTCATCGGATGTTAGCAGTATCGATAATTATCTCACTGCTGCACCTCCTCCGAAGGCCAGAATCGAACACGGGACTTTGGGTCCGTTGCAGGGAGGTCAGTGGCTCATAGCTCGCTGCTCATACCGCTGCACTATACTCGAATTGTAGACATATCAGAAACCTCTTCTGCTAACAGAGGACTGTTGGCCTAATTGGCGAGTCTCCCCGTGTCACAGGAAAGTTTTAAGTTTGGGCGCACCTATGGTTTACGAAGACCGAGCAGAAGTTGTCCTAAGATGCTTGACAAATGACTTGGGAGAGTAAAACGGTTTTTAAGAGACATTTAGTTATGAAGACTGATCAGTTGATGAATCAGTATTTATGGTGATACGAAGAACGCCAACATGCGGTATTGCATTGACCAATTCTCTAACGTGATTGGCCCTTGCGATATCATCTCACAAACTAATGAGCTCTGGAGGCCATGTATAGAATAGCATGCACTCCTCGCTTAACAATCTTCTGCCTGACAGCCTGTTTTTCGAGGTCGAATTTGCCAGTCCAGATCTGGTTCGAGAAGTCCTTGGGAGTAAATGGCGTCATCGCTCCACATTTTCCAAAGCCCCCGTATATGCCCTCGTCGTAATAGCCTATTAGAGGGCTCGCTCGAACCAGGACCAATGCGGCCACTTTGGTGTGGAATCCGAACCGGGTGACAAGCTCTCAAGCGACTTGTAGAACTCCTTACAGATCTGCTGCTTGTCCCTCTCGGTGAAATTGTCCCTCTCAAAACACGCCAACACGGACCTCCACGCCCTCTCCCGTTCAGGGGCTGACCCGTTAAGGGTCTCGGTGTAGAACTTTAGAGCTGTGTAGAGGCTGTTGTGGACGTCTTTCACTCGCCCCCCAAATGGGTCCTTGTCGCTGACTGATATCTTGTGGTCCTTGTTCAACTTGAAGATGAAATGTGGAAACGACTCGTAAACGGCGAGCGCATCTGCCCTGACGCCATTTCTGATATTGTCTTCGGCCACAGATGGAGATTCGCAGAAGCGAGGGTTGTATCCAGCTTTGAGGTAGGCCAGCAGCTGATCCCAAGTGATATCATCAATGGGAGGTATATCCTCTCCCTTCTAGTGGGTAATGCTCTGACCTGGTCAGTAACAGACGGAGGGGAAGGTTGGTTGGACTTACCATTGACATTGTGAGTTCAGAAATTGTCTACTCTGTGGTTTTAATTTGATCTACTATTCCAATAGTACCTCTGATGGAAAGAACAAGAGAGACAGACAGACAGAGAGAGGAGAATCAGGCAGAAGGAAACAGGTAAGGTTGTATTCCATTGCTGCCCAAAACGATGCGACACCCCATACTTTGGGAATAGTGAGGCTCTTGAAGTGATATTTTTGTCGTTCTTTGGCCTAATACCGTGGAAGAGGTTGAGACTTCGTGTCTTGTCATTACGAAGGTTGTCCCAGGAGTCCGATAGCATCCTTCCATCGGAAACGAGGCTGATGATGATGTAGCCGGTTTTCAAAGCATCCAATTGTCTTGGCCCGACGTACGCACATGTTCTTGGTAGTCCCAGCCACGACTGTAAGGTCCGTCTCACGTACCACGTGAATCGAGTAATAGGAGATGCATACGAGGGGGACGTAAACTGATAAAAGAGGCCAGTAAGCTAATTACATCAGTGAGAGAGTCAGCGAACCTACGGTCTGTCCATCAGGAAACCCAAATCCGAGAAGTGTAGGTATGGGGACTTCGGGGCAATGGTCCTGGATCCAGATGTACGTCGCAACTTTACATCGAAGTTTCTCATCCACATTTCCGGGTGTTCAGCTTCCCCGACCTTGAAAGGCAGAGGAATCCTAACGAGGACACGAGTATCAGATGACGGGCCAAGACGGACAGGTATACAAACATTCTAGCTGCCGAACATCCAGCTCGCTTCCACTGCAACTTCGCAATGCTCCACTCCGAGGTGGAATGAGACAACGGCCTTGATTTCATGTTTGCGACTGAAGAGGTAACACCAGAAATCATTTTTCTTCCTAGGACAGTCAAGCCGAGCTAAGATGTTGTCGTCGTCTTCCAAGGCATCCTCCAATGTAACATTTCCTCTGAGAAGAGGGAGTTTTTCCATGTTGTTCCACCCAAAGATCTGGCACCGATACGGGACGTTGCATAAGTCTGACTCCTAATCGAGTATCAAATTACCTGAACAGAGTCAAATGATCGTATGTACTCAGCACTCAATAGTCGAGAGGTAGCAAGCAGGTCAGATGTGGCCCGGAGCGGTATCAAACAATAAGCGATGTTGCATGAGGCACATTGGACTTTGCAGCTAGCACACAATTACAGCGATAGCTTTGTAGCAATAAAAAAGAAAGGCGACAACAATAATGGACATTCAGGAGACGGGGGTGGCAAAAAGAAAGTTGTAGTTTAACCCGGTAACCGGGGGTCCGGGGAGGAAAAAAGTTATGCTCACACGCGGATTCGAACCGCGGACCTCATGATTACTAGTCATGCGCTCTACCAACTGAGCCATGCGAGCTGTGATTGGATGATAGCGACATAGCATAAAAGCCTTATTACCTGAGAAGATGAGATCGTGTAATCGAAATGATTCACTACCACAAGCGACGACGGTAATATCTCTCGAGAAGTGGGCCTGATGATTTATGAGGTCTACTATAGGTCCGTAGTGATAATCTCTTAGCCTACTTTGTGTTATGACATAGTAACGCTGATCTGTGTTCAATGTGGGAATATAGCATAGAACGGGCTTTTATTTAAAAATATATATCTGAGGGCAACACACCTCCCGCATCTTTCAATCGATCTGCTCATGTTAGCAAGGAAAATATTGGGCATGAACTGCTATCATTTTGAACTTTAATTCTCAGCACATCCAGCTCATATCGGTGTTAGTGCGTCAAAAGTCCCTTACTGTTACCCCGTAGTCAGATCTTTACACTCCAACAACTTCCCATCCACAGAAACAACAACAACAACAACAGTAATAATAATAATGAAGAAATCGAAATAAAAGGAACATAGGAGTCGATAGATAAAAATAAAATAACAGGTAAAAAGACCGAGCGATATGCACCATTTTGCTTTGATTAAGATTATACAAGGAATCTGGGAAGATGCTTCTCATATTCTATCTATCAACAGGTATGGTGCCTTATTAGTAGTAGCGTATTATTCCTCTTTCTGTCCAGTCGGCGACCCATGGTCGCAAAGTGGGAGACGACAGATTTTCATCTTGGAGAGATAGAAAGAAAGATAGATAGACAGATCCAAAGGTAGATATTCTGGAATCACATTCTTTGTGATTGGACTCCAGTTGGTACAGTAAGAATTGTTCTTGAGGATCGGAGAAACCGATCTGACCGTCTAAACCCAGAACGAAAAAGAAAACCCCAAAATTAAATGTGCGTTGGAAAGCACGTCGTGAAACTAAACAGAAAGAAAGGATAAAAAGGTCTGCTGTTTAGGTGCCATGGGGCCAGACCCCATGCAAGCAAGCAGACCAATTTCGGACAAGATGAACTAGCAAAAGGGCCAAATATATCAATCATGTACACGTACACTGTCGGAGGCTGTCAACAAACAGTCTAGTCTAATACTATACAGGTGAAAAATGACAAGTCAAAAATACAAGTAGGTATCAAACAATGCAATGCAATGCAATGCAAACCCAACGATGAACTCCATGCAAAGATGCTGAAGAGATGCGTGTGCATATGCTTGCAATGATGAAAGCACGAGGCGGACTGTCGTGCTATATGCGAATATATGGGAAGAATACGGTAAAGGTAGCCGATTCTTCTTCCCCTTCCGAATGGCTGGAAGAAAATGGATGCAAATGAAGAGGGTCGATATGCAATCGCGGGCGAGATAGAAAAGAAAATGCAAGGACGTTATCCGCGAAGGTCGAAGATCGAGGACAGACGAGGTTGGAAATCAACCCAACATCACCGCCGCAAGCGCCGTACACGTTAACCCAACAGCCATCCCGATCCACGGCGACTGACCTAGCGTCCCCTCACTCCGCGCCTTGAGCGCACCCTTGGTCGCTGCGGCGTCTCGGGCTTCGATTGTCTTCGTGACACCAATCTCCCCCGTCAGCGTCCCCAGACCGATCGAGCCGCTTGACGGCTCGGGCCATTGATCCGGTACATCGGCGAACTTCTGTGTGTAGGTCACGGGGGCGTAGTAGACATCGCCGGCGTCGTTCCTCGTAGGCTCCCATATTGTCGTGACCGAGTCTACTTGTGTGAAAGTCGTGGGAGCTGCCGGGGCAGCACCCTCGACGATCTCACGAGCCTCGAGACGTTCGGAGTCGTCGGAGTTTTCTGAAGGGGGGAGTTCTGGTGAACCGGGCAGGGCGGGTGGTGGTGTGATAAGGGATGAAGCGGGAGCGGTGTCAGTTGCGGAGGGAGTGTCGGAGGAGACATCTGCCGCGTGAGCAGCAGCAGCAAGTGCAAGAAGCAGGAATCTTGATGTTCTCATCGTGGTAGTTGGTGTGGTGTTGGCTCTGACGAGCAGCGGACGTGAATGTCGAAGACTGAGATGAAAGGAATCGACAGACGCGATGAAATTGATGGACGTGTTCAACAAATCAAAGCAGCCGGAGATCGACGTGCTAGTGCTTCCCAGCGAGCAACGTTCGAGATAGCAATATCCAAGAATCAGGGACAACAGCCAGCCGAAGAACGACGACCGTTCCTGCGGATAAACAATCCCAAGAACGCGACTTGATAAGCCCCCGAGCGTTGGCAGCCGGGATACAGCTGTATCTTGTTCGATCCGAGCGCTTCTAAGGCAGCTGGACCGCTGGCGGTTGGCGATTCAGATGGACCTCCTATTCGCGACTGGCGAGTCGACTCGGGGTCACCAAAACGAGCGTACGCCAACGGGGGCCCTAGGGGGATGGACCAAGCTTCCCAAGGAGCATCCAACCAGAAATTACAAACAGACAGACAGACAGACAGACAGAGAGTATATATAATGATACAGAACAGAAGAGTCAGAGAAGGAAGAGGCCAAGAAGACCAAGTAAACAGACTACAGAGACAAGAGACGAGGATGAGGGGAAAAGCAGCAGTGCAACGGGGGCAACAAAATTCCACAGCGAGAGATGAGAGCGACAGAAACGGGCCGAAAGTCTCGACTGCCGATCGGCCCCTGGCACGGGATCGACCAACGCTCGTGAGTGGTCCGCGGGGGGCACGTTGCGGGCCCTGATTGGCCGGATGTGGCCGGAGATGCCCTGATCCGCCGCGTCTGGGATTAGCTTCAAGCCACGCAAAGCTTGGCAGGGTCGGGAGACCGGCCGTCCATGGTTCAAATGATTGCAGTGTGGTAGAGATGCTTCACAGGGTGTAACGAGGTTTCTGACCAGAGGGGCTGGTGTGTTGAGCCTATGCATGATGTTTCTCCAAAATATGTGCGGATTCAGACACCTGAGGGATGGACAGAGACCCAGTGTAATGACATTTCGGTAACCATTTCTATAGATGTCTACTCTATGCCTGTGTCGAGTCTAAAAGGAAGAGCTCTTCTGCTGATAGGTGAGATGTTTCAGCGGAAAATCCAGATTCCAGATGTTGGAATCCACGTCCTCTGCGTTGGTCACGGGACTTCTCAAGAGGGTCGCCCTCGGGCAGTCCTGTCGTCTCTCACGAGGGAACAGAGCATGCTCTGGAGAAAAGGAATTCGTGTTTCTGTTCCCTGTTTCACCGTGGTATCTTGCGGAGTGTCACCCTCCTCCTTGCATGCTCCATACGTCGAAAGGGCCAGAACCTGCGCATACCCCCAGACGTGGCAGGCATGGACAGAACCATGCACGATGATGTCTTACCCGTCCGGCCCGCTCCAGGGTGCCGTCACGTGTGGTCTTTGATGGCATCCTCTCACGAGAGAATCTTCTCCCAGTCCGGCGTCACCACGAACTTCCCGCTCAGCTGGCCCATCGCCCACACTCTCTTATTTTCATCGGGTTCTGGCTTGGCTTCCTCGCCTTCCGCTCCGCCCGCAGCAGCTGTCGAGGGTGAGGATGCGATGAGTGCTTCTTGCAGGAAGTCTACCTCTGTCGCGCGGTCAAGCTCGAAGCTGATTCCGCCCCAGTCCAGCGTCACCCGCCCGGACGCATGGAGATGTAACCGGCCAACCCGCCCAGCGGGGAGCTGCTGCTCCGTTGCCGTGACCAATTTCGGAGCCTCCTGCGCAGCGGGCCTGGCCCCGACCTCTTGCACCTCCGCTCCTTCCTCTTCCCGCTTGATGGCCGGTCCGCCCGGCGCGGGAGCGGTAGTCGTGGCGCCGGTGATGGTCACATCCCCCTCTGTAGCCTCCGCGCCCTCCTGTGCACCGCCAGGGATAACCAGATTGGGCGTCATGGGCGGGAACTGCAACAGGAACAACTGACCCGAGTGCTTGTCCTTGACCAGTTCTTCATCGGTATCTGTCGCGCCATCGGCTCCCGTCTTCGCATCGGCAGTCTCCGGATCTCGCGGCGGCTTTTCTTCTATGGACAAGAGATCCTTCAAGACCTCGAGGTCGTGTGCGTGTCTCTCGAATTCCTCGATCTCCTCCTTTGTCCGTAGTAGACTTCGCGGATCTTTCTTCTCCACCTTCACCTCTTTCTCTTTCACCTTTTTCTTAGGGCTAACATCCCTGCGAACCCTCACCCGCGGCTCTGGAAGACCTTCATCATCCGTAGTTATAGCGCCAGACACCTCGCTCACATGAGGTATGGCATCTGTCATAACCTCGTCCCCATCCGTAGGCTCCTTCTTTATCTTGGGTTCCGTCTCCACGGAGGGAGCGGCTTCTTCTTCCTCCACGAAGAGCGCATTATCCTGAGCAGCCTTCTCCTTCGCCTGCCGCCGCAGCTCCGCGGACGTACTCGAGCTTGCCTCCGTATTGACACCCACTTGCCGTTCCTCATGCTCATGGCGCTCCACCCGAATGGGCCGCAGACCTTTCTCCCTGCGCACAGGACCCTTGACAGGCATCTTCCCCTTCGCCTTTTCATCCATAGACTCATCAAACTCCTCGTCGCTCTCAAGATTAATCTGGTCGATACTAACCCGGATCCCCGAATCGCTCTCATCGGACGAGACATCTCCGTCCGCCGCCGCAGCAGCACTGCCCCTGTCGATAACGGACCTGCTCCGCCTGGACATCGAAGACGCTCTGGAATCGGGACCGAACCGTCCGCCACCGGGGCCGAAGGCACCACCACGGCCCCTCCTTCCCGCCATCCCCGCACCCAACGGTCCGCCCACGTCCGCTCCCAATCCCCCACCCCGTCCTCTCCCGAATCCGCCTCTGCCGCCGGGCCCACCACGACCTCCTCGCCCCCTCTGCATAGCCGCAGCTTCTTTTAACCGTTCCTGGTGCCGCTCCGCCTCGAGTTTCTCGATCGCCTCACGCTCCTCCTTGCTGCGACGCCCGACCGCGCGGGGCTGGTACTTTAGCGTCGGTTTCGGCGGAGCGCCGCCAAGGCCGGCGGGAGACGGCGCGGCCGAGGAAGCGCGTGGGATGCTTCCGCTGGGTGTGCTTTTCTTGAGGGACTGTAGGCGCTGAATCGGCGGCCGAGTAGGGGCCGCGGCCCCGGACGGGCCTGCGGTCGCCTCGGTCTTGGGTGCTGGCGCATTCTGGGAAGCGGGATTGGCGGCGGTCTGGCCGGTCGTTTGGCCCAGCGCGTTGGGGCGCCGGGGCGGTGGTTGACGGGGGGCAGCCTTGGGAGGCATTAGATTTTGTGTGTTAGTCGTGACTCTTCGTGTGTGTTCTAGGTTCGTAGAGTTGGTAGTAGTAGATGAAGAGCTAGGCCATGAAGGGAGGATGAAAAAGGACAGGCGCGATGAAGAAGGTAGAGGTCTCGAACTCGCAGATTGCCAGCGACGATGATGAGGCCAAAGCAGGGAGAGAAAGGCTGAGGAGAGGAAGCAAGAGAGATTGACACTGTGAACAGAGCAGAATTGTGGGGGGAGAGCGTGAAGGAGAGTAGTAGTGAGGGGGAGGTTTCTGCGATTCCGCCCCGGAAAAAAAATAGGCGCGCGTCTGATAGCCGCTTATCACCTGATAAGCGCGCGCGTGACCGCAGGATCGACAAGCGCCGACGTCACTCGCCCGTCCCGCAGAACCAGGCAGTCGTCCTCAGGGGCCCGTCCATGGATCCATAGTACTTCGCCATGCTACGCTAATACCATTAATCGCTCTGGCGGTAATGAAAGCTCTACTCGCATGAGAAAAAGACGGCGCTCCATTCAGCTATCCTTATAAAACAAGAAGGCCACAAGAACAATTCACAAGTCCACCCTCTGTTGTCTGCCAGCCCTCCCTCCTTTCCTTCTTTCTCTTTAAAAGATATATTCCATCAAACATGGTTCCATCCCGCAGGTGGCGTCCAAGACACGCGAAGCCTGACTGCGTCTTCAATCACAGAGAATGACTGCAAAAGAGAAGATGGAGACGAATCAAACATGAAACAATTCACAAGAGACAAGAACAAAATGGATACGAGAACAGTAGACAGCAGAATTAAAAACGCCAACGGATATAACACGAAGAAAAAGCAAAAGACCCGTTGATTTCACTCGCTAGGTTATTCATGACAATGAACACTGAAGGAAGGGCCGCATAAGATGATGGTATAAAGAGAGACGTGGTCTGGAAGGAAGCTTGTCCTTCGAGCCGGAAACGGAAATTCGTAATCAAGAACAGACAGTGAAAAAGGTCATCTGGCCACCTTTGTAGTCCAGTCAGAACGGAGTAACCGGATTCTTATGCACGGTAGTATTGACGATGAGGATGATCGCATAGTTCCAAGTTGAATAGCGGTAAATCCGCCGCTTGAATATAGATCGTAGAGTTGAACAGCCGAAAACATGATATAGATGGATAGGTAGAGAAGACAGTCGGACTATCATGAGAGGAGATTCGCATTGATACCAGCCATGCTTTCCATCAGACTTGAAGGTAATGTGGGCAGGAAAGGGTCCGATCACCGCATTGGAGAAAGGCTTGAAGGGTGAATTCGTGCGCAGGTTATTACGTTCATGGACCAATCGAACCGGCTGGCCATCAACGTTTCCGTTTCCTGTTCTTCTCTGCAGTGGCAGCAGACACAGGTGCAGCAGCAAAGACAGAACCCATCGGTTGTGCCTCATTGCTAGCTGCTGCTGCCTCGACCGCCTTCTTGACCGGAACGCCCATGTGACGACCATAGCGACCTTTGCGACCGTTCCCTTCATCTTCGCTGATACATCCTTCAATGCCAATGCCAGCATCTTTGCATCGCTGGCATGGGCGTTGACGGTCACAGCCCTTCTTACTCTTGCGGCACCGCTGACAGCGTGGCTTCGTTGACAGGTCTTCCTCATCCGCGGCAAGCTGATGCTGAAAGTTGACAGTGGATGTCGACGTCTTCCGGGACGATGCAGGGCTAACCATCTGTTGTGGCGCCGTGACCCTCTGGTTACCGGAAGCAGGCAAGGCTTTAACCTTGCGAGAGCCACCGACGGAACGACTCTTGCTAGTCTTGTTGGACTTCGAAGACGCCGTCTTGGAGCCGCGGGCTTTGCTGGAAACAGTGCTGGTAGCCTTGGTCTTCGCCTTCTTGGCCTTCGGAGCCGATTCGATGTAGGGTGCGTCTTCATCGTATTCACTCTTGATCAGGCCATCATGAGAATCTTGGCGATAGTCTTCATCGGCTTCGTCGCCGCTGGTATCGGTGCTGTCATAGCTAGGAAGAATCTCATCCAATTGTTTGTGGGTGCGCTTGATAGCTCCCGGGGGAAGCATTGGGCTGGATTCAGGCTTCTGTCGCGATCGCGGCGGCAGATCATCATCGTCGTCCTCACTGACGTCGCCGCCGTCGCTTGTCGCACCAGTCGAAGAAGATGCGTCAGCAGCACCGCTGAAAGCATCGTCCAGTGTAGAAGCCGAGGTACGACCGTGCGAGTAGTTAGAAGCATCTCCGAGTCGGATCAACTGCATTGCAACGTCCTCATCGGAGATACAACTCGCAATCGTAGGGTCTGGCGTCGGCAGGATGCCAGAGCCACTGGGGCGGCCGGAAGAATTGTTAAACTGGCCCGACGACTGGGTCGCGGTGCGCTCGCGCAGCCTATGGCCGTGTTCTGGGACAACAGGCGTAGTGTATAAAGAGTTCCGCCCCGAGTTGGTCCCGTAGACCTGCTCGTTGTGACCAAAGCTCTGTGGGGAGGGTAATGGCTGCTGGTAGTTGTATGGGCGCTGCGCTGGGCGCGCGAATGGCGAATCCGCTCCTTCTTGACCGGTAGATCGGCGCTGTGGGGAAATGGAGGAGGTCGAGGCCGTCAAAGGTACTTGAGGTGGAACGAATAAGGGCAATTCCTGCAAGGGAGAAGGGGCGTCAGTTGGGCATTCCAAGGGAAGCATTGGGTACTATGAGGGGGCTGGCTTACCGAGCTTTCGAACTTGGGCCGCTTCCTCCGGCCGTCCTGGAGGATGTTGTCCATGCTGATGTCGGAACTAGCGAATTGCTCACTTCTAGCTTTCTTGGACCCAGTAACAGATCCATGACCGCCATCGCTGTCGCTATATCCAGCCATCCCGTCGTCATGGAAGCTGCCATGGGTGCTGGAGCCTCGACTCTTGTAACCGGTTCTGGATGAGGTTTTGTGCTGAGAGGCACTACGACGACTTCGGCCTGAAGGGGATGTGCTGCGTTTTCTAGCGACTCTTGATGTTGGTCGAGAGGGCGGTTGACCGTAGTCCAGGATCTGTGCTGGCTGCGGTGGTGGAGCTGCTTGGAACGGCTCTCCAAGACTGGGGCGTTTGCGAGCATCCAATGGAGCAGATCCATAGTAATGCTCTCCGTAGCCTTCAGAATAGGCGTGTACTGGGATCACTCGAACATAGACTGTCATGTTGTTTCTCAAGTTCTCGTACCTCGCAATGAGGGTGGTGCCATGCTCGTCCTCGAAACTGACGCCGCTGGCAGCACCCTCATAGATGCCGTAGAAATTCTTTACGGTGGTCACAATAGAATCGGTTGTATCATGCGGGTATATCTGAACGCGCATGGGTATCCGTGCCCGGACCTTGGAGTTCTCGTCTAGCAGGAGCTCGAAGGCAACGTTTTTGGGGACCGGAGTGGTAGCCGACTGGTGCTGCGATACCGAGTTCCCAGCATGGTTATCTGCGGGAGCCGAGTACACCTCAGCGATCGAGGTATGTGGGTTCTGTGTGGCTTGCATTGTTGGACGCTCTGAGGGGCTACCAGACTGTTGTTCGACTGAGTGTCGTAATATCTCACTGCTCATCTGTGTGAGGAAGCGGTCTGGTGGGTTGTGTCAGCGGATGAGCAAGTTCGCTCTAACACACTCCGGGATTCGAATAAAAGGCCTTCAATCGATAGCCAGTGTATCCGCGATTCTTGGATGGGATCGTCGACTGCAACCAGTCTGCGATGGAGTGAGGAGGGGTTCGAGTCGCGGGAGCCGAGAGCGGCTCAGGAGGAAAGCGTCGGGAAACCTGCATGGGAACGAGGCATCGTCAGTACAATGAAGTATAAGAATAGGCTATTGAATGGATTGTCTCGACAGGAGACTGCGATCGGAGAATAGGGATGGCTAGCTGCCGGCGGGCTCCTCATGACGAGAGTTTGGGGGAGAATAGGCCCAATTGGCGGAAGAGGGTGGATGGAACTGAGAACACACCTGTCTCGAGGCAAAATATTCCGGTCGGGGTCGCACTTCTACAGTCAATCCGATCGGAATGACAAATCCGCAGCGATGGGCGTCGTCGAAGCGGTGGTGGTGAACTGGGCTACGAAGCGCTGCCTGTCTGGTCCATGTCCATGTCAGCGATGGCATCACAGCGAACAGCGAGCAGCCCGGATCAGGGGAAGGAGGATGAGTGTGTTTGTGACGGTGCTGTAGAGTACATACTTACTGATGCTCACCACCTGGTCTGGACAGCAGTCCACGAGACCTCTAGGAGAAGAAGTTGGGTTGAACAGAGCGTGCGTTGGGAGGAGAAAGGAGAGTGAGAGAGCAAGGTGGGTGCGAGCCTACGAGGTTTCACCTGAAGCGAAAAACGGCCTGGGTCGGTGACATGCCCTCCGCCGACATCGAACAGAACACGGCGGTCGAGCGGCGCCACCATGCCCATTGTCTATGTTTTCTACGAAGCATGACCTGCGGATGCATCCTATCTACCGTATAATATTATTTAAACGGTGAATTTCTCAAGTGGTGGCCGGGCGCAGCGCTCAACATCTCCCGGTCATCAGAATCGCATGTTCTACTTGAATACTCCGTTATGCGCATGCGCTCAGCGCACGAGGCCCACGCAAGTCGACTCGACTCCGGCTCGTAACCTGCTTCCACGGCTCTCTCACCAGGCGCACACTGTTCAGCCATTGCTGAGATGAGGGGAGCAGGAGGAATTCGACAAGCAGGGTCTCTCTCCTTCGCAAGTGTGCTGTTCGCGCACAGGACGATGGACTGTCCTGATCCGGGTCAGCAATGAAGAACGAGCATGCTCAGTGGCTGCTCTTGGCTGGCCATCCTCAGCTTGGCCACGTCGAAGAGACGCCGTTTCTGGCCTGGTAGCCCAAGTAGGCTCAGAGGGTTTGCCTATGGGCAGCAGATTGGCAGCGGATGCGCTGTGAGGCATATGGAGAGCGACGGCCAAACCCAGGCATCTAGTCGAGCCAATCCATGGCCGGAACGCAGCCCATAAGGTGCCATCCTTTCCATCAATAGTACAGCTAGTACACTTACGTCTTCCCGTGAGCAAGATAGTCGGTTGTCCATCAGATGCTGCAGCTCACGGTCTGTCTCTGTCACCCACGAGATCCCCGGTCCAGTAGAGGTTATCTGCCGTCTCTCGACATCGCATCCAGCTGCTTGATTAATTGATGCGACGGGCATCCCGCCAGCCGCCAATTGCGGATCGCTGAGGTACCCGGGGTATGTCTTGTTTCACGATCTGCGCCATCCGGACTCGACCCCGCCTGGTTGGCAAAGCGGCATCAGAGGACGTGGGCGAAGCGCTGGACCTCAAACAGCCCGCCTACATAAGCTGTAATAAATAAGAACAGTCGCATCCTCTTTGCGAAAAGAAGGGGTCCTGCGCTTTCAGGTCTGGCGGATATATCATCCGCTCCCCAAGGTCCCCCGCGGAACAGCCATGGCCCAGAAGATATATACTTGTGGCATTCGTCTACAGAGTAGAATTAGATTGTCCAGACGCAGAAGCAAGACACGATGGCTAACGGATCAACATGACCAACGTACGAGAAGACCCTAGGACCCGACGCAGTGACGTCGCTGCCGGAAGTGGGTTCGCGATCTCGTTGGGCCCGTTCGCTTCACTCGGCGCCAGAACTAGCGATAAGCTCTCACAGACTCACCGTCCGCGCCCTCTGTGAAGGAATCGCGATACGGGATCTCTCGCGCGCCTCCCAAATTTTGAGTGAGATGAACAGGCCAGAAGGGCAGCAGTGCGCTCGCGGAAGGGTCTGCCTGGAACGCTAATCTGGCTGGGCGACACCGAAGGTTTGCGATAGCTGCTTCTGTGGCGGCGGCTCCGCCATTTGTCCATGCTGTCAGTTGTCCGGAAACTACTGAACAAACCGACCCGCAGCGCCCGGAAGGGATTGTGCGATCCTGTGACCGCGCGCCAGACCGCACTGCAAGAGGCCGCGGTCCAGGGCCCTTTTGCGACGCTGGAACAGGAGGTCAACGGGCAGCGAAGGCCGTTCTTCATCGATGGGAACCGCTGGAGTTGGACCCGGTGTCCCGCAGTCATGTATGTCGTGGCTTTGCGACACCGGAACAGCTCGAGGATCGGCGACCCACGGCTTGGCTGCAAGAGAGGGGTCGGGCGGAAAGCTGTGCGACCTGGCACCGGAACTTTCCAGTAGTGAGGATTTGGCAGAAAATCCCCCATCGAAGCTTCCCCGACCCTCCTGCGATGCGAGTGCCGTCGGCCTCGATGCTCCTCGGCGTCAGGAATGTGAGGGCGCCGGAACCTGCGGGACAGGTCACGTGCTTTGGCGTCGGCCTGGGTCGATTTCGTGTCACTGCTCGCGTCGGAAGGGCCAGATGCTTTGCAGCCGCACCGTCCGCGCGGGGAGTGTCGCGCATACATAAAAGTGATAGTGACATGATCGCAGGGGCCTCCTGCAGGCCGAGTTACTCTTTTTTGGAGGTATCAACCCGTGGTGTGGCTGTTTAGAGCAAAACCACCCATTTGGGTTCTCATGGTGAGACGCGCAGCATGATGTCATCGGCGTTGATTGTCGGGCTGGAACAAACATTACAAACACATAATTAGATAAGCAGTGCGGCACGACCAGTGGCGCACACGGCGCTAGGCCCGGAACAGGCTAGCTCTGTTTACACCCGTTGGCGGCGGCAACCGTGGAACGCACCAAGTCAGGGCTCAGGGCTCAGGGCTCAGGGCTTCAGCAATGAGCCTAACTCCCTTAGGCTGTCACGGCCCATGGCTCGCGGTCGAAGCGCGCCCCCCCCAGCCAGCCCCAGCGTTGGTTGCCCCCAGGAGAAAACTGCCGCTCTGCAGCCCTGCGCCATCAACAAACATTCTCGACGCCATCCCCCTCCTGCTCTCCCTTTCCTCTCCTCGTTAAACGGAGACGCTTCCCTGAGTCTTTGCTTCTCCAGACTCAGAATCAGTGATCGAGGCAGGACGACAATTGCTCCAGGGGACTCGATAGTATCGACAACTTTAAGCTTAGTTCCTGCACGGACCTATTGTTTTTGTTTGGGGCTGCTACTTATCGTCGCAGCAAGGTAAACATTCAAACCTTCCACCAAACACCAACAACAGCAAGCCTGGAACAAGATATCAACAACCGTCCTGGACACTGTGGACATCGAACAAAATGGACGCGAAGGTTTGTTGCACCGTCTCCCTCCCCACTTCTCGTTGTCTCCAATACCATTTTCCATGTTGTGTAGCGCCCCAGTATCATGCATACTAGCGACAGCGCCAGCGCGTCCACGCGTGGGCCGTTGACTTCACCAGATGCATCCTACAATATGAGTCCTTCTGGATATATATGTCTATTGGATACTGACATTGGATCTGTATTGAAGCCGCAACGTATTCGCGTCCGTGGAGACGAGAACGCCCCTCCCATCCTTCCTGGCAACAAGACGATCCACCAACGGAACAAGTCTAGTCCTGCACTGTCGACGCTGGCTCAGAACGGTGGCCTCAGGAACGGTGCCAAACGCACCGCCTTTGGGGATGTCAGCAACACCACCAAACCGGTTCGTTCGAGCAAGGACGACGCCTCCCTGGCGGGGAAGAACATCCCCACAGCCTCACAGAAGCCTGTCTCTCTGGCCCAGGAGAGAAAACCCGCCATTCTCGCTCAGCCTGCGCAGCGTCCGCTGTCAGTCACCGGCCTCAGGGGAATCCTGAACAATGTCACCAATTTCAAACCCACCGAGGCCCCCGGAAAGCAGGTACCCGGTGACAAGGTGCTGCACTCGGCTTCCAATTCCCGAAAACTGCTTAACAAGAGGAGCAATCCAGTGTTCAAGGATCCCCTGCCATCAATAGCTGAGCCGAAACCGTCTGCAGCCAAAGAGACCAATACCAGGCCTACTGAGCCATCCAAGGAAGACCGAGCGTCCCGTCCACCGACGGTACAATCCCAGCGTCCTGTCGGACCAAGCTTGGAGGAGAAACCAGAGCCAATTGAAGCATCAAAGGACCACGTTGATCTCTATAGCGATGCTCAAGTCCCGGAGGGATGCCCGGATCTGAGGTCTGACGGAGCCTATATCGACGAGACCGGTGAGGTCAAGGACTACGAAGACTACTGCCATGTGCACAGTTCGGAGGCAAACATGAAGCATCGTGTGGATGCAACTAAAGCTGGCGCACAGGAGTCAAACCGTTCAGCACCGAAGGTTATTTCCCAGCCGGCAGCTAAGGCTCTGAATGACTCCATTGATCTTGCACATGCGCGATATGACTCTGGGCCAGCACACTCAGAGCCAGAGGAGTATTGGGATGACGAAGATGAAGAGAACGAGGAAGACGATGGCTATGTCACCGCAACCTACCGTTGCCGTGGTGATAACACGACTGGTGGAGCCACTACTGTGCTCTTTCCCAAGTACAACCAGAGGGTGAAGCGGGAGCTGGCCATCGCAAAGCAGATTGTTGAGGCCACTCGTACCACTGAAGATATTGAAGATGAATATTGGGACACTAGTATGGTGGCAGAATATGGTGACGAAATTTTTGACTACATGAGGGAATTGGAGGTAAGTATTTACGGACTCCCAGGGCCCCCTTCACATATGCTGACATTATATAAGATGAAAATGCTCCCCAACGCGCATTACATGGACAACCAGGCCGAGATCCAGTGGTCGATGCGGTCGGTCCTCATGGATTGGCTGGTGCAGGTCCACCACAGATTCTCGCTGCTTCCGGAGACCCTTTTCCTGTGTGTGAATTACATAGACCGATTCCTTTCCTGCAAGATTGTCTCCCTTGGCAAGCTACAGCTTGTTGGCGCGACGGCTATCTTCATTGCGGCCAAGTATGAGGAGATCAACTGCCCTTCCGTTCAGGAGATCGTCTACATGGTTGATGGCGGCTATACCGTCGACGAGATCCTCAAGGCTGAACGCTTCATGCTCAGCATGCTTCAGTTCGAGCTAGGCTGGCCAGGCCCGATGAGCTTTCTTCGGAGGATTAGCAAAGCCGACGACTATGACCTCGAAACGCGGACCTTGGCTAAATATTTCTTGGAAGTCACCATTATGGACGAGCGCTTTGTTGGTTGCCCACCCAGCTTCACCGCCGCGGGTGCCCATTGTCTTGCAAGGATGATGTTGAAGAAGGGGACTTGGGTATGCTCGACCCTAGCAAGGTTTTTGACTTTGTCGTTACTGACGCTTTGACCACAGACCCCAGCTCACGTGTACTACTCGAACTACACATACTCGCAGCTCTATCCCCTTGTGTCGCTCATTCTCGAGTGCTGCGAGAACCCTCAGAAGCACCACGCGGCGATTTTTGAGAAGTATACTGATAAGCGCTTCAAGCGTGCCTCTCTTTTCGTTGAAGCCGAAGTGAAAAAGGGCTTTCGTGCTCTTGACGTCGCAAAGGACAGCTTTACCGCCCATGTTAACGGAACTTTGGATTACGGGCACTCCTGGAAACAGCAGTAGTGGCAGTAGCGGCAGCCGCCAGTACACTTGATCCCGACGCTTCGATATCAACGTGAACTAATGATACGGACGATCGTATGACACCAACTTTTTGCTGTTCTTTTTTACGTCGATGCTAGTACGACGCTCGAATCGCCTATCCTCCTCGCAGCTCACCATGATTGTATGAACTCGTCCATTATCGGCGCATCTCAGCGTGCTATTTTACATATGACAAACGACACTTTGGTTTCTTGCCTACTTCTTGGCTGAATAATGTCGTGATTACGAGTGGTGCACGCACAGCGGGTGGCTCAAAGTGAGTGGCGCCCGATGACTATCCGGGCTTACAACTTACGCGTGACCGTTCGAAAAGGCTCTTTTTTTGGTTTTTTCTCTCTCTTTTTAATTTCTTCTTCACTATCTGCTTTCCGCAGTTATATCTTTTACTTCATCGAGGTCGTTTTAGAATATGAAGGGATCGGGGAAGGTTCGGTGGGATCGAATGGACGGAGGGATCGGATATCAACTGGGTGGAGTTCTATTGTTTCGGAATTAATGACGCCGGTGGAAATCGGAAACCATGGATTGGAGGAGTTAACGGTCGGGCCAGTCATGTTTCAAGCTACTTCTATTCTTCTTTCCCTTTATTTCTTTCAACATCGCAGCCCCCTTGCTTATTCCCTTTGTGCCCCCTCCCCTCTATTGTCGATTGTTACGAGTTTTCTTACCCCCGTCTATGTCTCGTGTCTGGCTGCTAGTTCACGGTTTCTTTTTCTCTTTTATTCCAATTCCTCCAGTTTTTGACTCTCTTACTGCCTCATGATTTAACAGGCATGGTAATGCAAGACATATTTTCAATGATTCGGGTTGATTTCGTTGAATGTGGCCCTGGGTTCTTCTAGAGGCTGGAGATGTAGATGAAGACTGCAGTCACTTCAGTAGTAGGGCTGTATGCAAGCATCGCAGATGACACTGACACTTATTATAACTGATGAAGCTTGAACAGACGATTCGTTGAACTACTTGTACTACTGTACCTGTGGTGGGACGCCCGCAGGAGAAAATTTCCGTTCGTGGTCCCCGCCACCGAACCGAACCGTGTCCGTTCCGGACCGTTTTTGTGTTCCACGGTTATCATTGTTATTGTGAAACCGTGGAAATTCTCCGGAGCGGAACGCTCGGTTCCAGGTCTGGATGTGTACCTAGGTACCTAGGAGGAGGTAGTATCACATTCATGGACACGAAGCAAGTCAGTCAGGTCAGGTGGCGGGAAAGGCACGACAGGAACGGTCCATACCTCGTTTGTTGTACTATGGCTGGGATATTTGTATTTTTTTATTATTTACTACAACTGGCTGTACAATAATTGTTGGGATTACTCTATTTAAGTTAAAATCAAACAGTGAGTGGGGGAAGAAGAAACAAGGTATGGACTGAATTAGGTAGAATAATGGTGGGTATTGGTATTTGATTTGAATGGGGAACGGGACAGATAGGACTTGTCACTTGTTTCAAAGTTCTATGCATGCATGTACATGTATGGAGAATGGAACTTGGGTAGTTCTGACTCTACCTAAGATAGGTAGGTAGGTAGCTAGGCTCTATATGGGTCGCTCTACCTCTGTCATCTATGTTCTGTCATGTCATTATTATCGATAAACTATCGTTTATCTAGCTTTATGTTTACAGTCTGGTTAATTGAGTTATTGGGTTATAGATCTCCGTACTAATTACAGTATATACGCTAGTACTGTAGGGTTCAAGATGTTCGTCTCATGTAACTTTTTTTTTGGACTCAGTGATGCATGACAAAGAGGTCCCTGAGAGGGCTGACTCTATCTCTATCTCTCCAAAGGGGCTGCAGGCGGAACTTCTTAAGAAATTAGCTTCTCTTCTAGTATTCAAAAGGGCTATTATGAGTAGTTTTAGGGTTACCTACTCAAGCACTTGGGCAGGGGGTAGGATTCAAAAGAAACATCAAAATCCCTGATCCCTGCCAGTGCCCCCCGGCCCTGCCCGTGGGGGCCGGGTCGCACCAGAGGGGTTCTTTCAGGGACTCACCGCAGTATCATGTATTTTCAGGTTGTCTGCCTCCATACACGAAGCCTAAATAAAGGGGTCTCATCTTAAATCTCATCCAGACCCTATACACGCCTCCCCTCAAAAATATCCTCCTCGAATGCGACTAAGCTGCCCGCCCATCCTTACTACCCAATCGATCTGGAGATAGTTGGTTACCTGGCCAATGAGTGGGATACGTTGACCCTGGTGTCGATCTTTGCGGCGGGATGCGCAGCGATGTTCTCGGTTACGTATTTGGTGGTGAAAGTCAGACCGCAGGTATCGACCGGCGATCTGTGGACGATCGTGTGGTTTGTTTTGTGTATGCCGCTCCCACACCCACCTCAGGTTGGTTGTGTTGTTTGAGGGGAGGCATTACTAATTAATTAATTGATTGAATGAATGAATGAATAATGTAGGCGGTTTCATATACCTCTTCCTCGAAGGCTAATTCGCCTGCAACTTCCGCCGCATGGGAAGCGTGCAGGACCTCTTCGGCCAGCTATGGAAGGAATACTCCCTGTCGGACTCGAGATACCAGACGCAGAACGCGTTCGTGCTCTGCATGGAGACGATCACCGCCGTCTGCTGGGGTTCGCTGTCCTTCGTCGTCGCCGCCATAGTTACAACGGACCACCCCTTCCGGTATCCTCTCTCCAGGCGGTCATTTCACTTGGCCAACTCTACGGCGACGTGTTATACTACGCGACTAGCATGTTCGATCATTATATCCTAGGCCTATCGTATTCGAGACCGGAAGCTTCGTATTTCTGGGGATATTTCGTCTTTCTGAATGCTTTCGGGATCGTTGTTCCTCCGGGTAAGTTGTTTATGTCTATGTTTATGTTAGCTGGGAAGATAGCATGGGCGTGAATGAATCGTGGGAGCTAACGACGGGTTACTATACTAGTTCTCTTTAATAGCGTAATGGCTAGTGGAAGAGCGTTTTCAGCCTTGGAAAAGGTGGCGAAGAAGATGCTGTAGAGCGTCATCAAGACATGCATTTCGATCGACGGAGGGCTTTCCGGAGCATCAGTTTCTTTAAGCATTTGATGAAGCAAGCATTATCTTTTTTTTCGTTCACCAGATGTAGATCTTACGATCAACTATAGTATCCCTCTTAATAGTATTAATACCCACCTTTCAAAAAAGCAGTGAAGCTTTTGAGACTGGGGCATGAAAATATCTGGAAAAAAAGACGCAAGCCTCAATACAAGTCGAGTACTTTGGTTTGTAAGTAGAATTTCTAGAGTAATTTCTAGAGCCGACTACATTAGATACGGATATTAGTGCTGCAGAGTCAAAGGCCACCATCACATGCAAGCAAAATGTCATTTAGAAACTTCTAGACTCGTTTCTATATGATAGACCCATACAGTGTAGATTCTATGCTCTATGTAATATACGCTCCGGCATCGATGAACATATATACAAATCATGTCTATATATGCACCATGTCTATGCATTTATGTACTGTCCTTTTACGTTTCCATGGCTCTCTCTATATCATCTATGGATGCCAATAATATATGATGCAGATGAAAGAAGAAGATGCATCATGCATAAAAAGACTCCAAAACGGGAGAACCCAAGAGGAACGAAAGAGGATATCAGGATATCATCACCGCACTCACTGATCCAACCCGTTAAATTCAACCAGTCGCCGGACAATGTCGATGACCTGGTCCGCTTTGTCCCGGGTCTCCGCATCTACAGCGGGACCCAGGCCAGGGTTATCAATCCTCGTCGCCAGGACGTCGTCGAGCATCATGCGCAGTCGCGAGGCGAGAACTCCGATCCGGGCCCAGCCGCGGAGTCGCAGCCAGCCGTCGACGATGAGACCGCGGCCCATGGTGTCGAGGTTGATAGGACCGGCAAATAGAAGAAGGGAAAATGCATTGAACGCTATTTTGCTTCTGTTAGCTGTGACTGCACTGGGGATACTCGAAAGGGGAGGACACTTACGGGTAAGTTCACGAATGAACACCTTGCTCGTCGCCATCTTCGAGAAATAGCTCAGGTACGTCGCGGCTCCCGAGTAGCTCTGCGCAGAGAACAGACTGGAGCTGGGGTGGATGAAGACGCGCCCATTCTCCTGGTTGAAGTACTTGATTGTGCGCGCATCTGGATCAATCTCGACCGTCCCAGTCATTGAAGCGGCGAACTTCTTGTCCGGGAAGTTGATTTGCGCAATCTGTGGGTTAAATGCACCGGCGATAAGGGCTCGCAGGAGCTGCGTGTTGCTGCTATTACGATTCCAGCGGGATGAAGACGGGCCCTCCGCATCATTATAGTCAGCAGGAAGGATGCCAACGTCCTTTAGGGAGGTCAGGAGCTGCGCGCGGTTGGATGATATATCGCGAAGGGTCTGGTGGGAGAGGAAGTTGGCAGTGCACCATGATTGGGTCTTCCAGTAGCCCTGGGCTTTCACCTGTTCCGACCACTGCTGATAGGCCGTGAGGTCGGTAAGAAGGTCGCCATCTCCTTTAGAAAACCTTGCTCTTGCGGCATTCGCCTCTTCACGTTTATCACGAGGAGAGACGAAGGGACTCTTCACAGTGAGGATGGCAGCAATGGTGACACAAGCATCCATGCAGCCAAAGATGGACCCATATATCATCAGTTTGGCGCATCGCAGATCGGTAGGGATCATGGACATATATCGCCCGAGAGCAGTCATGTTATTGTTGTCGAGTGCTCCAATGCGATGCAAGAGGTCTAGAGCTCCTTCGACAGCTATACTTTCGGGGGGCGTAAGCGTGTTTGCAAGGAATGTCGCGACGTCGTCTATGCCTTTCATGGCCTTGACCGACAGACACAACTGCTCAAGGGGAACTCGTCGAATTTCAGGATCCGGTCGCGCAATCATGTTTCTTTCCGCCTGCCTAGTGTACAGTTTATAGCATGCTCCTGCTCTCACTCGACCAGCTCGACCGCGTCGCTGTTTGCAGGCTGCCTGTGACGCCCACACTTCGACTAATCTCACCATATTGTCTTTAGGATCATAGCTGGTTTCTTTCACACGGCCAGTGTCGATGACTGCAACGATATCTTCGATGGTGATGGAAGTTTCAGCCACGTTTGTAGCTGCGATAACCTTTCTTTTGCCTTTTGGAGGAGATAGGAACACACGTCGCTGCTCGGCCGGGAGAAGAGACGCATGTAGCGGCAGCGGGTGTGTATTTGAGATCTGCTTTACCGCCGCCAAGCATCGGTCAATTTCCATAGTACCAGGTAAGAAGATCAAGATACCCCCAGGTCGATCTCCAAGCTTCGAGTCGATGTACCGGACCGTCGAGACAATAAGGTCGTAGTTGATCCCCATGCCAAGAGAGCGAAGAGTCTTGCCCACTGATTCTTCGGAGGGCGCAGCGTCCCAGTCCGAATATTCATCTTGCTGAGAAATATTGGTATTGAACCCAGTCTCACGGATCACATCGTCCAGGTAGAAGTCCTCCACTGGGAAGGTTCTCCCAGGAATGTTGACCTGCCCAACACGGCCCTGGCCGCCAAAGTACTGGGTGAAGATATCAGCATCCAGTGTGGCGCTCATCAGAATGACCTTGAGGTCCTTTCGGTACTTCAAGAGATCTCTCAGAAGGCCAAGCAGGAAATCAGTGTCGAGACTGCGCTCATGAACCTCGTCTACGACAACATGAGTGATGTCGGCGAGAGAACCATCTCCTGTCTGCATACGACGAAGCAAAACTCCAGTTGTCATGAAGGTAATTTTGGTCACACCAGGTTTCACCTTGGAGTCTCCTCGTATAATATAGCCGACCTCATCACCGACGGAGGAGCATCGCTCTTCGCTCACACGGTCAGCGAGACCAAGGGCAGATATCCTCCTAGGTTGCGTGCAGACGATGTTGACGATACCGCCGAGATCACGCTTGATCATATCGTCCAACACGAACTGTACAGACTGTGTACTCTTCCCGCTTCCTGTTTCACCTGATATAATCGTCACTTGATGAGAGTTGACGGCATGAATAATAGCCTCTTGCATAGCCCAAGCGGGCAGAGATTCTCTCTTCCGCATCATCTCCTGTTGCGCTGGAGTTGTCTGTTTCTTCTCCCATGCAGAACGAACTGAAAGACTTTGTGGCGAGCCAGTGTTCCAATCAAGGCTCCTGGGCTGCCTCCGCGCTTGACGTGTAGGACACTGGGAAACTGTTCTAGTATCCGAAGGGGAGGTAGTAATCGTTGATATGTCACGTAGTTTGCCCGGGTTTTCCAAAATACCCGGTAGGTTAACTTCCAGCCAATCTATTATATTAAATACCATTGGCTGTCCGATAAAATTCTCTACCGCATACTGTATAACCTGGCGGATTGCACTCAGCCGAATGTATGCAGGAATGTCTTTCGTCAATATGAACATAATAGGAGGCGAAGAAGGATAATGCCCAGACGGCTTCTGGAACTCAAAAACAACCGACTCCTGTATACTCGAGCCATCGCCCTTGATCTGGCAAGCTGTAGACGATACTCGTTTGTATCGATCGCCAAAAGTAGCCTCCAATATAGTCTGCTCCTCTGACCAAGTGTCATCGTCTCCATCGGAGACACTTTCTGTATGGACTTCTGTGCCATGAACGAGTGCATTTTGCATATGTTCTGCTGCTAGACGTTCATTCCCGCCTTTGCGATCTAGGACCTGCGCGCAAAGACCAGCTGGATAACCGGCAGCAGCCAGTCGCTTGACCTTCGCCTCTCTGGCGAGGTCTCCGCTGGCCAAGCTAATACCAGCAGAATAACGCTCTGGAAGACTCCACTGAGGTAGGTCATCCTCTGGGACATATATCAAGAGCCATTCCAGCACCTCTTCGCGATCTTTACATTCCGCTACGGCCTCTTCAACGTGGCTGCGTCGAAAGCCAAGTCGAGTGTATTCCTCAATGATAGCCTTGCGCTCTTTCTCGGGAATCTGTACTCCATAAGGATTCCACACTGCGTGTTGCCTCAGGAGCTCCTCGATATCTCGGCGTATTCTGCTTCCCAAGTCAACCTTGGGGGCTAGTGACCAAAGCCTGCCTCCCTTATTCTCTGCTCCAGTAGCCAGTCCCAAATTGACTGTACTTTCTTTTGACTTTGCATTTGCTTTTTCTCGTTCAAGCTTCTTCTTTTCAAACTCTGCAGCCGCGAGCTCCCGTTCCTTTTTGGCAAGGAACGGGTCCGCTTCGTACATCCAGCTCTTTCCTTCCTTCTCGTCCGCACTCTTGATCTCCTGAAAGTCTTCCTTCCAGAGCTTTTTGTATGTAGGAGGCATCATCATATGGAGGTTCCGCATATTGCATACTCGGAACAGAGCATATGCCGCTGCGAAGTGGCGAGCTTCCAGCGCCGTTGGCTGAGCTGCAAGGTGCCTGTGTGACGGTGGGAGTTTCATCGGAGGAAGGGTGGTCGTTTCCCTCGTCTTTGGATCAACCTTTTTCAGGATCACGGCGGAGACAAACCCTTGAGGCGTTTTGTCCTTTCAGAGAAGGTGTCATGAGCATGCTTTGCAGTTTGTGCCACGCAAAAGAACAGTCCTTACCACTGTATACTCGGGCTTTTCCCACTTCTGCTTCTGACAATGCTCCGAGAGCATATTGACAGGAAGCTTCCCAGTCCATGATGAGCCGCCGATTATTTCCTTGACCGTTGGTTTCTTCGGCTCTTCCGCTCCGTTCTGCGCCTGTTTCTGTTTAGCATTCTCTGCCGTCCGCTCAGCGGCGGCTTTTGCCTGGTTTGTCCCCGGCTTTGGTCCTCCACGGGCGCCACCGCCCTTCTTTTTTGGGCCCATTTTTTGCGACGCAGATGGTGTGCGATTGCGCAGTGAAGACGCCCGTGGAGACTGTCAAGCGAACTTGGATGCAGCTGGTTTTCGAGCTGTCGAACATGCATAAATCGACACGGCGGCCGGGCACCGTCCATGTCCCGCACTAAGCCCCATCGAGCCCGTCGCGGGGAGCTTGTCGGTGGCCTTTGCATGGGCTTCGAAACAGACGATCTTCCAACATATCCACCCTAGCGCGAGCCATTTGCGAGCATGGCGTTACTGATAATGCCTTTCCCCAGATAAAGACAACGACTCTGTATTGAGTCTCGATCGATATTTTCAAGTTCCCAAGACAACTAACGTCATCGCAGCTCCATCCTACAGGCTACTGCAATAGCTTCTTCGTGGTCTGATCATTGCTCCTACAAAATATCATGGCGGACGTCTCTGGCTCAGACGCTTCAGATGCTGAAGTCGCTGAAAATGCAGGAGCTGTGGCTACCAATGTCTCTTCGGAAAAAGCAGAAAAAGAAATGCCTGTAATATCCGCTACATTTCCTCTCCCAATGTTGTATTGGCGCCGACTGACCTCGATCGTCAGTCACAGAGCTCATGTCACCGAAAAATAAGCAACTGAAACGCACAAAAGAAAAACACATATCAAAGGATGTAAACATATTCAGCCCGCGTGACGCTCTGGGCGCCTACATTGAGCACCCTGAATCGTACCCTTCCTCCATCGTGGTCTATTACAATGATGACTTCGTCGCAATCCACGACCGTTTTCCTAAGTCCTCCCTACACCTGCTGCTCCTCCCGCGGGATCCATCAAAGACCCGTCTGCACCCGTTCGAGGCGTTCGAAGATCCTGAATTCCTCGCAAAGGTCCAAGCAGAAGTGAAGAAGCTGCGTACCCTTGCGGCCGGAGAGCTGCGCAGGAGATATGGGAAGGAATCGGCAACGGAGAAGGCAAGACAGGAAGCAATGGATGCTGACCATCCACCGGACGAGCTCCCACCTGGAAGGGACTGGGAGAAGGACATCATGTCCGGGATCCACGCACATCCTTCTATGAACCATCTACATATTCACGTCCTCTCTGTGGACCGTTACAGTGACCGCCTAAGGCACAAGAAACATTACAATAGTTTCTCGACTCCTTTCTTCATTGACGTGGGAGATTTTCCACTCCGAGAGGATGACGTCAGGAGACATCCCGGGAGGCAAGGATATCTCAAGCGGGACTTCGTCTGTTGGCGCTGTGGAAAGGACTTTGGAAACAAGTTTACGGAGCTGAAGAAACACCTAGAGAAGGAGTTTCAAGAGTGGAAACGGATGTGACTTGGACCAAATGTATCATGAATGCAACGTGTTTTGTATGGGCGACATTATAATTATGACATGATTTCGGAACCCGTCTGCAACTCATATGACCATCACTAGTAAGACAATTCCCGTAATGTAGCCCCAAAATGCACATACATCAAGGACCACAATCAGGCATTAACAAAACAAAGAAATTGTAGATATACATTTTCCGTCTTAAAGAATAAAAAGTTGCTGTTTTTGACCTCTTTCCCATCAAATCGTCCACTAGAAGCCAACGGTCACTGCAACTTCCCCTCTAGAAATAGATAACTCCCCAGAACCAGCCAATATTTGGATGCACAGGATGTTCGTCTATGAGTCACGCCCTGTGCACTCAGTTGAATAAATTAGGCACGGCTCCTGGAACGCGATCCACTGCCCTTGACCTTCCTGGGCTCGGGCCTGTTGATGTGGTGAGCGGGGATCCACTCTGCGTTGTAGGTCGTGGCAGAAGTGACAGCTGGACCGTCAGGAACAGGGACCTGCTCATCGACCTTCTTCGCCGCACCAGCGGACTTTCTGGCGTCACCCGCCTTTCCGGTCTTGCGCTTCTGGGGGAAGTACGGCGCAATCCAGATCGTGTAGAAGAAGTACACGATACCGCCGAAGCAAGACAGAAGGAAGAAGTACAGGAAGATACTGTTCGAAACCGACATCAGTAACTGACGCAGTGAGGGGCTGGAAAAGGACGGGATTCGAGCTTACATCTGCGGGTCGAAGATGCTAGTGTCCGGTTCCACAACACTAACGGTTCTGTTGAAGGCATGAATGGTGAAGAACTTGCCCTCACTGTCGCTGACCACAGTGGCGAGGTTCAGTCTCAGATCCTGAGGGTGCAGGTCGGTCACGAAGCTGTAGCTCAGGTCCTGCGTCTCGCCCGCTGGGATTTCGACGTTGTATCTCGAAGTGGTGAGGTTGCGGATGATTTTGCTCTCGTCATTAAGAGTCCAAAGGCTACCACCAATGAAGTTCACGGTGATAGGAGCGGACTCCTCGTTGCTGAACGAGATCAGGGCCTGGGTCGGCTGGCCATTGACGAGCTTGACGCCGAAGATCTCAGAGGCAGGGAAGGATGTCTGCACTTGAACAGCCAGCTTTGGTGTCTCTGATTGGTCTTCAACATTTTCAGCGGCGTCCTAAAAACATTGACGACGTGTAAGCAGGTTGGCGCGACAAGGACAACAAGGTCATATGCATACCGTCGCGAGTCCCCCAACAAATAGGGACTGCAGTGAAAGCAGAGCGAGAGAGAAGAAACCGAAGCGACCCATAGTGACTGAAGCCAGGACCAGTGTCGGGATAGGGAAAGAAAAAGAAAAGAAAAATTGAGAGAAAAGGAAGCAATTATGTAGAGACGATCGGAAACCCCAGGCGCTTCTGGGAGATTTTCTCCACGTAGCCTTCTACGTAACTTAAGTCGGCGCAAGGTCGCAAGACCACCGATAGCTCTGCTTACTCATCATCCAGTCCCCCATGCATGCTTCCTATTTGCGGCGCTGCGGCTGGCCATGATCCCCGCTGAGAGGAAAGGAGAACTCCTGAATCCTTTGTCTGAATTATTTCTGTGCCGTGAATATCGGATTCTCCTCTCAAAGCCATTCACGGGTTCTGTACCCCCATTTAAGCAGTCCCCGTTGACCGTTCGCCCTTCATCTTACCCTTCGGCTTTCCCTCCACACCGAAACTTGCTGAGCTAGTGTCCCTATGATGATGTCGAGCATCAGTGCTCAGGCGTTTTTTGAACGCTATGAGCAAGTCAAATCTATAGAACAGAGCAAGAATGAACTTATTGAGGTAGCTAAACCATTTGCATGGCTCTTTCTGAGTGTGCTGTTCTGATATCAATCCGATAAAATAGGACCTGCTGCGGCGAGTTAGCGAGCTGGAGGAGGCATACAAACGAGAGAAACTCGATCATGAGCGTGAGACTCGTTTCAACCGTGATATTCAGATCCATGAAATGGAGTTGATGGATCAGATAACGAGAATCAAGACTATTATGGTGAGCATTCACCACTCCAGCGAGAATGCTCTTTTGTATGTACTGTACAGCACACTCTCGCTAACCGTTTGTGGCCTCCCTTTGCAGGACCGTGAGCCCTTCGTCATTGTATTCCTGGATGGAGATGGAATGATATTCCAAGACTCTTTCCTTCAGCAAGGCGAACAAGGTGGTAAAGATGCAGCCAATCAGCTCTGGGCTTCCCTCCGCGAATATGTTACCCGAAACCTTCCAAGCGTCTCTTCGCCGAAAATAATAACGAGGATTTATGCGAATGTAAAGGGATTGGCCGATGCCTGCTTCAAGGCTGGAATTGTCAGTAAAGCTTCCTTGGTCGAAGATTTTGTCCGGGGCTTTAATGGCAGCAGGCTGCTGTTCGATTTTGTAGATGTCGGAACTGGCAAGGATAGGGCTGATGATAAGATTGCAGGTATGTAACGATGCTCCTGTCTTCGTGCAACAGGAGAATATCTCCCTTAGAGTCTCGGGAAGGAGGGGCTCTAACCAATGATCAGTGTGCTGAATTTCATGCTAACTTAATTCTTTAACAGAGACTTTTAAGCTTCATTTATACAATTGCCATTGCCATCAGATCTTTTTGGGCTGCTCTCACGATAATGGATATGCTAGACTGCTCGAGGAGACCCTGGCGGATAGAGAACTTATTGGACGCATATCGCTTATCGAAGGAATCCCATTCGAACGGGAACTGGAATCCATAAAGTCCGCTTACAGAGTAACCAAATTTCCAGATCTATTCAGGAGCTCCAAGATAACGACAACATCCCCGACGTCTTGGAAAGGATCGCCGCTGGCCGCGCTCTCGCCGAACCAGAACCCGGCGACTCTTACGCGGACATCCACCAACACGTCCTCCGGCACCAGTGCTGCACAGTCATGGGCTTCGCTGACCGCCTCTTCCTCCCCGGGGGATTTCAACCTGGTGACTTCCTCCAAGCCCTCCAGCCCCGCGCCCCAGCCCAAGGCCGTGGAGCGGAACAAATATGGCCAGCGCGTGGACCGGCTCGACTTCAAGAGTATCCCCAAGGACGAGCTGAACCGCATCAAGAAGATGAAACTGTGCAATCTTTACTTCCTGCTGGGCGAATGTCCCAATGTAAACTGCTACCATGACCATAGCTATAAAATAACTAAGAACGAACGTGTCATCCTCCAGGCCGTCGCTCGCATGACCCCTTGCCACTTTGGTTTGGACTGCGACGATCCCAACTGTATCTATGGCCACCGTTGTCCGCAGAGCGAGGTCGGTAAGAAGGACTGCTTCTGGGGAGCGAACTGCCGGTTCGACAAATCCGCGCATGGAATTGACACGACCATTGTCAAAGTCACCAAAGTCTGATTTATTATTGGATTTCCCCGAAGCGTCGACAGACAAAGGAAAAAAAGAAAAACATAAAAGAAATAACTATTGGGGAAGGGGAAATGCCGCTTATTCCTTTTTTTGAACGGTCGGGCATCCAACTCTCATTAAAAGAAGGGCCCGTGATGTCCTGACTGGAATGTTAAGAAGAGTATTAGGATAGTATGGGCAAATATTGGGTCCTCTTGTATTTACTCCTTCCCAATACCAACCATACCTCTTATTAACTACGATGATTATTTCGGGAGTTTATGATGCGATTGTTCTTTCCCTCCTCTTTGAAATAAGCTTCCCTTCATTTTAGCAGTCGAAGCCGGTTACAGTTGCGCATTTGTTCATTCTTTTTGCCAGCGAAACGACATTGTGTACCTACTTGAGTCGTTCCATACTGAGAACTAAGCAACTAAATTCTTTTTTTAAGGTATTTGCATCTCCAGGGTGATCACCTGCAGGCAGGTTTTAAACAAACGCATGATATTGAGAATATGCCGAACATCCGGGGTATTATATGTAAAGTCATCAAAAACAAAAACAACGGCCTGTGCGTCTCACGAAAGTCTGGCTCCTCGACCTTCGCTCATTCATTAAAACCGAAAAAAGTTGGCCATAAGTTTAGTAAGACGGCCATATGTGTAATGAGAGAGCATAAGAAAAGTCAGCCAACGCGGAATATGTGCGAATACAGGAGTTAGAAAAGTATAAAATGCCTTTACGACATGATCGTAGTGCCAAACATGGCAAATCTTCTTTCCCAACCCAGGCAGTCTTCATTACCACAGCTATTTTGATCGTCGTCGTCGGTCATCGCGTCTGGGTCATGGTCACCTTCGCACTTCACTCCGTACTCTTTGATACAGCAAGTGAACGGCCTTCCGGATGGATTCTCCAGACTCTGAGGATCCAACTTGCCCCCGGGATGGGTATTCTTTTTCTCTTCCAGGTCTCCCCAGAGGATGAATAGCTTTTCTCTCAGTTCTTGGAGTGTCCTCTCGTTCTGCCGTAGACTATAGAAAAGGACATAACGGGTTAGATTGAATGCATCATTGGAAATCGTTGAAACTTACTTAACAGCAGTTAGTTTCAAGAGAAACTCTGCATCAGGTCCGGAGACAAAGAGCCTGATGCGCTCTCTGGGCTGTCCACGAGGAGGAGT
Source organism: Thermoascus crustaceus (assembly GCF_041956765.1). Classification (NCBI taxonomy): domain Eukaryota; kingdom Fungi; phylum Ascomycota; class Eurotiomycetes; order Eurotiales; family Thermoascaceae; genus Thermoascus; species Thermoascus crustaceus. Next base: position 1,146,772 of record NW_027192528.1, on the reverse strand, counting down.
CCCATTCTCAACAAGAAGGCAGAACCGCCATTCCCACAACCGCCGACGACGATGCCTTCCATGCATGATGGTATCCCCGTCCTCATCATCCTCGTCGCTCTCAGATCCCGAGAGCATGGCATACTCGGGGTTGTACGGGACAGCAAAGTCCTCTAGTTTGGGAGGGAAGAAATCGACAACACGAACGGTAGCCCTGTAGCAGAGATTCTGGAAGGGAAGCCGGTATTCGACACCACCTGGTAGAGCGTTGTTGTGCGATTCGTTTGCCAGTATATCTGCAAGAGAACGGCAAGGGATGGCAGGATGCATTGCAGCAACTAGAAAACTCAGTCAGGGATCAAGTTTTTGCAAAAGACAAGAGCCAGGGGAACTACTATTTCGATTTGGTTCATTTCGTTTCACCTGAACCGATCGGACGATTTCAATCTGGCCTTCGTCGATTTTCGTTTCCTTCTTTTTCCGCTGCTGTTCGGCCCGTTTCTTTTTTGCGTTCTTCTTCGATCCATTTGCTCCATTTTGAAGGGTCCCAGCGTCTTTACCAAGACGGGCGTCGTCTCCCCTTATCTTCTTCCAATACTCTCGCTTTCGTTTTAAGAGCTCTGTAATGCGAGGATCGTCGTATCCATCGATCACGCTTACATGGATTCTGTCTGGATTTAGGCGGTCCGTATGAATACTCGCCTCAACCCGCTCGCTGCCACGCGCCAACTTGATGTGAACATTGCTTAGATGCACGATATCGTCTTCCTTGACATTCTGCTGGGCATAATAAGCATGCGGCTCCCAGAGCGTCACTTGCAGGGTCATTTGTCCGTACGGCCCTGGCCAATTATTTCTCTTGGGACGTGAAAGGTAGTTGAAAGTGTCGCCTTCACGAGGGTAATCTTCATCCTCATTGTGAAGCGTATAATCGAATAATGACTTGTTAGTGGTGTAATCGGTGACATGAAGTATACATTTCCCACTCTCGGGGTAGGTCTTAACCACTTGAACAACAAGATCGGCAAATGTATGGGGCGTGACATCCTTTATTAACGAGAATTTATCTCGCTGTGTGAAAGATGGACGACTACTACGGGACGCAGAGACTGTTGCGACTGGAGTACTGAAACGGGCAGACTGCACGGGGGAAGGCTGTGCGGAGTATATACCAAGCTTGCGGTTCAAGAGTGAGTTTGCATACGCAGTTTCTTGAAGAGATGGCTCGTCAGACTCCGGGCCGCAGATGGGAGATACGCCAGTCTGTGAACCTTGACCTTGTCGAAAAATTACCCACGGAACCTTGTAGCCTTGAGACGCCACCCCGACTGGAAACCCTTTGTAAGGCCGCACCTTCGACAACATCAGTATTGACACAACTGTAGCATTGACCGTGAAGGACTGACCCGGACACTCCGCAGGAGGATAACATCGCCGACTCGAACGTCCGGCAGGAAGCGTTCAGCGTCATTGAAGTACTTTATTTTGAGGCCCTTCCACGGGTCGACATCAAACTCGGAGTCTTTGATAGTAAATGTGATCACGAAAGATGAGCCTGCGGAGCGAGACTTGGGCAGGAGATCGACGACGACGCCTATTACATTTACATAGCCCTGGGACGACTTTGCCGACGTGATATCGACGAACCTGGGGGGCAGTGAGGATGGCATGACAGCTGCAACACAACATCGAAGCCCAACGGTCACGAATAGAAGATCGCAGGGTCAAAGTTCTCGGATGCAGCATGCGAAGCCCGACTGGAGCTGGGCAGGTGTCGCAAACCAATCGTAGAGGTGGTCGTCTCCCGGGGGACAGGCCTAGTGAGAGGTGCTGCCCCGCCTCCGAGAGATGCGCAGTCTGGGAGGCTCCAGGCCGGTCGAGGCACCGGGCAGCGCGCCAGAAGAGAAAAAAAGAGGCAAAAGCCCGCGGGGATCAGGCCGTCGAGGCAGTAGACGACCAAGTTGTTGTTCGTCTCTTTGCTCGCCGTCGCCGTCGTCGCGTCTGCTGGCGCGCTAAGTTCGCTTAGGCGGAGGTGGCGCTTACGGGTGTGGCCGAAAACAGCCCAAGCAAATCATCCCGTCAACCCAACCCACCTCAAAAGCATCAACAGTTTTTTCCCCTCCTTCACGTCGCCCGCTTCTCCAACTCCAGCCATCTCCCCCCCCAGGTTGGGCTCGCATCCTCCGTCTCCCCTGCTTATCTACAACTTTCTTCTTTCTGCGCACGAGCAACCATGGCGGAGCGTTACATCCCAGAGCATCGCCGGACCCAGTTCAAGGCCAAAAACCAGTTCAAGCCAGACGAGCTCCGTCGCCGTCGCGAGGAGCAGCAGGTCGAGATCCGAAAGCAGAAGAGAGAAGAGAACCTTGCAAAGAGAAGAGGTATCCAGACCCGCGATGGTGGAATCGGTGTGGGAGGTGGCATGGGCGCCGCCACCGACAGCGATGAGGAGGGCGGCACCATCGAGAGTGAGGTAGGTTCTGACATCTGACCTGTTCCTGTTGCTGCGACGCTGTTCCTCCGGTCTGCCCACTCTCTGCGGCTGCGCTTTGGAGTCCATCGTACATCTGCGATTGGCTTTGCCAGCCTTGACCGTGTGCACACGGCCTATGGATCAGCGTCGTCGCCCAGAGATCGTATCCGCGCTGAACAGCCCCGCTAACTTTGACTGCACTGTAGCTCAATGTGGAACTCCCGGAGATGGTCAAGGGAGTCTTCTCAGATCAGATCGAGCAGCAGATCCAGGCGACCACCAAGTTCAGAAAGCTGCTTTCCAAAGAGCGCAACCCACCCATCGAGCGCGTCATCGAGACCGGTGTCGTGAGCCGCTTCGTGGAGTTCCTCCGATCCCCGCATACCCTGGTCCAGTTTGAGGCTGCCTGGGCCTTGACCAACATCGCCTCTGGTTCTGCCCAGCAGACGCAAGTCGTCATCGAGGCCGGTGCAGTTCCCATATTTGTCGAGCTTCTGAGCAGCCCTGAGCCCGATGTCCGGGAACAGGCGGTCTGGGCTCTTGGAAACATTGCTGGTGACAGCCCTCAGTGCCGTGACTTTGTCCTGGGCGCTGGTGCTCTTCGTCCCCTCCTGAACCTCATCGGTGATGGCCGGAAGCTGAGTATGCTGCGAAATGCTACTTGGACTCTGAGCAACTTCTGCCGTGGCAAGACGCCCCAGCCTGACTGGGCTACCATCTCTCCTGCCCTGCCAGTCCTTGCGAAGCTCGTGTACATGCTTGACGATGAGGTGCTGATCGATGCCTGCTGGGCTATTTCGTACCTCTCTGATGGCTCGAACGACAAGATCCAGGCTGTCATTGAAGCTGGAATCCCCCGTCGCTTGGTCGAGCTGCTTATGCACGCTTCTACCTCTGTTCAGACTCCAGCCCTTCGCTCGGTTGGAAACATCGTTACCGGTGATGATGTCCAGACTCAGGTGATCATCAACTGCGGTGCTCTCCCTGCTCTTCTTGCCCTCCTTAGCTCCACCAAGGATGGCATTCGCAAAGAGGCTTGCTGGACTATTTCCAACATCACTGCTGGCAACTCCGTTCAGATCCAGGCAGTTATTGATGCAGGCATCATTCCTCCATTGATTAACCTGCTGTCCAACGGTGACTTCAAGACTCGCAAGGAGGCTTGCTGGGCCATCTCGAACGCCACCTCCGGTGGTCTTCAGAAGCCAGACCAGATCCGCTACCTGGTCTCCCAAGGGTGCATTAAGCCTCTGTGTGACCTTTTGGCTTGCCCCGACAACAAGATCATCCAGGTCGCCTTGGATGGTCTGGAAAACATCCTCAAGGTCGGAGAGATGGACAAGGAAGCTGCCCAGCTGGGAGAGCCGGCCGTCAACCGCTATGCTCTGTTCATTGAAGAGGCTGGTGGCATGGAGAAGATCCACGATTGCCAGAACAATGCCAATGAGGAGATCTACATGAAGGCCTACAACATCATCGAGAAGTACTTCTCCGATGAGGATGAAGCGGCCGGTGACATCGATGAGCTTGCTCCTCAGCAGACTCAGACCGGCTTCGCTCTTGGTGCCGCCCCGCAGCAGCCTGGTGGCTTCAACTTTGCCAACGGTGGCGCCGACTCTATGGATATGTAATCCCGCATCCTGAATTCGATTTAGGACCACCTGAACGGGACACCGACCTGGAGCACCACTTGCTGTTGGGCACGGTAAGTACGCCCGCCTGGCGGGAAGAACGTTCCCGACTGAACGCTTCGATTGAGATGTGTGGAGGCTTTTGCCCTTCGAGATCAGCTGTGACTGTTCCGTTGTTTGGACTGGACAGTTTTCGAGGTTGACTGTTCCAGCTCCTCAGCCTCAACGCCTTTCTACCCCCCCATTGCAACATGGACCTTCCCCACCGTACCTCCCTCCTGTGGCGTTTGAGCACGACTCATGGTTTTCTGGTCATGTTTTCACCTTTCCCAACACCTCGGCTTTTCCCCTTGTCACGAAGCGTTTCACTCACGATAAACAAGATTCACAGTCATGTAATCCCCATATTTCACTCATAGCACCATTTCCCAGCATCCCTCATACACAGGCGTATTTCGTTGTTTTACCCGGTTTTCCCAGTTGTCTTTTTTTTCCCGAGAACTTGTTTCCGTCACTCGGTAATGAGAAGGCCCTTCTGCCCTGTTCCGATGGAAATGAGTTTGCTAGCTCTTGTTATTCTTTTCGACTATTTTCTAGTTGAACCCCCCTTTTCCCCCTGAGGTCCTTTTCTTCGTGTTTAGTGTACCTCTGAAATAGTTCATCTAGTTTGTCGATAAGAATTAACCAAATCTACTGAAAACGATACATCTCCCTAGTTTTAAATGATATAGACGTGATGGCATGCGCAGATAAACCAAGGTTAGAGAGGATCACCGATACTCCGATCGGCGATTGTGGCTTTCCAGGTGATGATCTATATACATGTGAGATGTTTCTAGTTGATTTGCGTCTCAGAAAAGAGGAATCAAGAAGCACAATTAAAATCGTACCGGCAGAAGACTGAACAAGAAGACCACATGCATACACAAGCGACAGTAATGATAACAATAATAACAATAACAATATGAACAACAACATCAGAATTGTGGTATCTAGAGAAATCGTAAAAGCATCTCGGTCCGCCCGGGTCCAACCGAATCTGACGCCAAAGGTAAAAAAAAAAAAAAATTTAGTTCAATCAATCAGCCCAAGTTGAATCTTGGTCTTGTTTCACTCCGGTCTCCGAGCGACCAGCACCGTATAGTCATAGATCATATGTGCATCTTTCTTCTTCAGGATATCCCTCCGGACGCCCTCAATTAGGGCGTCAACCTCCTCCTTGGACCACCCCAGGACCTCGGTGAACGGCACGACGGTGAAGGCCTCGACGCCCTCGACGATGTTGATGGCGTTGAGGGCGCCAATCTCCTTCATCTTCCGGTCCTTGGGCCACACGCCGACGGGCATCTTGAACCGCTGCTCATCGACGATGGTAAACCCGGCGTCCTCGACCCAGCCCCGGAAGAGCGTCGACATGTTCAGCGGGCGGCCGAACTTCTCGCACGCGGCGCTGAGGTGGCGCATCAGCTCGACGAACTTGTGGTCGGGCGGGAGGCTGCCGTCCTCCGAGTACGGCTCGACCACGGGCTCCTGGAGCTCGAAGTATCCGCCAGGCTTCAGGCTGGCGTAGCACTGGCGGAGCAGCTTGGGCCAGTCCTGGATGGCTCCGCACATGTACCGGCAGTGGATGAAGTCGTATTCGGGGCCGGCGGCCTCGTCGTGCCAGTCCTGCTCGACGTCGTCGACGACGAACCGCACGTTGGGCGGTACCAACTGCGGCTGGATCGGGCTCAGGTCGTTGCCGACGATCAGCTCGGCCGCGGGATAGGTGTCGCCCATGGCGATGGGCCAGATTCCGGTTCCAGTGCCGATGTCGAGTATGCGCATGCCGTTGGGGTCGATCGGGGACAGGAACAGCCGGTCGTCGAGCACCTTGACGAACATGTGGTGGCACAGGTCGAGCCGCTTCTGTTCGTGCTCGTCGTTGGGGAACTGGTACGCGCCCGAGTGGTAGCTGTGGTAGCGGCGGCCGTACTTGAACTCGTAGTCCCGCACGCTCGAGACCAGCGAGGAGGAGTAGTTAGAGAGGTCGCTGCATTCCGAGTGGCCATCGTCGACGTCGATTTCCACGGGGGCTTCGGCTGCTCTTGTCGTTGCTGTCGTTGCTGCTGGTGCTGGTGCAGGTCTGGGCGAAAGAGGAGTAGGAGGACAACTATCCTGACGATGATGATGTTGATGGCGATGATGCTGATAACGATGATCCACCGATCGATCGGTCATTGTAGTGTCCGTGGTGGAAACCGACTCTCTTCTCATCATCCCGAAAAGAGAGAGAGAAAAGAGATAAGGCCCGTATTTTGTGTCCCAGAATCAGTAAAAAGAGAACGGATCCTCAAAAAGTCCACACCTTAGAGGGAGCCCACTTTTTCGAACTAACCCTCCGCGATCAGAAGAGGGGAATATTGCGAAGCCAAAACCATAGTACAGTGAATCTTTTTCCGTCGCCCAACAACCAAAAGGAAAAAAGGCACTCCGCCGTCAAGTTTCCTTGCGCCCTTTTAGTAGTACGGAGTAAATCTGGATTGCGTTTGTCGTGTTATATATCAGTGCACATACCAACAAGATTGGCGATTCCTTTTCCAGTTTCGCTGGAGCACCCGTACACACACCACACACCGCCCCTTTCTTGGGGACGGGACCGTGAAACTTCCGAAGGGGATGGACGTTGGTCGACCGTTCTCAAGCGGAGAAGCTGGAAATCCCCATCAACACCCCAAGATCGTTATCGACCTTGATGAAGGTCTGTTTCACTAGACGAGGATGGGCTGTACCGGATGTGGCTGTATTGGATCGTTCAACATCATCTTGACTCCGGACAACTCTTGTACAGTACGTATTTGGGCTTCTGGTTTGATTGTCCGTTCATCTGAGAGCACCACCGTGAGTTCGATGGCCTTCTGTTCTGGTTCCGCTTCTTGGTATGTCGAAGCAGGGGATCTCCGTGTCTCTAGTAATATTAACAATCGGATTGAAGAAATTACGTTCTTAGCTTTTTCTGCTCTCATGGCCGGTCCATGGCATGTTCTTTCTCAGATATGTAGCCTGCGATATGCTCCGTATTCTGGCCGGAGTCGGGGTCGGGGTCTCGGGGTCTCGCGACTCCTGACTCCGCAGAGATGAACACTGGCTAAGAATAATGTCGACTACGATCGAATGATCGATTTGATCGGGCTATCTCGCCTGACCCTGGCAAGATCGTGCACGTAACCTGCTGGGGTTTGTGCTCCATGGTTTGCTCGGATCGACGCCATGCTTGTGAAGACTTTGGTTCAGGGGTATCCTAGGTAGGGTCTACAGAGTAACGCCACTTACCGACGTCTTATTTCCAGCACACGTCAGGGGAAATGGAAGCGGCACGGGACGGGCAACAGGCAACGTGACAACGCACGTTTCTGACACGGAAAATACAAATAATTGACCTCAGGCTTTCGTCCTTCTTCATGACTCTTATTCTTGCCTGATACTCCCCACATTGGGTAGAATTTGGCAATGAAGGCAACGCAGTTGAAGAACCAGTCTCAATTCCTCCATGAAAATCACCAGCACAATCAGAACACCGTTATGCGCGGCAAACTGGCTTGAAGACTGGGGAAGACTGAGGGCGGAACCCCTGGCCCTGGCGTCAACCCAGAAACTAAGTTACTAACAATAATTTAACTTAGCCAGGCACAGATGGCAGATACTGGCGTCCCGTTCCCAAAAGACACCGTGATTGTCGTCGATCCGCAGGGCCTGAACGCCAATAACAGATCGCCCTCGAACTCACTAACCAGTGAAAGGATACCATGTGCTCCATACAGCATACGGAAAGTACGGTGTGCAGCAGTATTCATCCTACAGAGACTTCATGACCTGACAAATACTCGAGTGAGATGATGACTTTCTCAAGCTCTGGGTGCTGCCACTGGTAGAGCTTTCCAGAGGCCACTACTCTCCAACCAAAGAGATGTTGCTCTTAGCTGTACAGTTTTGAGCTTGTGCGATGCCGTGCGCCAACTGCGGCTTGGCCGAAGTGCCATCGATCAATTTGTCCGTGCAAGACGCCCCGCTCACCCCATCTTGCGAACTGGAGGGTTTAGCCTTTTAGGTCATCTCTGCACTGGAGTCGCGCCCGCTCCGCGTCAGTTCAGCCCCATCACGTCCGTGGTTGTGGAAAAGACCGGGTCCTCTTCCCCTGGCGCAAGACCAAGGACCCAATCCTGCAAAATAATGGCACGAAGCATCTGCTTGCAGCTTCCTTGGAGATTGCTTCTGGCCGCCTATGCCAGCAAATCATGGTTGCTTGTTGAGTATCTTGACGGTGTTCAAAGATCTCAATTGCACCATGAAGTGAAGCTTTGTCGCTCATTTTTTTTCTTTTCTCTTTGTCTGGACTAGGGTATTCTACTGTCTAATTTGCGATTTACAGTCTTATGACACAGATTCGAATCTGGTCTCTCGCTGAACATCTCTTCCGTATACTCCCATTCCGACGGCTATTCTCTCGCTTCGACCTCGATTAAGGAATGATGTCGATCTTTCTTAGACTGACACTGCAATAAGAAGATATTCTACACATCCCGGCTCTCTTCACATACACCTTCGGTTCTGTACCGATCATGGTGGGCTTGAAGAGATTCTTCCATGGTCGTTTACACCGGCCTGCATTTCTCGGACAAGGGGATGTCGCATCGAAAGATTTTGATTACTTGCAGGGTATAGATCTCAACCCCTATGGTTCACCAACGGATCAATCATCCCCACGGCGTCCTCCGCCTGGACCGCCTCCCGTGTCACCAGGATTGAAGTCCCCTCGAGCGTTAGACGTGGATCAACATTTTCGAGGGATCGAGCGGCAGTTCGAACAGTTGCACGAGCGTTTTGATCCACGTCCACGGTCCTCCTCGCAGTCTCGCAGTGATGCTGCAAGCTCGGCGGTTCGAAGTTCTCGCCACATCGACGTCGTGGAAGCGTTATTTACGTCTCATCGCTATGACATTAATGTTAAATGGTCGCCCATTACTCCATACAACGAAGATGTCGCTGATCGCAACATGGACAGACGAAAAGAAAGTCAGCAAAATTCCTGTTCGCGAGCCTCATCTGTATACCAGGAGGATATGACAGATAGACAAAGCGATAGGGGGAGGCGGAGGTCGCGGACTCCGGTTCGAGAATCTAAGCTGCTTGGGGACAAGATTCGAGTTACTACATCGCAGGAGGACTTGCGACTCTTCCCCCGACCCCCCACTTCCATTCCCACTCGTGCAGCGCAAACAAGGCCTACAAGTAGTTTACGTTCGCAGAGCTCGGCACCAAATCTATCGGTTGAACAGGCAGATGCCTCCCAAAACACCGCTGCGTGCAGCTCAACCGGACACCTAGACGTTCCGCGCGGTCGAAGAACTGGCGAAAGTCCGAGAAACCGATCTACATCCAGAAAAAATGTGCGGGATCTGTCCATAAATACGGAATTGGCGGCTTCCGGAAGACAAAAGATAGAACACCGTGCGATCCAACCGCCGACACCACGCCAGTACTTGGCAGGACCGAGCCCTAGTATTGCCGAAATCGTAAACAGTCCGATGCCGGCTGTGACACCGACTTCAATATCTCCACAGCCTACTGCAAGCTATAACGTTGAGGAGATCATGGATATGTTCAGGCAAGCCTACAGATCCACGCAGGCTACAAGCCCACATCCCACCTTTGAAACTCTGCAGGACGCTATCATTCGTGAGATCAACTCTCACGAAGCCTTCCGAAATCTACCAGTTCCTGATATGGGACCGGCTTTTACCCCGTCCCCGTCCCAGGAGACGTTCGGCAGCGACGTAACGCTGGTAGGGTCAGGATCAAGCCAGGGCTCGTCAGATAAAGAAAACCAGTTGACAAAACTCATTCGCAAAGGCTCTCTGGGGCGAAAAAGGAGGAACTCAGATGGGGCATCTAAGGTTCTTCCCCCTACAAATGCCGCAAAGGGCCATGACAAAGTATTCAAGCGGAGTCCCGATCTACCACTACCCGGCCGCAGAAGAAGGCATACATACGGTCAACCCCCGACCCCTGGATTGTTTGAGTCTGAGCAACGGGATCAGCAAGTTCAGGGAGAAAAGTCCAAGGAAGCTGGCACCCTCCGGAGCGTTCTTCCTAAGGTCCTTCATGGGCGGGCCAAGTCTGATCCTAAGAGGATTCCAAGTTCTCGGGAGGCATCGGCAATGCTAAATCGCCAACCCTCCGTACGCCGATTGAGAGCGCATTCGTCAGCATCTGTCAGAGCGAGTCGGGTTGATTTTTCACCAGACTATGACGAAGACAGCATTATCCAGCTCCCCCATGTGGACGAGCCGCCCCATGTGCAGATCAGAAGTGTCGATGATAACAATGTCACGTACATTTTTAACGCGAAACTACCGATCGACCCAGAGGAGTTGGATAGGTTGACACGTAGAGCGTCCAAGAAGAACGCTACGGCCAGCAACACTGCTGACAGGGTTCCGAGTAACCCCACGCTTCCACTGAATGAGAAGCGACTTCCGCTTCGCAAGGACCAGGTTGGTCCGGGACAGCTGAAATGGTGAATGGATGACTTGATTCGAACTCCTCGGATGGTATTACGGCGCTACATCGATTATTTCGTCATTTGTGTGGCTTCTTGTCTCTCTTTTTCACCGTACTCCTCTTAACGTTCATCACTTGAGCATACCGCTCCCGATTACCTCTCATTTCTAAGCTTTCATTGACGATATATCCTTTTCCTTTGCACATACATTTTGGCAACATTTGTCTACCATGGATTCTCAAACCTTGCAAGGGATGGTGATTCAGTCTTGCACATATGATCTTCTTTCTCTTTTTTTCATTCCCGTTTGTTACAATGTTGACTTGATACACTTTCGTTGACATTTCTACTGGAACGTGATTTCTTGTTTGGTAGTCAGATACTGGGGTGTCTTGCAGGGGTTCTTTTTTACATTGTGTTTCCAGGTGCAATCGGTTGCATCATTGGGCTTGCATATCGTATCAGGGGGCCGGCAACACTATAGAGAAATTTAGGTCTACAAAGGAATATTTTCGCGAACTTGCGACATCTAGTGAGGTCATTATCGTTTCATTCTCCGTTACGGTATGTTCTCTCTTGGTAGGTAACTCGTAGTAGTTAGCATCAGTTTCCTTCGAAATTTAGCCCGATTTATCCCCCAAGCTTTGGTTAGGTGGTTTGCGAGAAAAGCAGTCATCACCGCATATTCCAGTCCGTCAAGACTTCCGATAGGCAGAAATCTTGTGAGTTCAATGAAGAAAGTTTTACTATACGTTGCGTTATACTCATTCCTGGATTTCAAAGAAACAGTTCTGTACACAGTACTAGCGTTGTGATGAGAACCGTTATCATCCAAGGTGCTCGAGGCTACAGGTACAGTACGTAACATCCATTAAAAATCATCCTATCTTCATTTTTTATATTTCTCTTATCCTCATGGCTAAAATGACATGGCTCTCTGGCTACTAGAACTGACCAACACCGCCGCTGGACAACAACATCAAATATGAGTTCCCCTGCACCTACACCCCGCATCCATGTCCCGCCTGAAAAGACTGGAAAGGGAAAAGAAAAGCATAAAACGTCCGCATTGTTATCGTCACTATGAATTTCATAACTCGATTGGGTATGACTCGAATGCGAATTGCTTAGTACGAGCCTGTATGGATCGATATTAGTCATTGCAAACACGAAGTCGGAGGAGGGTCCAGAGTGTAAAAGGAAAGGGCTTGACTTACGTCCGAACATGCACCATTTCTCCGCTGGTCTGGTGCAGTTGGGGTTCGTGCACTTGGTCACGCCGGGCTCGATACCCTCTGGCTGGTCGAAGGGAATGCACAGGGACTTGGCACCCATGCTGGGAGCACGGGCGTCCTGGGGCTGGTCGCTGTCTTCCTCGGCCTTACGGGCACTCATCTCCTTGATCTGGTCCTCACATTCCTCAGTCAGGCAGTGAGGGATCAGGCAGACGTTCTTGTCGTTCAGAGCGGGGCAGAAGTCCTCCCACTTGGTGATAATCTTCCGGTGAGAGCGGAATTCTGCGTCGGCACGCTTGAACAGGTCGTTGTGGATGTCGTCGAGAATGGCAGGAACTCTAGCGCCAAGTTCAGCGATTGGGATGGTGAACTTTCCGTCCTTGCCAGGGACATCACGGCGGGCAGCCGTGACGAATCCGCCAGCTGACTCGCCAGGACCGAACTCAATACGGAGAGGCACACCACGAAGCTCCCAGTCGTTGAACTTGTAGCCGGGAGAGTACGCGTCGCGCAGGTCACTGTGGACACGAACGCCAGCAGCGGAGATGGAAGCAGCCAGTCCATCAATTTCCTTGTACAGTTTCTCCCTCTCCTCCTGTGTCGTCTTGGCAGTGATACCAACAGGGACAATCACCGTCTGGATCTCCGCAACACGAGGTGGGAGGACCAGACCACGGTTGTCGCTGTGGATCATAACCATGACACCCAGAGTACGAGTGGAAAGACCCCAAGAGTTCTGCCAGACATACAGCGGAGGCTTCTTCTCTTCACCCTTGGCAGACGGGTCCTCGACAGTGATGTTAAACATCTTACTGAAGTTCTGGCCCAGACCGTGGGACGTTCCACCCTGGATACCACGACCAGTCGCTGGAATGTATCCTTCGACGGTAGTGGTGTAGAGACCACCAGCGAACTTCTCCTTCTCCGTCTTCTGACCCTTCACGACGGGAACGGCCAGGAGTTCCTCGTAGATCTGAGCATAAAGGTCAAGAATCTGCAAGACCTCTTCCCTCGCGGAAGCTTCAGTCAGGTGTGCAGTGTGACCCTCCTGCCAGAGGAATTCTCGGGTACGCAGGAACGGCTGAGGGTGCTTGAACTCCCAGCGGACAACGGAGTTCCACTGGTTGAGTTTGAGGGGAAGGTCACGGTGGCTTCGAATCCACTTGGCGTAGTATGGGTACATAACAGTCTCGGATGTTGGGCGGATGGCAATCTTCCGCTCCAAAGGAGTAGAACCGCTAGAAGAACGTCAGCACTTTGGAAATCCTTGGGATTTCGGAGTCCATACGCATGAGTGACCCAGGCGACCTCCGCAGCAAAGCCCTCGATGTGATCCTTTTCTCTCTGCAGAACATCCTCAGAGACGAACAGAGGGAAGGAGCAGTTCCTAACACCCATCTTCTTGATTCTTGCGTTGAACCATTGCTGGATCTCTTCCCAGATGAAGTATGAGGCAGGCTGGCGCATTATTAGCATAGGAGCAACAAGTATGGCGGCTACTGGAGTTCATTACCTTAAGAATGAAGCATCCAGAAACATCATAGTAGTCCAGCATGTCTCCCTTCGTCAATACTTGCTGGTACCAGCCTGGGAAATCGTCTTCCTTGGCGACATCAATACCGATAAGGGCAGCGCCTTCGATCTTCTTCTTGGGAGCCTTAGCAGAAGCCTTCTTCGTCTCTTCCTTTGCAACGCCCTTGTTCACAGCCTTCTCTGCCTTGTCTGCAGCCTGCTTCGCCATCTTCGCAGCCTTCTTTGCAGCGTTCTTGGACATCTCACCCTGGGGAGCGGCGCCATCGGCAGGAGCTTGGGTACGATCAGGAAGAGTCAGATTGGTAGGTTGGTCAGGAGTGACCGGCTGGTCGGCGAGATCGTTGCTCGACATGATTGCGACAGAAGTTCGGGAGGCCTGATCCGTAATCTATCAAGAACTGAGGTGTAGGCTAGGTGCGATGGCGAATCGCTGCAGACTTGTCTCTGAGGCGAAATGACTCCCCTCCTTGTCAAAGTGGGATGTATCTCGAAAAGTTGACCGCCTTGGGCGGCAGAACTTTTAGCGCGACACGCTTCCCAAAGCCTCGAAAAGCGTCGCTCGGCATCAGGCAGTCGGAGCTTCGAAGACACTTACGACACCACTTCTGTCTATTTTGCAAAGATGGCGGGCATTTTTGAGCAGCCGCGGAATGCGGGCACTTTGTGTACGAACTCCCTCTGTCTTCTCCACGTCAGGATCACAGCTAACCAGCTCGCACAGTCCTGGGTGGGCAGAAAATCAGCGGCGCAGATGTCCGGGACCAGAATGGTATGTGAGCAAGGCTCTTGATCTGTCTCTTGCGTATATTCTGATGTCATTCAGTCCTTGCGACGCAGGCCATCGCAAATGTAGTTAAGAGCTCTTTCGGCCCCTCCGGTTTGGACAAGATGATGGTGGATGATATCGGGGTATGACGGCTGCTGCCCCTCATGATACCTGGCTTGTCTAACGTGGCTTTTAGGATGTTACTGTCACAAACGATGGAGCTACTATCCTCAGCCTTTTGGATATTGAGCATCCCGCTGGCAAGATCCTGGTAGACTTGGCTCAGCAGCAGGATAAGGAGGTATGTTCTATACGTCGTTCCATGTACGTGTTGAGCTTCTATGCTGATCGTTCCAGGTCGGAGATGGCACTACATCCGTCGTCCTTATCGCTTCCGAGCTCCTTCGACGAGCCAACGAGCTTATGAAGAACCGCATTCACCCTACCACCATCATCACCGGCTACAGACTAGCTCTCCGAGAAGCCGTCAAGTACATGAATGAGAACATCACCACCAAGGTCGAGAACCTGGGGAGGGAAAGCTTGATCAGCATTGCCAAAACGTCCATGTCCAGCAAGATCATCGGTGCGGATGCGGATTTCTTCGCCAACATGGTCGTTGATGCGATGCTGTTGGTGAAGACTACGAACCAGAAGAACGAAGTTAAATACCCCGTGAAGGCTGTGAACGTGCTCAAGGCGCATGGAAAGAGTGCCACAGAATCGATGCTCGTGAAGGGCTACGCTCTTAACTGCACCGTCGCCTCTCAGGCCATGAAGACTCGGATAACAGATGCGAAGATCGCCTGTCTCGACATGAACCTGCAGAAGGAGAGAATGAAGCTTGGCGTTCAGATCACGATTGATGACCCCCAGCAGCTTGAGAAGATCCGCGAGAGAGAGTCAGGAATCGTCCTTGAGAGGGTTGAGATGATCCTCAAGGCTGGAGCTAATGTCATTTTCACCACGAAGGGCATTGATGACATGGTCCTGAAGCTCTTCGTCGAGAGGGGAGCAATGGCTGTCAGACGTGCTAAGAAGGAGGACCTGAGACGGATAGCGAAGGCTACCGGTGCTACTCTTGTGAGCACTCTCTCTGACCTCAACGGTGATGAAAAGTTCGAGGCATCGTACTTGGGACATGCGGAGGAGGTCGTGCAGGAGCGCATATCGGATGATGAATGTATCCTCGTCAAGGGTACCAAGGTCCACACCTCCGCCTCGATCATCCTTCGTGGACCCAACGACTTCACTCTCGATGAGATGGAGCGTTCAGTCCACGACTCTCTGTCAGCAGTGAAGCGGACGCTGGAGAGCGGTAGTATTGTCCCCGGTGGTGGTGCCGTCGAGACAGCCCTTCACATCTACCTTGAGGAATTCGCCCGCACAGTGGTAAGTAGCTAACTCAACATCGACCTCTGATGAAGCTGGCTATGATATATCTAACACACTGCACAGGGCTCTCGAGAGCAACTCGCCATCGGTGAATTCGCCCAATCCCTGCTCATCATCCCCAAGACCCTCGCCGTCAACGCCGCCAAGGACTCCTCGGAACTCGTCGCCCAGCTGCGTGTCCGCCACGCTCTCTCCCAGCGCGTTCAGGAGGGCGATGCCAACGAGGAGGAGAAGGCCATCGTCAAGAAGAAGACGTACCAGAACTACGGTCTCGACCTCATGAAGGGCCGCGTCCACGACTCCATCAAGGCCGGCGTGCTCGAGCCCAGCATGAGCAAGGTCAAGCAGCTGAAGAGTGCTGTCGAGGCGTGCATCGCCATCATGCGTATCGACACGATGATCAAGCTGGACCCGGAGAAGAAGGCGGAGGACGATGGGCACGGTCATTAGAAATAAGATAAAGAGAGGAAAAAAGTAAACGGCTTTATCGTATTAACTGTTATTACTTTTTTGTGACATGAAGTTTCAAGAAGCGAATATATTGAGGATGGAAAAGTAATAAAGGAGAATTTTTATGAGAAGATAATTATGCTGTATTAAGCTGGTTCGCTGCTGCCAGTCTTTCAAAAATGCGGATAGTTTCAAGCCACGACAGCCTACTCAGTAAAGAGCCCGCTGATGTAGTCCATAGTTGATCAAGACATCAGAAGATTGTGGCTATTGGGAATTGAATCAGCTAGTGCCATGACGCTAACTCGTTTAAAATCACAAGTATCCCTCAAGCTAACGACAGGACTAGGATAAAATCTCATTACTAGTATACGTCTAGGCGCCCCTAAAAATAGAAAAGCTAATCCATCTAGCTACCTATGTACTTCAAATGCTACATAAGTCATAGTTAAACGTCTATTTCGCCTTAAAACGCCGATATCGCTTGCTGCGCCGTGTACATATGCCGCTAAAACAAGATAAATAGATGCAAGCCACAGCTGTGAAGACGCTCCATCTGTCCAAGAAATTCAAGAAACGCCGTGCTCAATGCAACCGAACCCGGACGCCATGCAAATGCTTCAATGGAAAAGGAAATGGGGGGAGAAATTGGAAGAAAGAATAGTAACAGCTCGCGCTTTTGTCGTCCAATCATTCCTCTTCGTCATCATATGAGTCTTTCGTGTCAGCCCAGCCGCAGTGCCATCGTCTGCCCTCCGTTTCACCACCTGTCCGCAAGTCTCTCGCATCCGGTCCCTCGCGCCAGCACCTAGCGCTATAGTCGTCGCTCACAGTGGTCAATTCGCCATCTACCGTCCAGGACACAGCGGAAACCTCTTTTTTATGGCCTTCAATCAAAGCAGTTCCGGTCGTGTATATTGGGATGGTATCTTCCAACCGTCCAGACAGACCAACTCCAGAACTGGTGCGACGAAGACCAGCACGAGGAAACGCGTGACGCTTAGGTTGTACAGGCTGCTGGTCGTATGTATCAACAACAGGTTTCTGAGGAGACGAGTGATGGAATCGTTCGTCTGTTGGGAAGAGAATCGCGCAGTGATCACTACTGCCAACCGCAATCATTTCTCCCTTATCATCGACTGCTTTCCGAATGGCAGTTTTGACGTAGAAAGAAGCGACTTGAAGGCGCGGGTGGCGGAAACCATACAGGGGACCAAGGCCCTCTTTGTCAGGACCGCCAGAACGTCGCGGAGGGGCGTTATTCAGAGATAATTCCGGTGCATGCCCAAGGATTAAGTGTGAGGTCGAATAAGCATACACGGTACCATCTCTGCATAATGTGTACAGTCTCGAGCCGTCACCACCGAATGTCATCGAGGTCAGTCCAAAACGCCTGTATTTCACATGGCTGTCCGGCTCGCGCGTGGTCGAAAGCGGGACAGGTCGGCCACGTCTGATGTTGTAAGTTGTCCGTAGATCCCACAGTCTCACGCAGGCATTTGCTTCGGATGCAGTGACGAATAGGTTCTCACGACCGGGAGGGAGAAATGCCAGGGAGGTCACCGTGATATCTGCACGACCAGGTTGGGGTTCCGAACGTTCAGCAGCCGATGTCCGTGGTTGCATCCAAGCATGGGCACCGTGGATACTGTTCAGAACTTGAGGGTACTTCATTTTGGGGCACGAGGCAGTAGGTGACTGGTCAACATCGGACTCAAGTGAGCACCTCACCTGCAAGGATGGCTTTTCGTACCCCTTGCACCTCAGATCCCAGATATTCACGTTGCCATCCCGACTGCAGGTTGCAATGACCTTGTCATTTGAGGCTGGCTGGAATTGGACTCGCTTCACGGAAGAGACGTGATTGGACAGGCAGTATATGGGTTTCTGGATGGCCATATCGATGACCAGCGTTGTTTGATCTCCGGAAGCAGTGGCCAATAACTTGTCGTCTGAGGAGAACTCAAGGTCCATTATCGCATTGACATGGGGGCGGAAGGTAAGGTATGACTTGGAAAAGCCGACCTTGTCGTTTTTTGCAGATTCCAACAGCCTTATCCCTCCCTCCTCATCGCCAACCGCAACAAGAGAATTCGCTTCTTGATGTCAAAACCTATCGCAACAGCACATTGTACTAGGGTTACTCACTGTTGCAGGAAGCAGTGCAGAACGGGAGTGCAAGATGATCACCAGAGAAACTTATGCAGGAATGGAGGTCTTCCGGCCGAGTATAGAAGTTTGACGTTTGATCCTGCCATCCTATAGCGTGGAAGGTTAGAAATATGGGAATGCAAATAAAGGCGCCTCCAAAAACAAACCAGTGCCGTAATTGGATCGTAGAGTCACCCTGTTCCGTCGAGACCCAGTCACGCTGCGCATATACAGCTCTCCAGAGCTCTGCAAGGCAACAGATCGACGGATAGGCTTGACTTCGGGAACCTTCTTAATAATATCGCGTTCTGGCTTCGGTTCTTCATCCCGCGTCGCGCGATCGATTTCGAGTTCGTTGACCGTCTTCTCGAGTTCTCGATCGTCATGGATATGGGATGCGACGCGGACCTTCCTCAGCGGCGACGACTGCAGGGGAGAAGATGAAAAGGACAGCTTCCTTTTCCTGCTTGGAGTCTGTGGGATATCTGCGAGGGCATTCTTGGGAGATCTATTGTCGCCGGCGTGCGATGCCTTGGTAAAGGCAGGGCCTAGGCGGTTTAGAGCCGGAGAGCTAAGCGTCTTCAAGGCCTGTCGGTTGGTCCTGACGCTGCCAGCACTGTTGGCCGCATTGAGGGCAGAACGAGGCGTGAAGAACCTCCTGAAGGAGCGTGGAGTGACTGGGGGAGGCTTCTTTGGTTTGCGACGAGCGCCGTCCTCTGATACTATCGAAGGCGGGGAAGACGAGACATCCTGAGACGAGGGACCGTGGACAGGATCTGACCGTGGTATCTCAGGAAGACCATGGACGCTGGCCATTGTGCACCAAGTGTCAATGGGGAGGCATGAATTGAGTGAATGGGGGCAGAGGGAGGCCACGAGGAGAATTGAGGCATAGTGGAACCCTTTGGGGCTGGAATGCTCACGTCGCGAGCGAGAACGAGTCTCGTGTCGGGCGTTCTTTCGTGACGCGAGTCGCCCGTTGCGGCAGGCGGTGAGCGCCGCGTGTATAGTGGCGCGCCATGCTCGGAACGGCAGGCGGTCGGCCCCCGCTGGTCGCTGCCGCCCGAAATTTTGATTTTTGTAGCCCGCACTTTTTTCCGCCAGATCGAGAGCTCCGGAGCAGCGCCGTGAGCTTTTGCCTGTCGTTCGTTTTCGAGTCCTCGCTCAGAATGGCGCCCGTCAAGCGCAAGGGCAATGTCGCAGAGGATGCGACTGCCCGTCAGCCGCAGAAGCGCGTGCGAGTCGGAGCAGACGAGCAGAAAAAAGACCAGAAGGAGAATGTCAAAGCTTCTGAGCTTACCGTTCTGCGCGACGATGAACCAGCCTTCCCTCGTGGTGGAGGGAGTGTCTTGACTCCTCTCGAGAAGAAGCAGATTCATATGAAGGCTACCAGAGATGTCTTGTTTGAGCAGAAAGGGTCTGGGAAGCCTGCTGGCGGCCTCGAAAGTGAAGATGAGGATGATGCGATGGAAGATGTAGATGAGGCTGCGCCTGCCCCCAAGAAGGCCCGCAAATCGAAAACCAAGGGCAAAAAGAAGAATGCGGAGCAGAAAGCGTCCGAAAAACAGGGAGTCCGGATCGAAGGTCTCAATTTCAAGGTACGGTGCATATCCTGTTCAGTCTGGGTCTCGTAAGCTAATTTTTACAGCGTATTGTCCCTGGGTCCATGATCTTGGGTCAGGTCTCGAGCATTAACGCTCACGACATCGCTCTCGCCTTACCCAACAACCTAACTGGCTATGTCCCGTTGACCGCCATCTCGAAGACCCTGGAGCAGAAAATCGAGAAGTTGTTGACCGAAGAGGAAAGTGATGAGGAAGAAGAGTCAGAAGAGGATACCTTGGACCTGAAGGCGTACTTCTATCTGGGCCAGTACCTCCGCGCTTATGTCACTTCTGCGGGAAGTGCGCCGACCGATCCTAACGCCAAGAGCAAAAAGAGGATAGAACTCTCTATCGACCCAAGAAATGCAAATTCAGGACTTTCGAAATCGGACCTGGTTGTGAACACCGCTGTTCAAGCTTCGGTCGTGAGCGTGGAAGATCACGGTTTGGTCATGGATCTTGGTATCGAAGGTGCTGATGTTAAAGGTTTCATGTCTTCAAAAGAGATTGATCCGGCAATTGATTATTCGAGCATCAAAGAGGGGTCTGTCTTCTTGTGCATGGTCACTGGCCACAACGCAAGCGGGACAGTAGTCAAGCTCTCTGCCAATCTGCAATCTTCTGCATCGATCAAGAAGTCCCACTTTCTCAGTACTGCGCCTACGATCAATTCTTTCCTTCCGGGAACCGCTGCGGAGATTCTCCTGACTGATGTATCATCCAACGGTATGCTTGGAAAAATCATGGGAATGTTGGATACGACAGTCGACCTTGTTCATTCAGGCGCCAACTCGGGAAAAGAAGATTTGACCAAAAGGTACCACAACGGTGCAAAGATCAAAGGACGTCTCATCTGTACCTTCCCAGCTGCGGAACCATTCAAAGTCGGCTTCTCGTTGCTTGACCACGTTATTAAGTTTAAAGCTCCGGGCTACGAAGGTGGCTCTTCGAATGAAAACCCTTCCATCTCTGCAATTATACCAGACGCAAAGGTTGTCAAGGTCGATCCAGGTATGGGACTCTACGTGGAGATCGGATCAAAGAAACACTTGGGATTCGTCCATATCTCTAGAGTCTCCGATGGCAAAGTGGAGACTATTTCGTCCGAGCAAGGGCCATTCAAAATCGGGTCCACCCATGAGGCGAGGATCGTGGGTTATAATGCGTTGGATAATTTGTACCTGCTGTCTTTTGAGAGAAGCGTCATCGATCAACCTTTCATCCGTCTTGAGGATGTGACTGTTGGGGCGGTAGTCAAGGGGAAGATCGAAAAGCTTCTGATCGGGCCCACTGGCATGGACGGACTGATAGTGTCCCTGGCTGATGGCATTACCGGGCTTGTGCCATCGATGCATTTCGCTGATGCGGTGCTCCAGCACCCCGAAAAGAAATTCCGCGAAAGCATGACCGTTTCTGCCAGGATTCTCTCCGTCAACCTTGAGAAGCGTCAGATCCGGTTGACCTTGAAAAAGACTCTATTGAATAGCGATTCGGCCATCTGGAAGGACTACAAAGACATCACTCCAGGTGCTCAATCTCCAGGGACCATAGTGAATATCCAACCTCATGGTGCCGTGGTCCAATTCTACGGCTCAATTCGAGGCTTCCTGCCTGTCTCGGAAATGAGTGAGGCTTACATCAAGGACCCATCCCAGCATTTCAGAGAAGGTCAAGTCGTCAACGTTCACGCCTTGAGTGTAGACGCAGATCGCGGAAAACTCGCTGTCTCCTGCAAGGATCCCTCGACGTTTTCAGACAGCTACAGGAAAGCCTTCGACACTATTCATCCGGGACTTCTCGTTACGGGAACCGTCTTCGAGAAATCCGGCGACGATCTACTTTTGAAGCTTGAGGGTTCAGGCCTTATTGCCCGGTTGGACGCCCAACATTTGGCTGATGGAACCGAATCCAAGAACCTGTCGGCGCTTGCGAAGGTCCGAGTGGGACAGAAGCTGTCCGATCTTTTGGTTCTTGATATCCAAAAAGCGCACAGGCTCATCAAAGTAACCAACAAGCCCAGTCTTAAGAAAGCTTCGAAGCAAGGAGCTCTCCCTGGAAGATTCGAAGACCTGAAAGAAGGGGCAGAGGTTACTGGTTTTATTAGGAACATAACTCAAGATGGCATCTTTGTGGAGTTCCTGGGAGGTCTCAATGGACTGGTGCCAAAGCGCCTTGTCAATTCTCAGTATGGAAGTGAACTAGACTTCGGAATGACCAAGTCACAGCCAATTTCCGCTACTGTTCACTCTATTGATGTCGACTTACGAAAATTCATTTTGAGCATGATACCCTCAGAAGCTGCTCATGCACGTCCGGAACGCAAGGAACCTGCTAAACCTCAGTGTAATGACGATGTTGTCGCAAATCCTGTCGATGAGAGCATTACGTCAATGGCAGATTTCACCTTCGGAAGAGTCACGAAGTGCAAGATCGTCTCAATCAAAGAGACTCAGATCAACGTTCAGCTCGCGGACAACGTTCAGGGCCGGATAGACGTTTCAGAGGTCTTCGACAAATGGGAAGATATCAAGGATCGCAAACGCCCCCTGCGATTCTTCCGTGCCAAGCAGATCATTCCTGTCAGGGTTTTGGGCATCCACGATGCTCGCAGCCACAAGTTCTTGCCGATCAGTCATCGAACTGGGAAGTTCCCAGTCTTCGAGCTTTCTGCCAAGCCAAGCTTCTTGGAGGCTGCTGATCCTAACCCGTTGAGCCTGGACCAAGTCAAGGCCGGGTCTTCATGGTTGGGCTTCATCAATAATGTAGCTGACGAATGTGTTTGGGTCAGCCTTTCACCAAACGTTCGCGGAATGTTGCGCGCCATTGACCTGTCGGATGATCTATCTCTCCTGGCTGATATTGAAAAGAGTTTCCCCATTGGCTCTGCTCTAAAGGTTCAGGTTAAGGCGGTTGACCTCGAAAAGGGCCGTCTGGACCTTTCAGCCAAACAAGGCACCAGCCAGCTTTCTTTGACAGACCTTTCGACAGGCATGATCTTGCCAGGAAGAGTTACGAAGGTCACCGAACGGCAGGTTATCATGCAACTTAGCGAGACAGTCGTTGGTGCTGTCAACTTGATTGACATGGCGGACGATTATTCCAAGGCTAACCCCACGGTGTACCACAAGAACGAAGTCCTTCGCACTTGCATTGTTGATGTTGACGTCCCCAATAAGAAGGTTTCTCTTTCACTGCGGCCCTCGAAGGTTCTAAGCTCATCGCTTCCTGTCGAAGACCTCGAAATCACTTCATTGAAACAGCTGAAAGTGGACGACATCGTTCGCGGTTTTGTGCGACGAGTGGCTGATAACGGACTTTTTGTGACCCTGGGACACAAAGTTACCGCTTATGTCCGTGTATCTGATCTATCGGACTCTTACCTCAAGGAATGGAAGGATGAGTTCCAGGTGGATCAACTTGTGAAAGGAAGAATCATATTTGTGGATCCTGAGAATAATAAGGTAATGATGAGTCTAAAGGAGTCTGTTTTGGACCCTAATTACAAGACTCCTATTACCCTCCGTGACCTTAAGCCTGGTCAGATCGTGACCGGAAAGGTGCGAAGTGTGGAGGAATTCGGTGCCTTCATCGTTGTCGATGGATCCGCAAACGTTAGCGGCCTCTGCCATCGCAGCGAAATGGCGGAGCAACGGGTTGAAGATGCCAGAAAGCTCTACGAAAAGGGCGATGCCGTGAAAGCCAAGATTCTCAAGATCGACTACGAGAAAGAGAAGATTTCCTTTGGTCTGAAGGCCTCGTATTTCGCGGGCGACGAGGATGCTAGTGACGACGATGACGACTCCATAGAAGACGGAGAGAGCATCGACATCGACGGTCTCGGTGGGGTAGAGATTGAAGTCGGTGACGAAGACGACAGCGATGATGATGATGACGTCTCCATGGGAGGTGTCGAGTTGGAGGATGACAGTGAGAGCGATGGTGAACAGAGCGATGAGGACGAGAAGATGCCCGACGCTCAGCCCGAAAAGCGAGGCGGTCTCCTCGCAGACGGTTTCGATTGGTCTGGGAACATCCATGTTGACGACGATGACGAAAAGAAGGCGCTTATGTCCGATTCTGATGATGAGAATATCTCAAAGAAAAAGAAGAAGCATCGGAAGCCGGAGATCCAGGTCGACCGCACGGGAGAGCTAGATGCTAACGGTCCGCAATCGGTGGCTGACTATGAACGTCTCCTGCTTGGCGAACCCGACTCATCGCTGTTGTGGCTCAAGTACATGGCTTTCCAGTTGGAGCTTGGTGAGGTCGACAAAGCCAGGCAAATTGCAGAGCGCGCCATTCGCTCCATCAGCATTGGACAGGATACTGAGAAGCTGAATGTCTGGGTGGCGTTGCTGAACTTGGAGAACACTTATGGTACCGATGACACTCTTGAGGATGTGTTCAAGCGTGCCTGCCAGTACAACGACATCCAGGAAATCTATGAGCGGATGACCAGCATCTACATCCAGTCTGGGAAGAATGAGGTAAGAGATAGTTCCCCTCCTTCTTGGCCTTTTTCTTAGACAGATCGCTGACGAATTCCCTTCTACAGAAAGCCGATGAGCTTTTCCAGACCGCTCTCAGGAAGAAGATTTTCCAGTCCCCCAGCTTCTATCTCAACTACGCCACCTTCCTCTTCGATACCATGGGTGCCGCCGACCGCGGTCGTGCTCTGCTGCCACGTGCTCTTCAGTCTCTTCCCAAACATACTCATGTCGAGACCACGTCGAAGTTCGGCCAGCTGGAATTCCGCTCTAAGAACGGAGATGTCGAGCGCGGCCGCACCGTCTTCGAAGGGCTGCTTTCCTCGTTCCCCAAGCGTGTTGACCTTTGGAACGTGCTTTTGGATTTGGAGATCAAGGTGGGCGACAAAGAACAGGTGCGGAGGTTGTTCGAACGAGTCCTTGGAATAAGCAACGCCAAGAAGAAGGGTGCCGCCCCTGCTGCTGGTGCAGACGACGGCAAGAGGAAACTGAAGCCCAAGCAAGCGCGTTTCTTCTTCAAGAAGTGGCTTGCTTTTGAGGAGAAAATTGCTGCCCAGGAGAGCGGTAACGAGAAGATGGTTGAGGAGGTCAAGGCCAGAGCTGCAGAGTACGTCAAGTCTTTGCAGCAGGAACAGGAATAAGCGATGTATTTGTTATGAGCTACAAAAAGTCCTGGTTTCAAATGAAAATGGGTGTTGTGGTCCGGGAGGCTTTTGCATTGTATATAAAGGAAAATGATCTCATGGCCATCTTTTTTTTGTTTATACAGATGTTTCGTTTGCATGCGATACCATTCAGTACATACAGAACGCCAAATACATGTTGTCATTAGAAACCCTTTTATACAGTAGCTCCGTAAAATGAATGACAAAGTAAATGCAGTTCATTTATTATTTTTACAGACGTCATCCTCAAGAACATCAGCCTTGTTGCCTCTTCTGCGCCATAAGCCTCCTGTATTCTTCAACAATACTCTTCCGCTCCCCTGCGAGCTCTTCTCTTCTTCTCAGACTTCCCGCCGCAGCAGGCACATTGGCGACATCGACCTTCGCGCCGCCCCGAACCTTGAACACCTCCTTCGGCTTCGTCAATTGCGGCGGGGCCTGCACCACGTCCATTGGATTAACCGGCCGCGTTGCACGAGCTCGCTCGTTGAGCTTCGCCCAGGGATCATCGTCATCGTCGGTTCCCCCTTTCTTCTTTTTATTTCCCTTGCCCTTCTTCTTCGCTTTCCCCTGCCCAGCTTCCTCCTCCCACTGCTTCCACAACTCCAGCTGCTCCTCGTACTCGGCCTCCTTCTCCTCCCGTTCCTCTTCCTCGCGCTCACGGATCCGCGCCTCCTCCTCACGCCACTCCTGCTGCAGCCGGCGCAGGCGCTTCTCGTGCTTCGTCACCCGCTCCTCGCGCAGCTTGGGCAGGTCCGATGAGGCAGGCTTGCTGGATTTCTTAATCCCCGAAAGCGGCAAGGCCTGGTCGACGCGCGCAGCGTAGTCGGACAGCTTCTCGCCGGGGAGGATCTTGGGGATCGCGTCTGAAGAAGAAGCGTTGGACTTCTTCGAGCGCGAAGTAGTAGTAGAGTCATCGCCATCCGCGGCATCTCGTTTCCTCTTCTTGCTCTTTTTATCATTCTTATTACTCTCCGACCCGTCTTCTGACGTGCGCTTCCCCATCTTCATCTGCTGGTACCGCATCAGTCGCGCGAAGGCCTTGGGGGTGTCGTCCACCATCCCGACGCTCGACGCGGCTTTCTGTGCTGCTGACTTCTTCTTCTTCGCGCCATCTTTCTTTTGCTGCTGTTCTTTGGGAGGGAGAGGTTTGGCGATCTTGGTGGGTGGGAGGTCGTAGGTGCTGGAGCGGAAAAGGAACAAGAGTCAGTCAGTCAGCGCAAAGCCAGGAGATGAAAGGGAGAATCGGTGGGGAATTTACGATTCGTCCTTTTGACGCCTCTTATGTTTGTGAGGCATCTTGATCTATTAGTAGTATGCGATGTCGTGGGGGGTAGGTAGCTGTCGAGCTCGTCGCCAGCGCTGTGGTGACCGAACTTTTTTTGGGTCGAAAATCTAATCGCGAAACTGATAAGATCGGACCAACCAGCCGTGCATGCAAGCTTTCCTCTCTACAACAGAAGAAATGCATGCGAGACCACCTTTCCTTTTAAACCATTTCTATCCAGATATATATTTTTCTGTTATTTATTTATGTTTAAACTGAAAAAGGATATGATTCTTTTTTAATCAGGTTGCAGCCTCAGCAGCTCTGACTACCATCAAAACCTCGTAAGTTTCTCCCTACATGTTATTCCAGTACCATGCATCATTGAATTGCATGTTTCATTCTCCAGAAAATATTAGCCCCACCAGTAATGCACCCGCTCGTAGACTCCATACGGGAGAGGTTGATCTAGTCTCTATCACAGCCATAGAAAAGATCAATGGGGTTAAAGAAGATGATCATGACCCCACCGAAGCACTACCTGGAGTCAAAACCCGGATATCCATTAAATAAAACAATAAGGTGCTAAGCCAGTACGTATATATGTATGTATATTGACGAGATGATCTCTATTGTGGACTTTCTTTCGATTATTAAGCAGTGACAAGAAAGGAAGACCCCCAAGAGAATAAATGTCTTCGAGATTACATTTCAATCCAGCTCCCTTACATCAACTAATTCTCCCCAAAGACTTATTAGCCTTATTTTGTATGTACGTACATGTACATCGATACATGGTACCAATCAGTAAGTAGGCTTTTTCCGCGCGGGCCGGACCCAAACCTGAAAAGAATCACCTTACCAGCTAAGAGTTTAATAAAAATGAAAACTCCTAAGTCCCCATGTTTCAACTTTCTCGGTTATCTCGGCTTTTCCGACTAAAAACAGATTTACGGTTCGGAGTTCCCGAAACTGAAAGCAAGGTGTGCGGTAAGTAGGCTAACTTCCACCGGAGATTCTTCGGCCGGGCCGACCGTTCCCATTTCCCGAAAAATCACTTCATCACTTCACCTTTGCAGGGTAAGTAGGTATGTATTCAGTAATGGTTCAAAAGTGATAAGACTTATATGGATATAAAAGTCAGAAGTATTATCGTAAATGGAAGGTAGTCTCGTGGCGTATTTCTTTGGTAGGTTACTCGAGAGAACCAAGTCTTTTTCGTATGTAGTTGCGTCGATATCCACCTCATCGACAAGGATTTTGTTCTAGGCATTATTAAGATCTTTACATCATTAGAAGTTGGATTGAGCCATTGATTTGAACCTGAACTGATAAAGAAAAAGATGACTGAGAAGAGAGTCCGGGGGACCTGATCAAATACAGCATGACATCCGGTTCAAATGTCAAAGCGACAGGCAAGCAGAAACTGCATATGGTCGTTATATGGTTGGTTGTTATCTCCTAGGTATATACCTACAGATCCATCTAATATTTCAAGTTCTGAGTCATCGCGTGGTACCATAGTTAATGTAAATCGTACGAAACGTCAAAATCTTTGAAGAGTCGATTCTACCGTGGACTTTAGACCAGGCTGAAAGATTCTAGTTTAACCGATCCACTTCGTCTGGGGAAGCTGCAGGGATAATACTCCGTAGGTACCGTAGTCACCAACTATATAAAATAGGATAACCTTATCGACACTCCCACGGAGCTGCTGCCTATCGAAGAAGCTGAGATGTTGAATACGTGCAGCAAGAATTCTTATCAGGGACCAATTAGTTGAGGAGTACGCGGCAGTACTGTAAGAGTACTTGATTTGGGCAAAGGATATGATGGGGTTTACGAAAATAAATTGATCGGGTGATACAGTTCCTGAAATGATGAAATGGTGCCTTAGGCCGAAGGTGTAATGCTATCAAAGAATGTCTACGTTTAAGCTTAGATTGAGATCAACGCTTGGTTCACAGAACCTCTGAGAGCACGACGGGCTGAGCATTCTCCGTGCCCCCCTAGGATCGAAAAGTCGTTGGCTGGTAGAGAGAACAGCAGGGAAAGATTGAACATTATTTTATTTTGCGGCGTAGTTCTTGTCGTTTGCGGAGTACGTACTGTACCTACGGAGGTCTTTTTCCACGACGGCAATTCCTCGGCGTCTCCATATCGGAATCGTAGGGATACAAGTGACGAGCGGGGCGCTCGAACTAAACCACTGAACCAGCGGGAATTTCAACTCTGCGAAGCTTATTACCAACTGGAATGCTCTCGATCATCACGTCGCAGGAGCTTCATATGACTATGGTAGATGAAGTCTCGCCATGGCGTAGGTCAGAATCTCACGACAATGTCCCGCTGAGTTGCGTCTGTGTCACTCCGTGAGTCTGTGATGGATCAGCGACTCTACGCAGTAGTTATGGTGGAGGTTGTGGGGGCCGTTTGATCTAGGTTAGACTTCTCAAAGTGACAACGCTGCAGGAGCACTGTTCGACGCTCACAAGGCTTCTAGTTTGTCGAGTTCTTCAACCCCCCCCTCGAGGTCATAGCGGATCGCCATGCTGGTTCTCGAATCTCTGTGAGTCTGGAGCGTTGGGTGGAGCGGAGATGCTGAGTGTCCCCCCTGTGGAGCAGAAAGAGGCATGCCATTTCTCTGAGCCAATGAACCAATGGATTTCGGGACCGTAGCCGCGTGGATAAGGATCGATCGCTGGCACGGCTCCAGCCTTCGAAAAGTCGCAAGACTCAAAACCCAGGTTGCTCGTCCGAGCTATATCCCAAAGGGAATGTGATGCGCCGCTCTGACCGTTCTCATGTATGGGGTGCTCCGTACAGCTGCGGCGAAAACCGTCCAAGCCCCAAGGGAAAAGACGGCTTGCCTCCCCGAGAACAAAGGAGTTGAAAGTGGAGGCGAACAGCTGGGCCTTCACTTCAAAATGGCTCATGGACCCTTCTTCTAGCCATGCTTCCAGTGTCGCAGTAGACGCTGTCCACCGTCGTTCGACCCGGCTACCTTGTTCACTGGTTCTTTCTGAAATCCGCCGTACCTGATGGTTACTTGCCGTTCCCAGTTTTGTTTGCTCTGAAGTCGCAGACAGCAGTGGTGGGACAATAAGAGCCATTCGAAAGAAGACAGAATCTCTCGAAGAAAAGCAATCTTTCAACCTGGAGGTTTGCTTTGCTCTGGATTGAATCAAGCTTCGTGAGCGACAGGGGCTCGGCCAGTCCACGACGAATCGAACAGCGCGGTAATGCCGTCGTCCTCCCGCCGCTTCCGCTCGCCAGGGCGTCAGCCTTACGACCGCATCGACCAGCAAGGGACCTGTCCTCCGCTTCTTGGCTCGCAGCACGACTCCTCCAACACCAGCCACGACGATGATCAGGATGACGCTGCCGAGCTCAAGCCTGGCGCCCGAGAATCGTTCGACGCTCTTTCGGACATCGAGCTAGAAGACCAGAGACACTATCGACGCCGATTCTGGATTCCATGGAGCTTGCTCCAAACAGCTGTCTTTCGATGGTGGTCCGGCCGGAGGAAACCAAAGGGCGCTGTTCCGTTATTTGATTCGAATGGGTCAAATTCGTTCTCTCAGAAACCATTTAGAAGGTCTAGAAAGTGTCGTTGGTTGCTTAATGCAATCCTAGCCATCTTTGCAATGCTGTGAGTTTCCATATCAACACCGATCACAGTCCGCTGGTCGGGAAAAGAAGAGCTCTTGCTAACCGTACGCAGAGGCGTTGTCCAGTTCTTCATCCTCCTTTGCGGCGTCATGGTCTCGTTCTTTCCCGACGACTTCGACCGGGCCGTTGACTCTTGGGGTCTACGAGGCCAACAGGCCGATGACCTCACACACTGGCCGACGGACTCGACGAGAGATATTACACCGGTCGGTTGTCACTCACACAACGATTATTGGCGTCGCGTTCCTTTATATTCAGCATTGCAGGCTGGATGTATTGGCGTAGAAGCAGACGTCTGGCTGGTTGACGAGGAGCTTTACGTTGGTCATACAGAATCCGCCTTGACGCCTACTCGTACCCTGAGGAGTCTTTACATAAATCCTCTTGTGAATATACTCGAAAAGCAGAATCCCATCACCCAGTTCCACAAGGAGAAGGACCATCCTTTACATGGCGTCTTTGACACCGATCCTTCACAAACGCTGGTGCTTCTCGTCGACTTCAAAACCGACGGACCAACCACATGGCCTTACTTTATCTCTCAACTGTCGCCTCTGCGTGACCGTGGCTATCTCACCTACTTTGATGGAAAAGAGGTTGTCAACGGTCCGATTACTGTTGTCGCTACCGGAGAGGCGCCATTCGACCTTCTAACGTCTAATTCCACTTATCGATATGTTTTCTTCGATGCTCCACTCGATCAATTGGCGGATGAAGGGCCCGAGGACACAGATGCAGACGGCCTTCCCGTCCAGGCAACAGCAACTTCAAAACGCGCCTCCCCGGAACCTGGCCAAGGTCCGTCTGACACCTCTATCGGACCTGACAGCTATAACCCCACAAACAGCTACTACGCCTCTGTTTCATTTAAAAAGTCCATTGGGTTCCCCTGGCGCTTCCACCTTTCTTCAAAACAAATGGACCTCCTCAGGGCCCAGATCAGGGGCGCACACCGTCGCGGTCTGAAGGCCCGGTATTGGGGTATACCCAGCTGGCCACGGAGTCTGAGGAACCACATCTGGAGTGTTCTCGTACGGGAAGGCGTGGATCTCTTGAACGTTGATGACCTGCGCAGCGCGACGAGAAAGGATTGGAGAATGAGGCCAATCGATTTATGGTTCTGATTTGTCGAACCGTTGTCTGTGCCACTTCTAACCTAGTGGGGTGGCTATTTTCAAGATATGCGTTATGATCTAGCCCGATATGATCTGGATTATGCATTAAATTTACGGCGCATAAGATCTCTGACTTGGAAGGAGTCATGGATTCTGCTGGCGGAGTCTTGAGTTTTCTTCCTTTTGAATGGTGCTTGCTCATTTGTTTTGCATTTGGGAGCCGTTAGATACCAAGTATGGCAGTTTTTGTCTTCGAATTTTTGCCATCAGTTCAGGCATCTTGCTGATATCCGATAGAATCTGGCTGTTGCTGCTTAGATGTACATATTCCATGTGTGCCATACTTGAGCGTGATGCGTAGACTGCGCTCTGGGTATCCCATATCTGATGAACTATGTACATTACTGAACTTGGGAAATCAGACTATATGAGCCAAGTTTGCATTTGTCTATCTCCCCTAAATTCTATATAAACCGTTCATAAACTACATGGAAGGGGGGAAATGAGCAACAACATATCAATCGGGGTATCCATTCATGCGTCATCGAAACCATGTCACCATATCCTATCAGCGCTCCTCCAGGTAAATATCACGAAGTCCTTCCGCACAGCCATTGCTTTTATATACTATACTGTACTGCACTGCACCCAACTATAAACAAAACAACGCCTCCTCCCCAAACTCCCTCACCACGCTCCCTTCCTCTCTGATAATACTCCCCAGCCAATCCCTGGCCGTTTCAAAATCCTTCGCGCCGAATTTCACCAGGACAAAGCCCGCCCTCACGCGCGCTGACGTCCAGGTCACGTCGTATTTTGGCTTTGATGATGAAGAGTTCGACGGAACAGATGATGACGACGACCAGTTCCGACCACCGATTCGCGGGTGCGATGTGAACTTTTGCATGAAGAAGGAGGCCAAGGAATCGAAGAGGGGACCGTAGAGGATTAGAGTACCCACGATTCCGTGGGGATGGGTGCGTTCGCGGATGATTGTATTTGTACCTGTACTTGTACTGTTGGGGGTTTCTTTTTCTGTAGAAGTCCCATTTTCTCCATTACTGGGGTCAGAATCTGGATATGGGTATGGGTATGGGACTTCATTATCGAGAATGACCGAGTCTCGAAGGAGGAGTTTCTTCTTTTTTTTCTTCCCGCCTCCGACAAGGTCGTCGGAGAGGTACACCTCATTCTTGCCCTTCCAGAAATGAAAGTCCCAGTTCTCGCCCCTGGAGGTGCGGCCCTGCGTTACCCAATCTAGGACACAGAGACTGCTCCTCTGATTACCGGTCACGCTCCCATCGACCGTGAACCGCTGGACCTGCTCGTATCTGCTATCCTTGAACGGCGCGGACGGATCAGGCAGGTAACACAGCGCGGCTTCCCGTCCGATATCGACGTCCAGCGTCTGTCTGCTCATGTATTCAGTCTCATTCTTGTTCGCTCCGCCTAATCCGCCGCGCTGGCTTTTCCTCCCGCCAGGCGCGGTCTTGAATATCTTCGTACTCCCCTGGGGAGTTGTCACGACCAGTCTCGTCGCTGGCTTCAGCGTGATCGAGACGTCGATGTGGTCGCCGGGCAGGAGGCCGCCGCCGTAGGTGAGGAGGTAGAGGTGGATGGGTCTGGTGGCGGCGGATGGGAGGACGGACGATTCAGGTATGAATCCGGGGGAGCGCGAGAGGAGCTTGAGCGGGTATTTGAAGGTTAGGGTCGTCAGGGTCGGGATTGATGGGGGGAGGAGGGAGAGGATGACTTCGCCGTGTCCTGGCTTGGCGGGGGATGAGGTGAAGGGGGAATTGAGTGTCATTTTTGTGGTTCTGGTCAATTCGTGGCTATCACGAAGTATATGAGAAAGCTGGGAGGTGAGAAATGGGGCGTTGTAGATTGTTTAAGAGACGGTTCATCTTGTTTAGGCGGGGACGGGCCTTATCAGTCTGTCTTTAGCCCCTTTGAGTGGTGTTTCACACCGCAAAAATGAGGTCAATTCACCATTGCTCTGAATATGACAGATGGAAGTGAATTGCAACCAATGTTCAGTAATGATCCGCTCTTCATAATGTCATGGAAGCTGAAGACTGACGGAGTCTCCTGTAGAAGCCCCGCTGCGCAAGCTCATATCGCGCGGAGCTTCCCCAGAGATAACTAGGGCTAGGGCTAGCGCGGTCAGATGCTGAGCGATACACGCTAGTAACGGGCGTAACGGCGTGACAGCATCTTGGCGGGAAACAACAGAAGATGAACGCCAGGCACCTTCGGGGGGGGGGGGAAAGTCGCGTAGCCTGCGCCGCTCGACAATTCACTCTCCTCCTTCAAAGTCTCGACTCTTCCCCGCCCATCCGTCGACTTGGGTCTCAGAGCCCACCACGCGCTCTTGGATATTCCCATTCAGGTTTCCTATGGGGATTCCCCCTCTGTGATCCCCCCTCCAGAGTCAGCTTGTCCCGCGCGTCGAGCCCGCCAGACGCGCAAACCCGGGCCGGTCTGTCTGTGCTGAATTCATCCGATAACCTGAGACGAGACTTCGTCGCGCGACGATCTCCAACAATCCCGATAGATATCATTATCAAATCAGAACTGTCCATGAAAGATTTCTGCAGTTAAACCGCCTACTAATTCTCAATCGCTGCACGCTTTTGAGAAAGAAAGAATGGACGTGGATACGTCGACGCAAAACGAGGCGCCCCCAAGCGCGCCGCTGACAGCGGAAACAGAAGGGAATAACAACAACAGCAACAGAAGAAAGTCTGGCCGTGCGACGCGAAAACCGGAGTTCTTTTCGGAAGCCGCTTACAGCCCCGTTAGCACCAAGCGAAAGCGCGCCGCTACCCAGCGCGACGACGATGATGAAGGAGAAGAAGATGCGAATAATGAAGAGGACGCGTCACAAGAGGAAAGTGGGGATGAGGACGATGACGATGACGATGCTGATGAGGAGGAGCTGAAGGAGAAGAGACGGGCTGCGCGCAAGGCAGCGACCAAGAAGACCACGACAAAGGCGAAGTCCAAGCCCAAGGAGGCGCATGCTGCGAAGAAGCCGAAGATAGCCGCCAACGGCGTTCGAAAACAGCTTGCTATCCGTCCTGCTACCAACGGAAAGCAGACAACATCACGACCCAGGAAACCAATAGCAAAGCCCAGCTTGGCTAATGGCGAGGAAGAAGGGCTATACGGTATGCACCTATATCACAACGTGGATAATTATATGCTGACATGCGTCATGTAGTCGAAGTTTTTGCGAGAGGCCATACCGTTGACGCTGTCGCGGCAGAGTGGCTTACCCAATATGAACGCGACAGTGTGAGCGCGATGCGCGACCTGGTCAACTTTGTCCTGAGGTGCACGGGAACCGACCTCAAGGTAGAGAACCAGGACATTGAGGACGTTGACAATGTTACAGATCGCATCGATGATCTGCAACAAATGTACCAGCAGCAGACCATCACTGACTATCCTCTCATCTCCAAAGCCAAGAAGTATCGATCCTTCCAATCGATTCTCGAAGCTTTCTTCGTGGCGCTGATTCAGACGCTCCACCACTCGTCTGTTCTCTACAATGAACCTGCCTTGATTGAAAACCTCCAAGTGTGGGTCGGTTCGATGTCGTCTGCGCCAAACAGACCATTCAGACACACTGCTACTATCATTTCTTTGTCAATAACGACTGCACTCTGCGATCTGGCGCAAGGGGTGACTTCCACAGTATCCACTTCCCGGAAGCAGCTTGAAAGCGAAAAGAAGAAGAAGACCGTTAATAAAGGTAGAGCTAATGCGATATCAAATACTATCGAAGCAGGTGAAAAGAAGCTAGAGATGATCGACGAGCTTCTGAGAGATAACTTTGACGCCGTGTTTGTCCATCGGTATCGAGATGTTGACCCAAAAATCCGCTCCGAATGTATGGCAGCCCTGGGCCGTTGGATTCGCGGCTACAGGGAAATGTTCTTCGAGGGCCAGTACATACGGTATCTAGGCTGGGTCTTGTCAGACACCGTTGCGCATACGCGAGCTGTTGTTGTGGCACAACTCCGCAGCCTCTTCGAAAATAAAGATAA